>NC_139998.1:52629803-52654803 GCF_964263955.1 Coregonus lavaretus
CTTTGTGCACCCTCCCCTTGCAAGGATAATGACACTGAGCCTTTTTCTATTGGAGAACATATTGGGATGGATGTTATACCATTCCCCCATACAGAAAATTTCCAGATCCTTGATATCCTTCGGTCTGAGCAGCAGCTAATAAAATACTAAATACTAAAATACTAAAACGTTTTTCAAGTCGGAGACTAACATCGCCATTGCAAAATGTTGATTTTGTGGTCAAGCAAACATTTATTTGTGGATTTTGTGTGCTTGAAGTCAATGTCTTGCTGGAAGATCCACTGGCTACGTGTGCCTTCAAACATTTTTTATGTAGTTCTGTCCTTGAGCTGTTCATGTCTATTAATGTTCTGTATTATGTCATGTTTCATGTTTTGTGTGGACCCCAGGAAGAGTAGCTGCTGCTTTTGCAACAGCTAATGGGGATCCTAATAAAATACCTAAAATACAAAATACAAAATTAAATTAACTTAATTCAGAAACTATTCACCCCCCCAACACACACACACATTTCTAAAATGTTGTTTTTAGAAATGTTTACACATTTATTAAAAATGGAAAGCTAAAATGTCTTGATTCAATAAGTATGCAACCCTTTTGTTATGGCAAGCCAAAATACATTCAGGAGTAAAAATGTGCTTAACAAATCATATTATGCAGTGGGGAGAACAAGTATTTGATACACTGCCGATTTTGCAGGTTTTCCTACTTACAAAGCATGTAGAGGTCTGTCATTTTTATCATAGGTACACTTCAACTGTGAGAGACGGAATCTAAAACAAAAATCCAGAAAATCACATTGTATGATTTTTAAGTAATTAATTTGCATTTTATTGCATGACAGAAGTATTTGATACATCAGAAAAGCAGAACTTAATATTTGGTACAGAAATTTTGTTTGCAATTACAGAGATCATACGTTTTCTGTAGGTCTTGACCAGGTTTGCACACACTGCAGCAGGGATTTTGGCCCACTCCTCCATACAGACCTTCTCCAGATCCTTCAGGTTTTGGGGCTGTCAGAAAATTACAATTAAATCAATTTTAATCCATCCCACTTTGTAACACCAATTGTTTTTGAAAAAGTCAAGGGGTGTGAATACTTTCTGAAGGCACTGTATATCTACTCATAGTAATGATTTAATATGAAGATGCCTTTGTACTTAGCCCGTGCAACAACAATGTGTACCCATTGAAATATGAATGTTTCTAATGGGAACAAATCAGTGAGCTCATTCTGCATGCACCGAAGGGGCCCTGAAAATCATGGGCGGAAAGTAACAGATTTGAAGACATGTTTCACGCGATACAAAATGCACAGAAAAAACGGTCTGCATTCAGTCACCCACTGCTGCCTTGTTTACTGACTGGTTTTCTTTATGAAACATACATGTGGTTGGCCTAAATTAACAGAGATAATAGATGTTGCCTCATGGTGAATGTAGATGTGAAGTTGTAATCACAGGGTTGAGTATCGGTCATTTTCACAAAGCATCCTCGGTACAATTAAAACCTTGCTTCCCCCATTACTGCTGTCATGACAACAAACCCAACTCGCAGGCCTACGGATTTCCTCATCGCAGTACTATAACTTATTAATTGCGGAAAAGCATGAAAAACCCACAGTTCCAGTCGGTGAGAACATGGCTGCGAGGCTGCGAGGTTGGCGGGCCGGGCGTCAGCGACCAGGGTGATTTACACCGACACGTCCTGCCTATGCCATTATTTCCACAACGGACCCCAAACAATCTCCACTCATCCCACCAGCACCCATAAAAATGTGCCACAACATTTTTTGTGAAATCAATCGGGCATATAACATCTCAGGCTGCAGCTCCGGAACGATGAATCACGTCGTTTCTTTTATCGCCTGCATATGTTATTAAATCAGCACTCCTAAATTCTGATGACACCTCATTGGAAAACTTTCACCCAGGCCCCTATATTGGTGAGTACACCGTGCTCTGTATTGAATTGTTCTGGCCGACCTTAATTACCCTGCGCTAACCCTAACCCTAGTAATTACTCTGCGCACCGTCGATTTTAATATAACTAAGGACGTTTGTTAATTAAAGTGTTATTGGCTTTTGTCATGGGCCTCGCAGGCTAGATGAGACTGATAGAGCAGCAGGGCTTTGTATTTAGTGGAGATATTGTTTGCTTGTTTTATTGAGGCCCTGTTGGTTGATGGATGGAACGGGATGCGTGGCCAGACAGTAAGCCAGGGCGAGTTTTGGATGTTTACTATCTCATTATTTAATCTGTGGCTTGGTGTAACCCCGGGAGCGTGACGGCAGAATGCATATGACATGTTAGGTATTTTACAGCAGAAGTAAGATAGCTAGACTATCACTGAGTCCCAAATGCACCCTATTCCCTATGAAGTGCACTATGTTTGACCAGGGCCCACTATAGAGGGATTAGGGTGCCATTTGGGAAGCAGACTTTCTCTGGAGCTCGGGGGGGTCAGTTTGTGGGATGAACTCAGATCAGCTTTGGTTTGGGGTGGTGTGGAAGCTGAGGGTGCCACAGTAACAGGGAGCTGCATTTCAAAAGCACCAGAAATGTACTGTTCAGAAAAGTTCTGCTCCTTTGAGATGACTTTCTGTGGGGACAAACAGAACACCTAACAATTAAAAGTGCTGTGTGAAATGTGTCTTTGTTCCTGGGAAGTTGCCTGGAGTCTCACCAAATAGGTCTTGGCAGCAGTCCATAGCTTTGATCCCAGTACATCTCGTTAGAGCAGCAGAGACTATTCCTCATAATCTCGATGTTTGAAGGATTTGTCATTGCTTTGAGCTCAGTAAAGTCAAGTGGGTTACTAATGACAAGGCCCCTCTCTAAGCAACAAATTTGAAGGTTTGGAATGGCCTCGTCAAAGTCCAGACCTAATCCCAATTGAGATGTTTTAGCAGGACTTGAAACGAGCAGTTCATGCTTGAAAACCTGCACGCAAGAGTGGGCCAAAATTCCTCCACAGCTATGTGAGTGACTGATCAACATCTACAGGAAGCATTTGGTTGCAGTCATTGCAGGAAATTACTTTTTCACACAGGGGACATTGGGTGTTGCATAACTTTGTTCATGAAATAAATGAAATAAGTATGTAATTGTAGTGCACTACATAGGGAAATAGGGTGCCATTCAGGACGCAGCCCAATCATCGTCTTCCCCCCACCACACCAGAGAGAGGGGCCTGGTGTTTGTTAGAGCAGGTATGACAGAGAGAGAGCCCAGACATGGCACACCACTCGAGGATCAGTCCTAACAAAAACCAACTCAGAGGAAATCATTAAAAAACCCACAACAGCGTCCCCCTGTGTCATGACCCCTCGGCGAGCGAGGGAAGGAGGGAAGAGAGAGATGGCTTTATTTACTACTTTTTCCTCTTCCGAGTCAGGGGAATTCTAATGCATTTTTTTTTTACATTGTGTCTGTGTTGAGGAAATGCAAATTTTTTCCCCTCTCAAAAAATGCTAGCGTCTTCATTGACGCAATAATTTTGTCACCACCAACACTCTTTGTGGCCAACAAACACAAACAGTACATATGAAGAGTAGAAGCACCTAATACTTTCCATTCACCCTTCACCAGTCACCCATTCACCAGTCACCCATTCACCAGTCACCCATTCACCCATTCACCCATTCACTAGTCATCCATTCACCCATTCAACAGTCACCCATTCACCTATTCACCCATTCACCCATTCACTAGTCATCCATTCACTCCCTTTGTTTTGTATTATCAAGCTATAGTTCTGAGGTTTGTTTGGCTTTCACACGTCTTGAATGAAATCATCATTGACAAGAGTGAATGCCAAAGAAAAGGCAGGCTGGCAATGTTTGCATTTTAGAATTGCTATGTTCATGTTAAAATGCGACGTCATAAAGCCGTTTTTAACTTGACCACACAGACATTCCACTCAGTGCTGTTGTACGGGCATGTTTCTTAGAACTTAGTGTCGGAAGAATGTAGATGGAACTACTCTCGATTACAAACCTACACAAAAGCTAAATGTTTTGGAAGAAATGCTGTATGGATCAGTGGAGGCTGCTGAGGGGAGAATGGCTCATAATAAGGGCCGGAACAGAGCGAATGGAATGGCATCAAACACATGGAAACCAAGTGTTGGATGTCTGTGATACCATTCCACGTATTCCACTCCAGCCATTACCACGAGCCCATCCTCCCCAATTAAGGTGCCACCAACCTCCTGTGGTATGTATCATATCTCTTTTAATGTCACACTTGGTGGAGGTTGTGTGCAAAACCCTTCTGTTTCAGAAAATCATTGGATACTCTCTAGTTGAAGGTCTTTGTGTGTAAAACCAGCTAGGCCAAAAAGTGCAACCGGCGAGAATGCATTTCAGTAATGTCTAGTGCTGTATCTGAATCCTGCTTTGGCCAGTTCTCCTGAGGATAGAGACACTGAATAAGACACTGCAGGTCAAAGTATTTATCTGGTACCAGCATACATCCACCACATTGCTTCCAGCTTTGCGATATTTCCAGTGCACAGAGAGGAGCACACCATTTTAGACTGACATTCGCCTGTCATTTGTCAACAATTATCTGTACCATGGCCATTTAGTTTAGTCAACAGGGCATATTTTCACAAAGCGGTAGTTAGCGGCACGGCTCTGTTCTGGAAGACCCAGTATGAGGTCTGTTGAATCATCTGGGCAGCTCCTCTGCTGTGACAGGGTGTGTTTTTCTCTTCCACACCAGAAAGAGAGAGGAAATACTGTAGCTCTGAACCCATTAAGTGCACAGCGCTGACGATGGAATCTTTTTGAAGCTAGTGTAGCAAGGGAGAGACTTCCTTTCCATTAGCCCAGGCAGGCCCAGGGAACAGACAGGGACCTAAGAGTTCACTACGGCATTCTCATTAGAGGGCCTGGCTTACTCCTGATACACACACACACACACACACACACACACACACACACACACACGCACACACACACACACACACACACACACACACACACACACACACACACACACACACACACACACACACACACACACACACACACACACACACACACACACACACACACACACACACACACACACACACATACACAACCACACATACACAACCACACATACATAACCACACACACAACTGAGGCTCTATGCTTGGCCTCTGTATCCCCCTCACTCAAAGCTGCACAGTTAAAGGGATGTGTCGATTTATTTCAAGCTTTGAAAAGGAAATGGTGAAGTTGTTCAACCCTTCTGCTTGCTTTTTTTAGGCTCAGAATCAGTAGAGACTGAATTGATCTAAGCATGTGACAAGTATTTGACTAGGGTTCGAGTTTGATTCAGTTTGATTTGCAGATGGCTGTCCATGTTGCCAGTGTCTTAGCAAAAACAAAATATATACAGTACCAGTCAAAAGTTTGGACACACCTACTCATTCAAGGGTTTTTCTTTATGTTTTACTATTTTCTACATTGAAGAATAATAATAATAGTGAAGACATCAGAACTATGAAATAACACATATGGAATCATGTAGTAACCAAAAAAGTGTTAAACAAATCAAAATATATTTTATATTTTAGATTCTTCAAAGTAACCTTGATGACAGCTTTGCCCACTCTTGGCATTCTCTCAACCAGCTTCACCTGGAATGCTTTTCCAACAGTCTTGAAGGAGTTCCCACATATGCTGAGCACTGCTTTTTCTTCACTCTGCGGTCCCACTCAACCCAAACCTTCTCAATTGGGTTGAGGTCAGGTGATTGTGGAGGCCAGGTCATCTGATGCAGCACTCCATCACTCTCCTTCTTGGTCAAATATCCCTTACACAGCCTGGAGGTGTGTTGGGTCATTGTCCTGTTGAAAAACTAATGATAGTCCAACTAAGCGCAAACCAGATGGGATGGCGTATCGCTGCAGAATGCTGTGGTAGCCATGCTGGTTAAGTGTGCCTTGAATTCTAAATGAATCACAGACAGTGTCACCAGCAAAGCACCCCCACACCATCACACCTCCTCCTCCATGCTTCACGGTGGGAACTACACATGCGGAGATCATCCGTTCACCTACTCTGCATCTCACAAAGACATGGCGGTTGGAACCAAAAATCTCAATTTTGGACTCATCAGACCAAAGGACTGATTTCCTCCGGTCTAATGTCCATTGCTCGTGTTTCTTGGCCCAAGCAAGTCTCCTCTTCTTATTGGTGTCCTTTAGTAGTGGTTTCTTTGCAGCAATTTGACCATGCAGGCCTGATTCACGCAGTCTCCTCTTAACAGTTGATGTTGAGATGTGTCTGTTACTTAAACTCTGAGGCTGGTAACTCTAATGAACTTATCCTCTGCAGCAGAGGTAACTCTGGGTCTTCCTTTCCTGTGGTGGTCCTCATGAGAGCCAGTTTCATCATAGCGCTTGATGGTTTTTGCGACTGCACTTGAAGAAACTTTCAAAGTTCTTGAAATGTTCTGTATTGACTGACCTTCATGTCTTAAAGTAATAATGGACTGTCGTTTCTCTTTGCTTATTTGAGCTATTCTTGCTATAATATGGACTTGGTCTTTCTCCAAATAGGACTATCTTCTGTATACCACCCCTACCTTGTCACAACACAAGTGATTGGCTGAAACGCATTAAGAAGGAAAGAAATTCCACAAATTAACTTTTAATAATAATAATTTACCATTTAGCAGACACTTTTATCCAAAGCGACTACATTTTTACGTATGGGTGGTCCCGGGGATCGAACCCACTACCCTGGCGTTACAAGCACCATGCTCTACCAACTGGGCAACAGAGGATCACAAGGCACACATGTTACCTGAAATGAATTCCAGGTGACTAACTCATGAAGCTGGTTGAGAGAATGCCAAGAGTGTGCAAAGCTGTCATCAAGGCAAAGGGTGGCTACTTTGAAGAATCTCAAATATTAAATATTTTTTGATTTGTTTAACACTTTTTTGGTTACTACATGATTCCATATGTGTTATTTCATAGTTTTGATGTCTTCACTATTATTCTACAATGTAGAACATAGTAAAAATAAAGAAAAACCTTGGAATGAGTAGGTGTGTCCAAACTTTTGACTGGTACTGTATATTCTTTGCCGTTGTTGTTGATATGAGTCCTTCAGAAAAACCTAAATAATATCTAACATAGCTTTGGACAGTGGCGGCTCCTGAAAAAATTCTCAGGAGGGGCAATTTTTCTGATGATTTAGGTGACCTACACACATTTTAAAAAAGATATGTCCAGCAACAACATGAAGACAGGGGCAGCATATAAGTCAATACCAGAAGCATTTATTGACTGATCTGGGGAGATGGATTCCAGTTTCTGTGACAGATTATAAATAATATCTGATGCCTTTGTTATATTAGCTTTTGGTTGAATGTACTGTCGTAGTAAATATATAATGTTATAGCTTGGTCTGACTAAAATCTTGTGCATGACCCATTTTGTGTTGGGCATTTGTTTTCAATCAATGCTGTTCCTATCCTATAACAATGGACAAAAGAGTCCTATCTTGTCAGCCTTGTCAGCAGGTGGCCAAGGTCAACACCCACGCCATAGGTCTCTCAGTTCTTCCAACTCACGAGTTCTTGCTCTGAGGACACACACACACACACACACACACACACATCATCACTGATAACACACACACACACTCACATCATCACTGTTAAACACACACACACACACACACAAAAATCCCCTCTCTTTAGGCTGAACATTTGAAGACAGAGAACCCGACTCAGAGCCAATGCAACAGTGGAGGGGACCTCGCCCAACTCATCAGGACCAATCAGAAGATCAGAACTACTAGATTCATCCTACATCATTTATTGTATAAAATGTCTGCACACAATGTTTTCGGGGCTCTCTTCAGATAGCTCCCTAAGAGTTTGACGAACGAGTCCGTGCACGCGATTCCAGATATCTTTACCTCTGAATAAACTGCCTTTATTATACCATATCCACCCTGTCCAAAGTCTCTACTTGGTCTCAGTTCTCCAGTAAACTTGTGATTATCAACAGTACACAACGGTAACAAACAATTGGGGGAACTCACGGGGCAGATAGTAAGGTCGCAGTGACACAGAAAGCAGTTCAATGTCGGGGGTACAGAGTCGCTCTCTTACCAGGATCGATTTTCCCTGTGACTGTCAGATCGCGGTCCGCTCTGACCAGGGTGAACCCGGCTGGCTCCACTTCTCTGTCCGGGACTCTGTCATCCAGCCAAGTCTCCCAGCTGTATTGGATTCCGCTGCCAGCAGCGTTTTCATTATTTAGTCCGTTCGTAGCGGGTATGTACACGATCAACAAGATCAGTCCAAAACCCACCACTGGAAATCCATGGTTGGCAGAATGTTTGTAAACTAAGTGTACAAATTAAAAACATAAAATAACGCCACTAAGTGTACAAATTAAAAACATAAGATAACGCCACACTGCAGGTCGCAACAGAGACGCTGCTAGCCGCTATTTTCTTAGTTACGTTCATGGTTACGTCACGTATGACGAAAGCGCGTAAGTGCAAGCCCTCAGAAACACATAGAGATTGTATTGAAAGCTTTGAAATTTGAAAAAAATAGATTTTACATGAGAGTCTATGACAGACTTCTGGGCGATTTTCAACCTGACTGAAATCGCCCCAAAAACGGGCGGGGCCATTTGAAGCACGACTTTAGCCTGATTTGACATTTAGTGGCAGTCAGATCAGATTAGAACACTGATAACTACTGTTGCCGTGATATAATTGATTAGAAAAAAAATCCCTTCCTTTTCCCGTTTGGCAGTGCGTCGCCCATATCGCCCTATTGAACACACCGCCCCTGGCTTTGGAGCAACTGGTTTTGTAGGTTATGAATAAAAGACAACGTGTTTTTGGAATGATAGCAAAGAGTTTATACATGATTAGGTGCAGAAAGACTGTACTGGCCAACTTTTCCTGTATGTGTGATAGGTGATTTGAAGGAGTCAGGCGTAGGAGGGTAAATCACAGAATAACAGGATTTATGCAGTAATGCGTCAAAACAGTCCAGTGCACAAAACAGGCGCACTGGAACCAACAAGGCACACAGGGAAAATAACCAGGTGATTCAAAAATACAAGGAGCTCAACCGAGCTTCACTATCCTCACAATAAACAATCATACACAAAGACAAGGGGGCAGAGGGAACACTTATACAGGTACTGATGAGGGGATATGAACCAGGTGTGTGTAATAAACAAGACAAAACAAATGGAATGATGAGATGAGGAGCGGCAGTGGCTAGAAGGCCGGTGACGACGAATGCCGAAGCCTGCCCGAACCAGGAGAGGAGGCAGCTTCGGAGGAAGTCGTGACAGCATGCAACTCCCTGTGTCATATCAATTTGCATGAGATTGATCCTGATAAGAGGAAATCAGTCGATATGCAATCAAATATTTCAAATTAAATATTCAGTCAATGCCAAATAGTTCTAATAGGTTTGAGTGACAGTATCCTATGAGAAGTGACCTCATGAGAGTAAATTAAAAAAGTCAATTTGGATTTGATTGACATGTCTGATGTTGGTTTAGAAATGGGTAGGCTGAAGTCATATCTGTGACATTTGGATAAACTAGTATTTGGCTACATGATAATGTCACATAAAACGGCCGTAATTTCCAGACTTTGTTGATTTTATTGTTTGTAAGTTCAACTGCTCTTGTATGGCTCTATTTTAACAAACCTAATGCGATGGTAAATCTTAGCACTGGCGGTAGCGCTATAGGTTCTGTTTGGTTTGGTATGAGATGGAAGAAATAACACATTCACTTAGATTACAAACACCTACATGTATTAAAAGATGGAGCCCAGTAATGAGACTATGAAAGGTAGGAAATAAACCCTCCGTCCTTTTCTTTTCTTTTTTACTTTTTTATGTCTGGGTGTCTGTTTCTGTCTTCTTTTCAATTGCTCTTTTTGTTTATAATTATAATATATAATATAATGATTATCTCTGGCTGGAAATGTTTTAGGATTTCTGTTATGTTAATGTACCACATTTTCTTTCTTCACTTATTTGCACATGTAAAATGAACTGCACCAATCTGTACTAATACTTGTCTATATTCATCTGCTTTTTGAAATTGAGGTGGCAAGAGGGCTGGGTTTTTGATGAATAAACAAGTTGAGGCTTGACACCTCACTGGCCAATTAGAACATGCTCCACGGCTAAAAAGGTTTGTTTAAAGTCGTGCATTTACGGTATTTTATGCATTGCATTGTCATCAACTCCAATTCTAATGTTAGTCCATTGTAGCCTAGTTCGTTAAATAGCCTGCCTCATATTTGCTAAATATGTTGAAAATGTTTTTACATTTCCACATTATTCTAATTGCATTGCTTGTTTTAAATAGACCATGTCTATATACAGTTACAGGCACCATAATTGCTCTTGTGAGCATAGGCATATAATAAAGACAAGGCAACTTAGACTATGGAGGGTTTTACACACCTCCAAGCTCTTCACAGGAGCTGGATAAAGATCCAATATAAGGAGAAAGGGGGAACATCCACTGACCGTTATACCACTCGCAAATGTAATGTTTTATAAACATCCTGGAACCATCTTACAGATCATATTTGCACTTCTCCAGAAATAGCAGATGAAATTGCTTTGCGTACGAGCCATGTACGTTCTCAAAATAAACCCATGGACGGTGAGTCTTTCTAATAAGTTTGCATTTTAATGAAATTAAACGAAAAACAATCAATCTGTTTTTTAAAACAACAACAATATTCCTAAATAAGATCTTGTCAGAAGCATGATATCAAATTGCATCTCTCGTTCTTTGAGCGCAAGGCAATGTGTGCACACGTAGGTCTAAGGGCTCTTCGGCAGGAGACATGGATGTTTGTCCTCTCCATTGAATACAGTAACCCTACAATAGGCCTAGTTATAACAAACATGTAATCTCGTTTTTATTTTTTATTTGCTTCAACATGGTGTAGTATCTGAAGATTCTATGACTTTGGCTGAGGTTTGCATATTCTGCTTGCGGAAACATCTGGAAAACATTACTATAGGGGCCCCCTAAGACCGAGAAGATTCGGATGTGTAGAGGCCAGGGATTGGTCTATGAAAAACCACCCATATTATGTTACATATTATAAATACCATGGTTGGAACAAAGGACGGGGAGGAATAACATATTAGAGATTGGGTTGGTTGTTCTCCGGATTTTCTGCAGAAATCTGTAAATTGACGCTGTAAGCTTTGATGTAATAAAACTTAGAATTAAGGACAGTGTCAGCGGATTTCATGTCATCACAGCATGTCAGCATCGTTGTCTCGACACTACATTAATGGTGACGAGGAATTTGGGACGTGTTGCGTCTGTTTCAACGTTGCATCATGGGCTCCGAGCTGACTCTCGCTCCAGAGTCCGGCAAATAAGGGTGAGTTTTCTCACCACTTTGGGCACTGGTCAGTTCGTGTGCTTGTGTGTGTGTGCGTTGAAGGAATGCACCGTCAAAGGACTTGTGTGTGCACTTTGCTGTTATTTGCTGTGTGATGAGAATCCGTTCTAAATTTCTAAATTTGTTTGCGTTAAAAACAACGCAAACAGGGGGGAGTGTCTATAGGAATTGATAACACTGGGCACAGGGATATTTGGCTTGAATAAAATTAAAGGGAAAAGGAATAGAATAAGGAACTAAGGAAAAATGTATACTAATTAGGACGTCGCTGATCTACGGAAGCCCTCAAAAGAGGCGATCATTAGGATGGGCCGAAAATCCTGAAAACTCACTAGGTTGATTTTTAAGGTCAGTTCTGGGAACTGGAGTTTGTGGTAGATACATTCGATTGCATGTTACCCCTCGACATATGGTTGACGAGGTATATGTTCGAAGTAACCTCTCATTGAATATCTGCAAATCGAGGTAGCAGAAATTTAGGCAGGAACAATGAGAAATAAGGAGTGACGGTAGCATGCTTTAGAGTATCGTATGAATGAATGCATTCTTGTTGATTTAATTATTTTCATGTGTGTGTGTGAGGAAAGAGAGTGTGTGTGTTTGCGCAAAAATAAAGACGTCTCTGTTGTGTTTCAGCTGTGTGTCGACTCATGTTATGATAAGATTTATTTTAGAGATATATACATACAGTGGGGAGAACAAGTATTTGATACACTTCCGATTTTGCAGGTTTTCCTACTTACAAAGCATGTAGAGGTCTGTAATTTTTTATCATAGGTACACTTCAACTGTGAGAGACGGAATCTAAAACAAAAATCCAGAAAATCACATTGTATGATTTTTAAGTAATTAATTTGCATTTTATTGCATGACATAACTATTTGATCACCTACCAACCAGTAAGAATTCCGGCTCTCACAGACCTGTTAGTTTTTCTTTAAGAAGCCCTCCTGTTCTCCACTCATTACCTGTATTAACTGCACCTGTTTGAACTCGTTACCTGTATAAAAGACATCTGTCCACACACTCAATCAAACAGTCTCCAACCTCTCCACAATGGCCAAGACCAGAGAGCTGTGTAAGGACATCAGGGATAAAATTGTAGACCTGCACAAGGCTGGGATGGGCTACAGGACAATAGGCAAGCAGCTTGGTGAGAAGGCAACAACTGTTGGTGCAATTATTAGAAAATGGAAGAAGTTCAAGATGACGGTCAATCACCCTCGTTCTGGGGCTCCATGCAAGATCTCACCTCGTGGGGCATCAATGATCATGAGGAAGGTGAGGGATCAGCCCAGAACTACACGGCAGGACCTGGTCAATGACCTGAAGAGAGCTGGGACCACAGTCTCAAAGAAAACCATTAGTAACACACTACGCCGTCATGGATTAAAATCCTGCAGCGCACGCAAGGTCCCCCTGCTCAAGCCAGCGCATGTCCAGGCCCGTCTGAAGTTTGCCAATGACCATCTGGATGATCCAGAGGAGGAATGGGAGAAGGTCATGTGGTCTGATGAGACAAAAATAGAGCTTTTTGGTCTAAACTTCACTCGCCGTGTTTGGAGGAAGAAGAAGGATGAGTACAACCCCAAGAACACCATCCCAACCGTGAAGCATGGAGGTGGAAACATAATTCTTTGGTGATGCTTTTCTGCAAAGGGGACAGGACGACTGCACCGTATTGAGGGGAGGATGGATGGGGCCATGTATCGCGAGATCTTGGCAAACAACCTCCTTCCCTCAGTAAGAGCATTGAAGATGGGTTGTGGCTGGGTCTTCCAGCATGACAACGACCCGAAACACACAGCCAGGGCAACTAAGGAGTGGCTCCGTAAGAAGCATCTCAAGGTCCTGGAGTGGCCTAGCCAGTCTCCAGACCTGAACCCAATAGAAAATCTTTGGAGGGAGCTGAAAGTCTGTATTGCCCAGCGACAGCCCCGAAACCTGAAGGATCTGGAGAAGGTCTGTATGGAGGAGTGGGCCAAAATCCCTGCTGCAGTGTGTGCCAACCTGGTCAAGACCTACAGGAAACGTATGATCTCTGTAATTGCAAACAAAGGTTTCTGTACCAAATATTAAGTTCTGCTTTTCTGATGTATCAAATACTTATGTCATGCAATAAAATACAAATTAATTACTTAAAAATCATACAATATGATTTTCTGGATCTTTGTTTTAGATTCCGTCTCTCACAGTTGAAGTGTACCTATGATAAAAATTACAGACCTCTACATGCTTTGTAAGTAGTAAAACCTGCAAAATCGGCAGTGTATCAAATATTTGTTCTCCCCACTGTATATATTTTTTGGTTGAGAACAGGGGTTTTAGTTTTTTGTAAGGAAATATGTTAGTTAAGGTTAAAACCTTATATGAGTCTCTATAGAAGAGAACGTTTAATAATTGTTAAAAACTATGAGCCCCTGGGAGGACGATTATGGGTAATGGATAAGAAAATAGATTGTGGTAAACTTAAGTAACTTCGAAGTAGGATTTGTGTTCTATGTTCTGTGTTGGTTTGTGAGTTTTGTAAAGTGTTACTGTTTGTCTGTGCTGGGAAATAACGGAGGGACAGCTGGTCTGTCTGCTTTCTGTTGTTTAGCTTGGAGAGAGCTGCTTGGGAAAGCTCCTTTCACTCTGAAATTGCACTGGTGAATGAGCTGCACATGCGTGGGATTTTATGAGTTTAGAGTTACGTAGAGCAAATATGCCACTCCCCTGCCTGCACTGAGCTGCTGTGACATGCAGACAGAGAAGGAGGGGGAGACTTACACACAAATAAAGTATTCTGTTTGTTAAATCGGCTCTTACTTAACTATGAAACTATTTGATTGAGATCTATTGAATTTATAAATGAGAGATATGTTGACGGATTAAAAATAAAAATAATTAAATAAATAAATAAAATAAAATGTTATTGCGCTATTTATAATATTCCTGAGTTAAGCTGTTTGCTTATTTCTTAGCACGAATGTGAACATAAGTATGTCTAAAAGGGTATTGTATGGTTGAAATAACCCAGTGAGTGCATAAAAGAATAAATTATTGTCTGTTTCTTTTGTTCTTCTGTCATGTGAGAGAAGGAGGAGACACAGAGAGAGAGAGGAGGTGCTGACAAGTGCGTCACGTGACAGTGTGTGCTGCTCCGGATCCAGTCCAATCAAGGCCAGTACTGCTCTGTTCACAAAACTTACTTTCCCATACAGGATATTGTGTGTGCCTAGCATATTTCATGTTGTGACAATTTAACAGGGACTTGGCAACAGACTGATCAATTTATGTAATTAAGATTTGCACATTGGAGTTTGTTGTGCATGGGTTGGTTTGATTAGAGTTATGTTGGAAATCCAGCACTGACATTATTCTGTAAAATACAGGTAATTGGGTGCTTATTAAGCTATTGGTTTGTGAGTGCTGTAGTGTTGCTGGATTACAGGTCTTTCTTTTTTGGATTGCTCTGAAGTTGACTACTTTACTTTACTTTTCCTGATCGGATGTGGTAAGATTGCCACTACTCAATAATTTGGTCAAATGAAATAAAATAAAAATTAATTAATAAATTAATAAATTAATAAATTAATAAAAATAAATAAATATACCGGTATTGATTAATTACGTAATTAATTAATTGATTAATTGATTAATTGATTAATTGATTAAACAAACAAACAAACTAAAACTAAAACTAAAAAAAGGAGGAGGGAAACATAAGCTACATAGTCTAAAATGATCATTCAGGAGGGTGATTATTGCATCAGAGATGAAGATGAACTAATAATAGAGAGAGGACAAGCAGAAACGACCATAAAGATGAATCCAAACGCCAAAAGTAAGAAGAAAACGAGATGTCTGGAAACTAAGGGTGGAGTGAGGTTCAGGAGGATGGAACTTGAAGATGATGATGATGATGATCAGAGTGATTCAGAAGAGATCATGGGTGGATATGACCCTGTGATCAGACAGAGGTTGGCCAGAGCGGAAAGAAGGGGTGATGGAAGTTGGAAGGAGAAGAATACAAGAGATTCGATCTCTGATGAAAGTGAAGATGGAGACAGCGATGAAGATTTGGAGATTAAAGGTGCTTCATGTTCAAGAGGATTTTATCCTACACGAAAAGAGAGCACAAGTAAGAAGATGATGCCAGTGATAATTCGAGGACAGAACCTGGAGTATAAGCCTTTGCAGAATACCGATATGTCAGATATACTTGAGAAGCTGCCTACTCTTCAAGATGGAGCATATCCTTGGATTTCAAAATTGGAAGAAATTACGGTGGGAACACAGTCTGCCATAGGAGACATTAAGAGACTTTTGGCTAATCTCCTTGGGATTCCAGGTATGGAATACATTTTTACAGGAAAAAGGAACACAACCAGAAAGAACAGGACCAAGAAACTCTCAGAAAACTCAATCAAATACAACTGGTGGAGAATAAGAAGGAGAAGAAACAAGCTTTGGTTATGCAGAATCAGTGTGGACCAAATCAACAATCACTGCCACAGCTTCAACCGGACCAGTTCCAACCGCAATTGTACCAGCCACCAATAGCGGTACCAGTTGTTTCATATCCACAGCCAGTTTCTGGACAGACACAGAATTGGAGAGGAAGAGGACGAGAAGGCTTAGGAAGAGGAAGAGGAGGAAGATTTAAGCCATACTTCCAGCAGTCTTCAGAAGTGTGTTATAATTGTGGACAGGTTGGTCACTTTGCCAGTGAGTGTAATGGGCAGGAGGAAACACCAGAGGGAATTTCAGAGGAAGATACAGGGGCCAGTCAAGATCATCTGGAGGACCGGTGAACCCATTATAGGGGCCCAGAGCAAGGATTCTAGGGGTGCCCAGAAGATCCGAAAGGGGGGTGTCAGCTGGTAGCATCAGGACCGGAAAAAGATCCAACAATTGAGGTGAAAGTAAACAACCGACCATTGGAAGTGATGGCGGATAGCGGAGCTGCTTTTACCTGAAGATGCTACACATCTCCCTATGTCCAATCAACTAATTAGGACAATCGGATTTGAGGGAGTGAAACAGCTGATTCCTCTTACGGAACCAATTGAGCTCTGCTATGAAAATCAGAAAATTACAATACCCATACTGGTATCAGAACATACACCTATTGCATTGTTGGGAAGAGATGCATTGTGTAAATTGAACTGTACAATAAAATGTACACCAGACGGCTGTCTGGTAGAAGTGCCAAAGGAAAAGGTTTACCAATTGTTGATGACGACAGAGATGGATTCTTCTTCAGTATTCTGGATTGGAAATCTCAGTGAAGATTTTTTGAAGCAGGCTAAGATATGGGAGAAATTCATTGTTGTAAATATGCCAGATGCGAGGCTTCTGGAATATCCATTTAATTGTACGCTGAAGTATTTCAAGAATGCTGCCCAATCGAACTCAGAGGAATGGTTGAGTCATCAACCAAAGAAAGTTCAACTCAGCTAATGTTGCATAATTTTAGGACCTCAAGGAGCAGCTATGAAGATAAACACAGACGATTATCTGGATAAAGAATTTGAGATTGAGAAGAGTGTGCCACATGTGTCCTTGTTGGTTTCTGAAGGCTATGAGCAGAAGCAAATAGGAGAAATGATGACAGAAGCAGAGAAATATGTTTTTGTACCGATGAAAGAGAATTTGGGGATTTGGAGGAGTGAAGATCAGCGATTTCTCAAAATCATGATTTCGGCTCAAGGACAAGGAGAGCCACAAGCTGTACGGATGACACATTAATCTATTTGCAGTGCGAAGATGGATTCAGACCCTATGAAAGAGGAGATGTTGCAACAAGTTCAAGAATGTTTGTGGTCTCAAAACAGTACCGATATTGGACTTGTGAAATCAGCCCAATTGAGGTGAAAGTTGAACTTCGACCAGGAGCAAGACCTCCTTGGAAGAATCAGTATCCATTGAAAGATGAAGCAATCAAAGGGATTGAATCACAAATTGAAGGACTTTCGAAAGCAGGTGTTTTGAAGACAATAAAAAATCCTCAGAGTAGTAATCCTTTGTTGTCTTTGGAGAAACCATGAGGGGTTGATAGTAGCGCCTCTAGACCTATTAGGTCTGATGATTTAGGAAGCACATGGGTTAGCTAATGTTGCAAGGGGCGAGGTTAGGAGAAAGATCACAAAGGAGTATGTTTTTTTGGGCACCATATTTGCTTTAACAGGTTGACTATGTCATAGGCAGGTGCACAATCTGTCTGAAAAATAATGTTCGCAGGGGTGTGACTGTTTTTCTTAGTTACATTCCTAAATCAAGAGGTCCTAATATGTCCAACTAAGCTAAAAGATGCTCAGTCGGTTGCAAAGTTTTTGTGTAAAGAAGTCATAAGCAGGTGGGGACTTCCCGATCGAATATCCTCAAATTAGTGGGAGAGAGTTTTGTGGATAAATCAGTGAAATGGTTTTTGAAAAAATTTGGGAAAAGTCAGAAAAAAGAAAAAAAAGTTATGAAAACTAGGGTTGAAGTAACTCTAGGACATTTTGAATATCTGATTGAGAGATCATTTTTCACATGTCTTTACATATTATTGTGATATTTAGTATTTTCTTATGAATCAAAGGGGGGAAATGGAATGTGATTCATTTTATATATCATTTTATATATCATTTTTATATTATTGTTGATATTGATGTTTTAATTTGCATGTGTTGTTTTGCAAAATATACTGGTTGGTGTTTTCTTTTCTTCCAGAAGCATATGGGGGAATGTGTAGAGGGGATTCAAATACTCAAACATGGACAATATGAATGGACTGGAGGAAGTGGAACAAGGAAGGTGTGGAAATGTTCAGATTCCATCATCGACGTTGCATTAAAAGTCGACACTGCTGAGGAGATGCAATGTAGTGGACTACATTCCAGTGTCTGCAATGATATATAGACATATTTGCATGTGTAATACATAATTTGTGTCATATTCTTTCTGTATAAATTTTTGAAGAATGATGTTTTCTGTTGTTGGGTACATGTGGGGACCTCAGATGGTTTAGTTTTTTCGTGGATGCTTATGGATATTGGGTCTAGGCAGGGACAGAGAGAATCCACAGGAGGGTCCGATGGGTCGACTAGCCTGAATGTGGACATTTTTGATTGTATTTTGTTTTCTGAGGCTTTCATGTGTATTCAATTGCATCATAGTTTAAAATGCATTGATAAAGATTTATAAATTGATCTGGAGTACTTAGGTGGTCGCCTGGGGCAGAGGGGCCGTGAGAGAATTTTACTGTCTTGATTGATTGATGGATATTTGGAAAGAAAGCTGCCAGACAGCTTTTTCGCTCTTACACTCCATAACGATTTGTTTACACTTCATAAAAATGTGTTCTCACTACATACATTTTGTTTTATTGTTAAAGTTACACAATATTTGTCATAATCCTATTCTTTTTGTTTTCGAGACTTAATTAGTCTCGAAGGGGGGAAATATGTAGTATCTGAAGATTCTATGACTTTGGCTGAGGTTTGCATATTCTGCTTGCGGAAACATCTGGAAAACATTACTATAGGGGCCCCCTAAAACAGAGGAGATTCGGATGTGTAGAGGCCAGGGATTGGTCTATGAAAAACCACCCATATTATGTTACATATTATAAATACCATGGTTGGAACAAAGTACGGGGAGGAATAACATATTAGAGATTGGGTTGGTTGTTCTCCGGATTTTCTGCAGAAATCTGTAAATTGACGCTGTAAGCTTTGATGTAATAAAACGTATAATTAAGGACAGCATCAGCGGATTTCTTGTCATCACAGCATGTCAGCATCATTGTCTCGACACTACAATGGAAATATTTGTCTACACACATTTCATTCGCATTTCGAAAATGCTCTGCATGTTCGAGCCATGGACAGTTGGACGTTTCCCAAACGTTATAATAATATTAGCCTACCATCGCTGTTGATATGGCCTGTTAGTGACTTTGTGAAAGGCAAACAAACTAACAGGCCAATAGCCATGGCAACAAGCGGATTCAGCACCAAGGAATTACTGCGATTTGACTTTTAGGCCCTAAAGATTGAAAATTGAAGATTACATTTTTTAACAAAATAATCAAGGAAAAACAATAAGCAGTCCAATAAGCAGTTCCTAAACAGACTTCCTAAAGTCACTGACACATTTACATTCAATGGGCATCAAATCAAATCACATTTTATTTGCCACATGCCCCGAATACAACAGGTGTAGACCTTACAGTGAAATGCTTACTTACAAGCCCTTAACCAACAATGCAGTTTTAATAAAATAAAATTAAAAGTGTTAAGTAAAAAAATAGATAAGTAAAAAATAAAAATAGCTAATAATTAAAGAGCAGCAGTAAATTAAAATAACAGTAGGGAGGCTATATACAGGGGGGTACCGGTACAGAGTCAATGTGTGGGGGCACCGGCTAGTCGAGGTAATTGAGGTAATATGTACATGTGGGTAGAGTTAAAGTGAATATACATAGATAATAAACAGAGTAGCAGCAGCGTAAAAGAGGGGGTGGGGGCCGGGTGGGAGGGCAATGCAAATAGTCCGGGTAGTCATGATAAGCTGTTCAGGAGTCTTATGGCTTGGGGTAGAAAATGTTAAGAAGGCTTTTGGACCTAGACTTGGCGCTCCGGTACCGCTTGCAGTGCAGTAGCAGAGAGAACAGTCTATGACTAGGGTGGCTGGAGTCTTTGACAATTTTTAGGGCCTTCCTCTGATACCGCCTGGTATAGAGGTCCTGGATGGCATGAAGCTTGGCCCCAGTGAATTTAATTAAATTTTTTTGTCATTTAGCAGACACTCTTATCCAGAGCGACTTACAGTTAGTGAGTGCATACATTATTTTTTAATTTTTCATACTGGCCCCCCGTGGGAATCAAACCCACAACCCTGGCGTTGTAAACGCCATGCTCTACCAACTGAGCTACATCCCTGCCAGCCATTCCCTCCCCTACCCTGGACGACGCTGGGCCAATTGTGCGCCGCCCCATGGGTCTCCCGGTCGCGGCCGGCTACGACAGAGTACTGGGCCGTACGCACTACCCTCTGTAGTGCCTTGCAGTCGTAGGCCGAGCAGTTGCCATACCAGGCGGTGATGCAACCATTCAGGATGCTCTCGATGGTGCGGCTGTATAACTTTTTGAGGATCTGAGGACCCATGCCAAATCTTTTCAGTCTCCTGAGCGGGAATGGGCTTTGTCGTGCCCTCTTCATGACTGTCTTGGTGTGTTTGGACCATGATAGTTTGTTGGTGGTTTGTTGGTGATGTGGACACCAAGGAATTGGTTTAATACTGCAGTGTTGTTTGTTGTTGTTGTCATTTAGCAGACGCTCTTAACCAGAGCGATTTACAGTAGTGACTGCATACATTTAAATTCGTACTGGTCCCCCGTGGGAATCGAACCCACAACCCTGGCATCTACCAACTGAGGAAACACGGGTCCAGCGTGTGTGATATTTAATATCATATTAATGCTAGTCATTTGGACATGATTTGGATATGAGGTGTAGGTCTATCAATGTTTCATTTCATTTGTATTTATTTAGCCAAGATAAATCCACTCAGTAACAATTGCCACTATTTTCCAGACAGTCCTGGAAATGTAATAATATCAAAAAGAATATAGTCCCTCTTTGATATGTGTGCACCAGGTTAGGGGTCAACTCCAATTGAAAGCAGTCAATTCAGGAAGTTATTAAAAAAAAAAATAAATGTAACAACTTTTGTAATAAATAGCTTCTACTTTCAGTTTATTGATGTCATGTAAAATACATGCCCCTTTTTCAATTATTGAAATGGAATGTCAGTTTAGCCTACTTCTTGAACTGACTACAGTCAATTCAAATTGACCCCAACCTTAATCCCAACTCTGCACGCGTGTACATGTTTGTGTGTGTATGTTGGCTATTCAATGTCATAGTAGTCATATGCAGATGAATTACCACTCCAAATCAAAACTCAGTCAATGCTGAATGGGGTATCATTCCCTGTACTTACTAGTTTCAAGACCAAACCACGTTGCGTAGTCAGGTTTGCTGTGTCAGTAAGCACATAGGCAGGGTGTGGTAGGGCTAGAAAGGGTGAGGTAGGGCTAGACAGGACAGGGTGTGGTAGGGCTAGACAGGACAGGGTGAGGTAGGGCTAGACAGGACAGGGTGAGGTAGGGCTAGACAGGACAGGGTGAGGTAGGGTTAGACAGGACAGGGTGAGGTAGGGCTAGACAGGGTGAGGGATGGCTAGACAGGGTGAGGTAGGGCTAGACAGGACAGGGTGAGGTAGGGCTAGACAGGACAGGGTGAGGTAGGGCTAGACAGGACAGGGTGAGGTAGGGCTAGACAGGACAGGGTGAGGTAGGGCTAGACAGGACAGGGTGAGGTAGGGCTAGACAGGGTGAGGTAGGGATAGACAGGACAGGTTGAGGTCTGGCTAGACAGGGTGAGGTAGGGCTAGACAGGACAGGCTGAGGTATGGTTAGACAGGGTGAGGTAGGGCTAGACAGGGCAGGGTGAGGTAGGGTTAGACAGGGTGAGGTAGGGTTAGACAGGGAAGGGAGAGGTAGGGCTAGACAGGGTGAGGTAGGGCTAGACAGGACAGGGTGAGGTAGGGCTAGACAGGGCAGGGTGAGGTAGGGTTAGACAGGGTGAGGTAGGGTTAGACAGGGAAGGGAGAGGTAGGGCTAGACAGGGTGTGGTAGGGCTAGACAGGACAAGGTGAGGTATGGCTAGACAGGGCAGGGTGAGGTAGGGTTAGACAGGGTGAGGTAGGGTTAGACAGGGCAGGTTGAGGTAGGGTTAGACAGGACAGGGTGAGGTAGGGTTAGACAGGGCAGGTTGAGGTAGGGTTAGACAGGACAGGGTGAGGTATGGTTAGACAGGGAAGGGAGAGGTAGGGCTAGACAGGGTGTGGTAGGGCTAGACAGGACAGGGTGAGGTAGGGCTAGACAGGATAGGGTGAGGTAGGGCTAGACAGGACAAGGTGAGGTAGGGCTGTGCGTGAAGTGTTCCCCTCTCCTGGGCTGTGTCTTGTGGAGAGCTGCCCCTCCCGAAATGTCCCCATGGGCGTCACTGTCTGTCTCTGCTTACAAAGCCTCTCAATGATTTCCAGTCTACTGCTGGCAACCAAGACCCCCTCCCCCCTCCCTCTCCCATCCATCACCCCTTCCCCTCCTCCTCCACCCCTTTTTTTCCACCCGTGCAGACCATCGAGGGGCTCTCCTCCTTGGGGAGCAGCTGTCACAGACTTGTCCCACTGACAGACGTGTCAATCCAGCCTGGCAGCCTCAGTGTGTGGGGGTCCACTCCATACCCCACCATTGGGAGACGTGGGAGGGGGGAGTGCCAAAGGAGGATTCCCAATTCCATTGGATTTCTGAGGCCACGTCAAGCATGGTTTCAACATAGGATCATGGATCAGCATTGAGGTTAGTAACATTACAGGGTGATATATTGCTCATAGATTAAGGTGATAGATGGATAGAGAGATGGATAGAGAGATGGATAGCTAGATAGACATACTGATATTTTGAAGAACCACTTTTGGTTCCAGGTAGAACCCTTTTAGTTCCAGGTAGAACCCTTTTGGTTCCAGGTAGAACCCTTTTAGTTCCAGGTAGAACCCTTTTGGTTCCAGGTAGAACCCTTTTGGTTCCAGGTAGAACCCTTTTGGTTCCAGGTAGAACCCTTTCCACTGAGGCTTTAATATGGAACCCAAAATAGTTCTACCTTGGAACCAAAAAGGGTTCTACCTGGAACCAAAAAGGGTTATCCTATGGGGACTGCCACAGAACCCTTTTTTCTAAGAGTGTAATGGCTTTATTATGTGGATATAATATACTCAACAAGGCCCTAGCATATTTGATTGAAAATAGTGTACAGTTGAATCGGAAGTATAAATACACCGTAGCCAAATACATTTAAACTCAGTTTTTCACAATTCCTGAAATTTAATCCTAGTAAAATTTCCTGTTTTAGGTCAGTTAGGATCACCACTTTATTTTAAGAATGTGAAATGTCAGAATAATAGTAAAGATAATGATTTATTTCAGCATTTCTTTCTTTCATCACATTCCCAGTGGGTCAGAAGTTTACATACACCCAATTAGTATTTGGCAGCATTGCCTTTAAATAGTTTAACTTGGGTCAAACGTTTCGGGTAGCCTTCCACAAGCTTCCCACAATAAGTTGGGTGAATTTTGTCCCATTCCTCCTGACAGAGCTGATGTAACTGAGTCAGGTTTGTAGGCCTCCTTGCTCGCACACGCTTTTTCAGTTCTGCCCACAAATGTTCTATAGGTTTGAGGTAAGGGCTTTGTGATGACCACTCCAATACCTTGACTTTGTTGTCCTTAAGCCATTTTGCCACCACTTTGGAAGTATGCTTGGGGTCATTGTCCATTTGGAAGACCCATTTGCGACTAAGCTTTAACTTCCAGACTGATGTCTTGAGATGTTGCTTCAATATATCCACATCATTTTACTTCCTCATGATGCCATCTATTTTGTGAAGTGCACCAGTCCCTCCTGCAGCAAAGCACCCCCACAGCATGATGATGTCACCCCCGTGATTCGCTGTTGGGATGGTGTTCTTCGGCTTGCAAGGCACCCCCTTTTTCCTCCAAACATAACGATGGTCATTATGGGCAAACAGTTCTATTTTTGTTTCATCAGACCAGAGGACATTTCTCCAAAAAGTATGATCTTTGTCCCCATGTGCAGTTGCAAACCTTAGTCTGGCATTTTTATGGCGGTTATGGAGCAGTGGGTTCTTCCTTGCTGAGCGGCCTTTCAGGTTATGTTGATATAGGACTAGTTTTACTGTGGATATAGATAATTTTGTACCTGTTTCCTCCAGCATCTTCAAAAGGTCCTTTGCTGTTGTTCTGGGATTGATTTGCACTTTTTGCACCAAAGTACGTTAATCTCTAGGAGACAGAACGCGTCTCCTTCCTGAGCGGTATGACGGCTGCGTGGTCCCATGGTGTTTATACTTGCGTACTATTGTTTTAACAGATGAACGTGGTGCCTTCAGGCGTTTGGAAATGTCTCTCAAGGATGAACCAGACTTGTGGAGGTCCAAAAAAAATATTCTGAGGTCTTGGCTGATTTCTTCTGATTTTCCCATGATGTCAAGCAAAGAGGCCCTGAGTTTGAAGGTAGGCCTTGAAATACATCCACAGGTACACCTTCAATTGACTCAAATAATGTCAATTAGCCTATCAGAAGCTTCTAAAGCCATGACATCATTTTCTGGAATTTTCCAAGCTGTTTAAAGGCGCAGTCAACTTAGTGTATGTAAACTTCTGACCCACTGGAATTGTGATACAGTGAATTATAAGTTAAATTATCTGTCTGTAAACAATTGTTGGAAAAATTCCTTGTGTCATGCACAAAGTAGATGTCCTAACCGACTTCAAAAAACTATAGTTTGTTAACAAGAAATTTGTGGAGTGGTTGAAAAACGAGTTTTAGTGTACTAAGGAGGCAATGATACCTGTGTGTCTGGATTCTGTCCAACATTGTGCTCACCTAGACAGATTGCAGGCAAGATGAGGTGAGACTTCCTATGCAAATGGTTTAACTTTTGT
>NC_139998.1:52657316-52754816 GCF_964263955.1 Coregonus lavaretus
CGCAGTGTGCACATAGCTTGTCTTCTCTTGAGAGCCAGGTCTGCTTAAGGCGGCCTTTTTCAATGTACATTTTAGTCATTTAGCAGACGCTCTTATCCAGAACAACTTAGTGAGCGCATACATTCTTTTTTATACTGGCCCCTCGTGGGAAGCGAACCCACAACCCTGGCGTTGCAAACGCCATGCTCTACTGAGCTACATCCCTGCCGGCCATTCCCTCCCCTACCCTGGACGACGCTGGGCCAATTGTGCGCCGCCCCATGGGTCTACCGGTCGCGGCCGGCTACGACAGAGCCTGGATTCGAACCAGGATCTCTAGTGGCACAGCGCCAGTCAATAGCAAGTCTTTGCTCACTGAGTCTGTACATAGTCAAAGCTTTCCTTAATTTTGGGTTAGTCACAGTGGTCAGGTATTCTGCGACTGTGTACTCTCTGTTTAGAGCCAAATAGCATTCTAGTTTGCTCTGTTTTTTTGTAAATTCTTTCCAATGTGTCAAGTAATTATCTTTTTGTTTTCTCATGATTTGGTTGGATCTAATTGTGTTGTTGTCCTGGGGCTCTGTGGGGTCTGTTTGTGTTTGTGAACAGAGCCCCAGGACCAGCTTGCTTAGGGGACTCTTCTCCAAGTTAATCTCTCTGTAGGTGATGGCTTTGTTATGGGAGATTTGGGAATCGCTTCCTTATCGCTCTGGATAAGAGCGTCTGCTAAATGACGAAAATGTAAATGTAAATGTTATAGAATTTAACGGCTCTTTTCTGGATTTTGATCATTTGCGGGTATCGTCCTAATTCTGCTCTGCATGCATTATTTGGTGTTTTCCGCAGAATTCAATTTTTTGCAGAATTCTGCATGCAGTCTCAATTTGGTGTTTGTCCCATTTTTGTGAATTCTTGGTTGGTGAGCGGACCCCAGACCTCACAACCATAAAGGGCTCCCTCTTTCCACTCTCTCCCTCTCTCATCGCACTCCCTCCTGTCTCCCTCTCTCCCCACCCTCCCTCTCTCCACTCTCTCCCTCTCTCATCGTTCCTCCTGTCTCCCTCATTTCATCTCCCTCCCTCCTCTCTTTGTACTCGTCAAGAGCAGGAGATCAAAGGCAGGAGACGGGAAGCTCCCAGGCCTAAATTAGATTCATGCTTCCTTGAAAGAAGAGAAATTGGTAGGATGGAATCCGAAGGTCAAAGTCAGCCCCTGTCTCTCCTTCGCTCTACAAAGTAGCCAGCTTGCCAAACTTGCTCTCAAAACTTGATTTTAGCAAGCATGGGTGCTGCAAACGATATAGCGATGGATGCTTCAAACACGGGAGGTAAGACAATATTTCAAAATCTCTTACCTATTATTGTCCTTCTAACTGGCCTGCTGCATCGCTCTGAGCCAGCTCCTCTTATACTGTCTATGTACTTCTAACTGGCCTGCTGCATCGCTCTGAGCCAGCTCCTCTTATACTGTCTATGTACTTCTAACTGGCCTGCTGCATCGCTCTGAGCCAGCTCCTCTTATACTGTCTATGTACTTCTAACTGGCCTGCTGCATCGCTCTGAGCCAGCTCCTCTTATACTGTCTATGTACTTCTAACTGGCCTGCTGCATCGCTCTGAGCCAGCTCCACTTATACTGTCTATGTACTTCTAACTGGCCTGCTGCATGCCTCTGAGCCAGCTCCACTTATACTGTCTATGTACTTCTAACTGGCCTGCTGCATCGCTCTGAGCCAGCTCCACTTATACTGTCTATGTACTTCTAACTGGCCTGCTGCATGCCTCTGAGCCAGCTCCACACTGTGTAAAATAGGTCAAGAGAGGCAACATGCACCACGCCATGCCGACTTCAAAGACCCAGTAGATGGAGGGTTCCGTCCCAAATGGCACCCTATTCTCTACATAGGGCTCAGGTCGAAAGTAGTGCACTATATGGGGAACAGGGTCCCGTTTGGAACACACAGACGCCTCACTTGACGCATTTATGAAATAGCTTACTCCAGTTACTAATAAGCATGCACTGATTAAGAACGTGACTGTAAAAACGGTTAAATCCCCATTGATTGATGAGGAATTGTAACATTTTATGGTTGAGAGGGATGAGGCAAAAGGAATGGCATATCAGTCTGGCTGCACAGCTGATTGGGAAACGTACTGTATATTGAAAAATCATGTGACTAAACTAAACTAAAAAGAAGAAGAAACTGTACTATGTAACAAAGATAAATGACATACAGGATTATAGTAAAAAGCTTTGGAGCACCTTCAATTAAATGTTGTGCAAAAAGGCGAACTCAGCTCCATCATTTATTGAATCAGATCACTCGTTCATCACAAAACCCACTGATATTACCAAGTATTTTCAGGATTTTTTCATTGGCAAGATTAGCAAATGTTGGCATGACATGCCAGCAACACACTCTGAACCCACACACCTATGCATAACTGACCAAATTATGAAAGACAAGCATTGTCATTTTGAATTCCGTAAAGTGAGTGTGGAAGAGGATTTAAAAAAAATATTGTTCTCTATCAACAATGACAAGCCACCTGGTTCTGGCAACTTAGATGGAAAATTACAGAGGATGATCGCGGACCATATTGCAACTGTGTATGCACCCAGGCCCGGAAGGAAGCAAAAGTAATTCCGCTACCCAAGACCTCAGTGCAGCTTTTGACATTATCGATCATGATCTCTGTAGCTCAGTTGGTAGAGCATGGCGCTTACCACGGCAGTATAGTGGGTGCGATTCCCGGGACCACCTGTACGTAAAATGTATGCATGCATGACTGTAAGTCAATTTGGATAAAAGCGTCTGATAAATGGCATATGTTATGTGTATGTATGCTGATGACTCAACACTATACACATCAGCTACCACAGCGAGTGAAATCATTGCAACGCTTAACAAAGAGCTGTGGTAGTAAGAAATAAGCTAGTCCTAAATATTCGATAAACTAAAATCATTGTATTTGGGACAAATCATTCACAAAACCCTAAACCTCAACTAAATCTTGTAATGAATAATGTGGACATTTTGATTGTAAACTGTCACTGTCCAGTCATATGGTCAAGTGCCACAAAGAGGGACATTACAGTTGGCCCAGAACAGAGCAGCACGGCTGGCCCTTAAATGAGAGCTAACATCAATGACATGCATGTCAATTTCACCTGGCTCAAAGTAGAGGAAAGATTGACTGCATCACTACTTGTCTTTAGGAGAGTTATTGACATGTTGAGAGCACCGAGCTGTCTGTTCAAACGACTAGCACACAGCTCAGACACCCATGCACACTCCAGAAGACATGCCACCCAAGGTTTCTTCACAGTCCCCAAGTCCAGAACAGACTATGGGAGGTGCACAGTACTACATAGAGCCATGACTACATGGAGCTCTATTCCACATCAGGTAACTCATGCTAGAAGTAAAATCAGATAAAAGAAACAGAGAAAACTACACCTTATGGAACAGCGTGGACTGTGACGGGACACAGACACACAGGAAAACACACACACACACACATACGCACGCTAACACATGCACTCTACACATTATATTGCTGTATTATGGATTCTCTATTGTAGACATGTTTTGGTAGAGTAGTGTGTAATAATGTGTTGTATTGAAGATATAATGTGGTAGAGTAGTGTGTAATAATGTGTTGTGTGACTGTTTTATTTTGTATATAACTGCCATTCAGGACCTCTATATCAGGCGGTGTCAGGCCCAAAGAACTGTCAAAGACTCCAGCCACCCAAGTCATAGACAGTTCTCTCTGCTACCGCACGGCAAGCGGTACCGGAGCGCCAAGTCTGGGACCAAAAGGCTCCTGAACAGCTTCTACCCCCAAGACATAAGACTGCTGAACAGTTCATCAAATGGCTGCCCGGACTATTTACATTGACTCCCTTTATTATTTATTTATTGTAATAATTGTTTTTGCATTGTCTCTCTTGCACTGTCTCTATGCACAGTCACTAGACTCTACCCACACACTCACACATACTACAAAGACACTCCAACACACACACACAGACACATACACACACACACTAAACACACACACATGCATATTGACACCACACACTCACACTTAGACACACTTTCACACTAGTCACGTTCCACTGTCCTGACGTTAGGGGGAAGCTTGTTCCACCATTGGGGTGTCATGACAGAGAAGAGCTATGCCTGGGCTGAGCGGGAGCTGACCCCCTGTAGGGGGTGGGACGGCCAAAAGACCAGAGATGGCAGAACAGATCGCTAAGGTTGGCGTGTAGGGTTTGAGCATAGCCTGAAGGTAGGGAGGGGCAGTTCCTCTTGCAGCTCCGTAGGCAAGCACCAGGATTTTGAAGTGGATGCGAGCTTCGATTGGAAGCCAGTGGAGTGTGGGCAAGAGCGGGGTGACATGGGAGTATTTGGGGCGTTGAACACCAGGCAGGCTGCGGTGTTCTGGATAAGTTGCAGGGGTTTGATGGCACAAGCGGGGAGCCCAGCCAACAGAGAGTTGCAGTAGTCCAGACGGGAGATGACAAGAGCCTGGATTTGGACCTGCACTGCTTCCTGTGTGAGGTAGGGTCGTACTCTATGGATGTTGTAGAACTTGAACCTGCAGGAGAGAGTCACTGCTTTGATGTTTGCAGAGAATGACAGGGTTTTATCCGGGGTCACGCCAAGGTTATTTGAACTCTGGGAGAGGGACACCGTTGAGTTGTCAACCGTGATGGAGAGGTTCCTTCCCTTGGAGGAAGAGCAGCTCCATCTTGTTGAGGTTGAGCTTGAGGTGATGGGCCAACATCCAAGCTGAGAGGTTTGCCAAGCACACAGGGATACGTGACGCTCAGGGCTCTAAATAAAAAAATTGTCATTGGTAGCTCTGGTGCTCCAAACTTTAAAAAGTTAAGAGCACCACATGAAATTTAGGACCACCAGAAAATAAGATTTTTTAAATTGATTAAGATAGATACTATATTGAGCCTATAGGAATTCTAGCTACTTTAGAAGCAAAAGTTGTGCCTTAGAAACTAATATGTCACACTGTAAATACATTAGTTTATTATAAAAGCTAAAATGTTGATATATATACATGTCATTGAAATCACAAAGTCATTTGTGGAATATTAGGTTTCTACATTGTGTAAAAACACAATTTTCCTATTGAGATGCATTACGTTGAAAATTGTACAGTCTCTTTAAAAACGTCAGGCTTGTGATGAGGACATTCAAGAGATCTTTCATTGCGTTCTTTATACCTCAGTGAGTCCATTGTTATGATCATTGATCTCCTGAAGAAGCTATCCCTTTTTCTTTCGTTCTGTGCCCCCAAACGTTTGTATATATTGCTAAAGATACCACGTTGTTAGCTAGAGGATGATCTGTTGGTTCACGGTGTCGAAGGCAGTGGATATATCTAGGAGGACGAGAACAGAGGAGAGAGGTCAGCTTTGGCAGAGTGGAGAGCATGTGTGACACAAAGGATAGCGGTCTCAGTTGAGTGTCTTGAAGCCAACACACACACACACACACACACACACACTCCATCCATCATACCAATACACATGAAAGCCTCAAGACCAAACCTAACAGTGTAATTACTCAATGTTTTCCTAAAACACCCGCAGTCTGGTCAGCGGACAGTGTTGTTGAGCGACTTAACTGTAAACTGCTATTAGCCCCTTAACTATCCCATCGCCTTTGACTTCATGTTTCCCCACTAATGCAAATGCTTTAGTAGCAATTAAAAATAATAAGCGCCACACAATAACCAGAAAGCTTTGGCAGCAGGGCTCACAGAGCCGTGTAATTAACAAGTCTCTTTGTACGCACTAACTTTAGCACCCCAAGTTGTGACCCAATACCATGATTGGCGTTAATCAAGGCTTTCTTCTGCATCTCATTTACGCCTCCCCCCTCTGACATCATTGCCCGTTTCATCAACAAAAACTAAAACAAAGGCGCTGGGGCGAACTTAGGGCTCATCTTTAACTTAGAGCCCTCAATTTTACTTGATAGGGGATAATCAGCACATCATCCATGAACCAGCTGGGTTCCACTTTGCACACATGCCTTCTGCAAAGCCATATCTACCATCCTCACAGAGATAGCTAGTTCCTGTTACTATGGCCAGGCTCCTGTTTAACTGTCTGGCAGTAGGAGTGTAAAGATAGTCCCAGAAGGCGCACCACACAGTCCATTGACCACACATCCTGTTGTTTGACTCAGGTGTTCATACGCATCTAAATTATTATGCTAGCGGAGCTTTTCCTGTGTAAATGTAAAGACATTTGGAGCCAAATCCGCCAGAATATGTAGAGGGAATTGTGAAAGGTAAGTATCTATTGAAGGAAAAGCCCTAAAATAAAGAACAGCTCTGCCACACAGATTGATTTGACATTAATCTGAGATGACAAAATGTCTGCCTAATGGTATGGTTCTTAGAGACAGAGGTGACATGTTGGGGTCTTAGAGACAGAGGTGACATGGTGGGGCCCCGTGTAGCTCAGTTGGTAGAGCATGGCGCTTGCAACGCCAGGGGTGTGGGTTCGATTCCCACGGGGGGCCAGTATGAAAAAAATTAAATGCAAAAAAATAACATGTATGCTCACAAACTGTAAGTCGCTCTGGGTAAGAGCGTCTGCTAAATGACTAAAATGTAAAATATTGAGACAGAGGTGACATGGTGTGGTCTTAATGAGACAGAGGTGACATGGTGTGGTCTTAGAGACAGAGGTGACATGGTGGGGTCTTAGAGACAGAGGTGACATGGTGGGGTCTTAGAGACAGAAGTGACATGGTGGGTCTTAGAGACAGAGGTGACATGGTGGGGTCTTAGAGACAGAAGTGACATGGTGGGTCTTAGAGACAGAGGTGACATGATGGGGTCTTAGAGACAGAGGTGACATGGTGGGGTCTTAGAGACAGAGGTGACATGGTGGGGTCTTAGAGACAGAGGTGACATGGTGGGGTCTTAGAGACAGAAGTGACATGGTGGGTCTTAGAGACAGAGGTGACATGGTGGGGTCTTAGAGACAGAGGTGACATGGTGGGGTCTTAGAGACAGAGGTGACATGGTGGGGTCTTAGAGACAGAGGTGACATGGTGGGTCTTAGAGACAGAGGTGACATGGTGGGGTCTTAGAGACAGAGGTGACATGGTGGGGTCTTAGAGACAGAGGTGACATGGTGGGGTCTTGGTGACATGGTGGGGTCTTAGAGACAGAGGTGACATGGTGGGGTCTTAGAGACAGAGGTGACATGGTGGGGTCTTAGAGACAGAGGTGACATGGTGGGTCTTAGAGACAGAGGTGACATGGTGGGGTCTTAGAGACAGAGGTGACATGGTGGGGTCTTAGAGATAGAGCAGAGGAGGACACTGGAGAGAGCAGATATTATGGCACTACATTACCCCTTGCACAGTTTTCACATTTTGATGTCTTAAAATTACATCTAAAAGGGATTACATTTTTCCAACCGATCAACACAACCTACTCTATTTTCAAAGTGACAAAATAATGATTGACTTTCAGTTGGCACTGTATTTGCAGGGTTACAAAGACACTAGAACATATAATGTGCTCTAACGTGTTTCCTCCTGTTTTGAGGAAGGGGAACTACTTTTTTTGTCATTGACGGATCCATGTATAGACTAAACTTGACTGATCCATACATAGACTAAACTTGACTGATCCATACATAGACTAAACTTGACTGATCCATATATATATTTTTAAACATTTTTACGTCATTTAGCAGACACTCTTATCCAGAGCGACTTACAGTTAGTGCATACATTTTTATTTTTATTTTTTTCATACTGGCCCCCCGTGGGAATCGAACCCACTCCTTCTCTACCAACTGAGCTACATCCCTGCCGGCCATTCCCTCCCCTACATATAGACTAAACTTGACTGATCCATACATAGACTAAACTTGACTGATCCATACATAGACTAAGCTTGACTGATCCATATATAGACTAAACTTGACTGATCCATACATAGACTAAACTTGACTGATCCATACATAGACTAAACTTGACTGATCCATACATAGACTAAACTTAACTGATCCATACATATACTAAACTTGACTGATCCATACATAGACTAAACTTGACTGATCCATATATAGACTAAACTTGACTGATCCATATATAGACTAAACTTGACTGATCCATACATAGACTAAACTTGACTGATCCATACATAGACTAAACCAGCTTCACTGGTGTGATATTGCTTCGTTTTAAACCTAAAGTACCTGTATACTGTCCTAAGGCTACCTCACTTCAAGCCCACATTTAGGCCGGAAAATATTTGTAACTTGCATGCAAACGGTTTGTCTGGGAGAATTCCAGCAGTAACACCCCCCAACCCACTCCCCTCACATTCACTCATATGCACTTGACACACACACACACACACCCTGTAGAATAGAATATTATATGTAGAAATGGTTGAAGAGACTGTGGCTGTAGTCCAAGCTTTGCTCCATGTTGCCAGCGGCTGATAAGAGGAGATCAGACTGGCAGAGGGACTTCTAATTGCAGCTGATGAGTCCCTATTAGCCGTGCTTGTCTGAGAAGTCTTCGCTAATGGACTGCGCTATGGGTGGCACATCTGTTGCTCTCGACAAGCTTTTGCCCTGAACACACCAGTTGTCTCATTGGACCCAGAGGCCCTGCTAGTCACAGAACTCCACCTGAAAGTACCGCAGAGTTCAGCTTTATGGTTATTGGGCTCCCAACTTTAAAAAACACATTTCAAGAACACCAGAAAGAGATTGTTGATGTAGTTTAGGTTTCCATTAGGTCTATATGAATCCTACCTTTGAGCACATCTCATGAGTAGCAGACCCTTTTCCTGTGCCAATCAAATTAGCATAGAGCTACTGTCAAGCTAGCAGGCTGCTAGCTAGCTAGGTAACATGACTGAACAACGTTGTTTGTTATCAAACCAATAATTAGAGACCCGGGATGAGAAATTATATAAAATGAGCACGAAATCGCACAGGAAGAAGAAAAGGCAGCTCCAGTAATATGGGTCATGTTTTTTATTTTGCTGTAAAGCTGCCAGCATGCTTGTCAGGATGCTGTGCTCCATTTCCTCTCAGGCACTCAGAGGCTGCGTGACAGAGAACTTGCAATTGCAAAGCCTACTCAGACTGGCCTGTGCTCCAATGTATCACCTTGGCACTTCCGCTACTCCAATGTATCAACTTGGCTCTACCGCTACTCCAATGTATCAACTTGTCTCTTCCGCTACTCCAATGTATCACCTTGGCACTTCCGCTACTCCAATGTATCAACTTGGCTCTACCGCTACTCCAATGTCCAACTTGGCTCTTCCGCTACTCCAATGTATCAACTTGGCTCTACCGCTACTCCAATGTATCACCTTGGCACTTCCGCTACTCCAATGTATCAACTTGGCACTTCCGCTACTCCAATGTATCAACTTTGCTCTACCGCTACTCCAATGTATCAACTTGGCTCTACCGCTTGCAATTTTATCATTGGGATGTGATACAAAACGAGGCACCGGTGTGCTCTAGCACCATGCAGATGCCTCCGAGCTGTCGGGTAGGCTGTTTGGAGTGTTTATCAGACTAGATATTTAAAAAAATATATTATTATAATAATTATGTCCCCCCCCATTTTTTAAACCAAAGTTGCGCTCCTGGATTTTAGGACGGCTAGCTGAATAGTAAAAAAAAAAAAAAAGAAGAAAAAAAATGATAATGCAGCCAAAACTGAACCAGATGTGATCGGATTGAAACAAATTACAGAAAGTCTATAGTTTAACACCATCTGCTCTAATTTGTTCAAGAAACAGTAATTAAAGAAGATCTAAATTCATATTCCCATTAAACTGATTGAGGTCAAATGACTGGCATGCAGATGCAGTCTGTTTGGACGTTTCACAGGTAAAACGTGAAGAATTATCATTCACCATTTACAGTGATGATGGCCTATTTTGAAATGAGGTATGCCTAACTTGGTGTTTGAGGGTATTAAAAATATAGCATTTTCTTAAGACAATATGTGTTGGCATAAGCAGACGTTGTAATTGGTGGACACATTTTATTCATATAATATAATGAGATTCAATAGGCTACATCAAAATGTAATGTAGGTGAGACTTTCCTGCGAATGTCCCGCATTTGGGTATTTTTAAATGTGGTCACCCTATCAGGGTCTGCATCCCCGCTTGCCATCACAACTAAATGATATATTAAAAACCGATGGAGAAATAGATGCGTAGGAAGAGCGGATGGAGTGAAGCATGTGAGTGATGGCTGGAAGGTGATGCGCATAAAAGTGAAGTGGACATTATTGGACTGGCGCAAACAAGAGACTAGTTGCTGTTGCTTTTTTTTTTTTTTTTACTACATTTATTCAAAAGCTGACTTTACAAACATTTTATAACTGCCGTCAGCACATTTGGTATTATCATATGAAACGGTACTACAGTGTTCTAAAATGTTGATATCATAAGTATCATGACGTTTTGGTACCGTGATATTACCACGGTAACAGTGGAACACTAGATGAAAGAAAACGAGCTGCATTCTGTTGTCCTTTCACGCAACTTGTGGGCATGAGAAGCATTTACGTTGCCGGAGTCTGGTGTTGCAGCCTAAGCTCCTGACCGGAGTGGACCACATACCGCATGGAGTATGAGCCCCATCTCAGCCATCCTCTGACTATGCCCCTGACTATTTGTCTCCCTCTCTACATTTCCTGCTGTACTGTCAAAAATAATACAACTCCTTAAAATATATGTACAGAATAAATAAGAAGCATTTACAGTGAGCTCCAAAAGTATTGGGACAGTGACACTTGTTTTTTTGGCTCTGTACTCCAGCACTTTGGATTTGAAATGATTACGGATAGTCCTGAATGAATTGTGAATAATGATGAGTGAAAAAGAGGCATAAATATCATACCCCCAAAAAAATGCTAACCTCCCCTGTTATTGCAATGGTGAGAGATTAGCATGTCTCTGAGAGCTTGATATGAGAGCTTGAGAGCTCGAGTTCAAGTTGAAGTGTTGGTTTGATTCTTTATGACAGACTTCGCTTCACCAGTAAATATCAGCTCCATCTTCTCCTCTTTTTAGAGGCAAATGGAGAGAGTGTAGTCTAGTCAAATAGAAACATGCCTTCCATCTGAGTAGCTCATAGCCTATTCCCTTCAAACTCAACTCTGGACCTCCAAGCCAGTTCCACTTAATTTTGTCATTGTTTCCCTCTAATCAGGGACTGATTTAGACCTGGGACACAAGGTGTGTGCAATTAATGATCAAGTAGAAAAGAAAACCAGCAGACTCCGGAGGGTAAGAGTTGAATACCCATGGCCTATACTAACACCAACAGCCTCTGTATCTGACTCATATATTCTCGCTATTGATGATCAGATTATTATTTGTAAGGGACCCAATTACCTTTACATTGAATCAGTTCAGGGGTAGTCGGAAAACACTTATTCTGGTGTACTACCCATATTGCCTTAATAAATTGGCAGTGTATTATGGCCTTAAAAAAAATTGACATGAAAGATAAGAATTATATCATGGCCTTAAACTCTGTTGAAATTAAAAAGTGCAGTTGCATGAGTGATAAGATGAAACGTTGCGATGATTGGGGACAATTATCTCTGATTACCCCTCCCTGCACAGACATCATGACTAATACCAAGTAATCACACAATCACAGCGTCTCCTGACATGTAAATGTCTCCAAACTTTCTCCAAAGTGCTAACAATTAGAGTGATTATCTGTCTGAGATAGATGGTTCTTTATTCCCGTCCTGTCATTGATGCTATTGGTCCAGCAGACTCAAGCTAGTAGGGCATTAGGAAATGTGTAATTAATTATGAATAGAGCTCTAGTAGTCGCGTTGGCCTTTGAGCTGTGTAAATTACCCGTTTCAATAGCGATGCATTTATATTTTGTACTTAAGTTCTACTCAGAGATACTAGTCCCATAATGGTTCATATTGAGTGCAGGAATGGACAGAAACCGGGTGGCCATTTTGGAGAAGTGTAATTATTGACACAGATCATGTAACCACAGGTAGAACAACGAGACAGATATTTCATCGGATGTATAAATGTGAAGCATCCGCTTAGCGTTTCCACTCATTCCCAAGTATGGTTGTGAGAGGAAGCCCAGTGTCCGGTAGTGGGAGAAAATGGAATGAGATGGATTTGGGCCGACATTCTGCTAATTATCTCATCGATGAAACATTTGATCTCAATACAGTTTTCTGTTCCGAAAACTAGAATTACATTTTACATTTTAGTCATTTAACACACACTCTTATCCAGAGTGACTTACAGTTAATGCATTCATCTTAAGATAGCTAGGTGGGACAACCACATATCACAGGCATAGAAAGTTATGACTCTAGCTATCAGTAGAGTCAGAGCTAGAAGAGGGTCGGGGTGAGGAGGAGGATTATTTAAGATACTGTTTGAAGAGATAGGGTTTCAGATGTTTTGGGAAGATGGAAAGGGACTCTGCTGTCCTAGCTTCATGGGGAAGCTGGTTCCACCATTGGGGTGGCAGGACAGAGAAAGCTTGGACTGGGCTGAGCTGGAGCTGCCCTCCCGTATGGGTGGGAGGGCCAAGAGACCTGAGGTGGCAGAACGGAGCGCTCGGGTTGGGGTGTAGGGTTTGAGCATAGCCTGAAGGTAGGGAGGGGCAGTTCCTCTTGCTGTTCCGTAGGTAAGCGCCATGGTCTTGTAGTGGATGCAAGCTTCAACTGGAAGCCAGTGGAGTGTGCAAAGGAGCGGGGTGACATGAGAGAACTTGGGAAGGTTGAAAACCAGGCTGGCTGTAGCGTTCTGGATAAGTTACAGGGGTTTGATGGCACAAGCGGGGAACCCAGCCAACAGCGAGTTGCAGTAGTCCAGACAGGTGAGGACAAGTGCCTGGATTAGGACCTGCGCCACTTCCTTTATGAGGTAGGGTCGTACTGTACGGATGTTGTAGAGCTGAACCTGCAGGAGCGGGTCACTGCTTTGATGTTTGCGTAGAACGACAGAATGTTGTCCAGGGTCACGCCAAGGTTCTTTGTATTCTGGGAGGGCGACTCTGTGGAGTTGTCAACCGTGATGGAGAAGTCTTTGGGCAGGCCTTCCCTGGGAGAAAGAGCAGTTCCGTCTTGTCGAGGTTGAGGTGGTGGGCCGACATCCAAGTTGAGATATCTGCCAGGCACACAGAGATGCATGTCGCCACCTAGGTGTCAGAAAGGGTGAAGGAGAAAATGTGTTGATTGTCATCCGCATAGCTATGATAGAAGAGACTGTGTGAGGATATGACAGAGCCAAGTGACTTGGTGTATTTAGAGAAGAGCCCTGGGAGACACCAGTAGTGAGAGTACGTGGTGCAGACACAGATCCTCTCCACGTCACCTGGTAGGAGCGGCCTGCCAGGTAAGATGCAATCCAAGAGTGTGCAGAGCTTGAGACGCCCAGCCCTGAGAGGGTGGAGAGGCAGAATCAGGAGACAGGAGGGAGAGGGATTTAGCAGAAGGGAGAGATGATAGGATAGAAGAGGAGAGAGAGAGTGAAGATTGAGACGGCGCATAACCATCTGGGTAGGGACTGAGTGGTTAGGGTTGGAGGAAATGGAGAAAGCAGTTATCAGAGACCTGGAGGGGGGTTGCAGTGAGATTAGTAGGTGAACAGCCTCTTGTAAAGATGAGGTCAAGTGTAATGCATGCCTTGTGAGTTGGAGAGGATTGGGAAAGGGTGAGGTCAAAAGAGGCAAAGAGGGGAAAGAGAGAGTTGGAAAGAAATGAATTGAAGGCAGACGTCAGGAGGTTGATGTTGCCAAGTACGAAGAGCGGTGAGCCATTGTCAGGAAATGAGCTTATCAAGGTGTCAAGCTTATTGAGGAACTCTCCAAGGGCATATGGTGGGCGACAGATGACAATAATGTTAAGTTTGAGTGGACAAGCGACAGTGACAGCATGGAATTCAAATGAGGAGATGAACAGGTGAGAGAGCGAGAAAATTGAAAATCTCTACTTGGGAGAAATGAGTAGCCCTGTGCCACCACCACGACGACCAGATGCTCTCGGACTATGAGAGAAAACATAGTCAGATGAAGAAAGAGCAGCTGGAGTAGCAGTGTTTTCTAGAGTGATCCATGTCTCCATCAGGGCTAAAATGTCAAGGGACTGAAGGGCAGCATAGGCTGAGATGAACTCTGCGTTCTTGACCGCAGATCGGCAGTTCCAAATGCTGCCAGAGACCCGGAATTCCACATGATTACCAAAACAAGTCACAAATTGCCCTGCCCCTTGATTCTGGTTGATGTATCAACAACTATCTGCAAATTATGAGCAGTCAACAGTTCACACACCAAGTACGTCACTAGGAAGACAGGCAGCACTTAAAGTTGATGGCCCTAGCTAGCAGAAAGACAGAACTAGACCACAACAGATAAAGACACAAATTATACTTATCACTCCTGGAGATATCAGGAGTCCTCTAGCTACCGAATGAAGCACACTGAGATGGAGCCTGAGAAGCTGGTTATATACACTCAGAAAAGAGACGAACCCACTCCCCCTCCAATACAGCCACTAATTACCAAAACAAGTCACAAATTGCCCTGCCCCTTGATCCTGGTTGACGTGTCAACAACTATCTCCAAATTATGAGCAGTCAACAGTTCACACACCAAGTAGGTCACTGGGAAGACAGGCAGCACTTAAAGTTGATGGCCCTAGCTAGCAGAAAGACAGTACTAGACCACAGCAGATAAAGACACAAGTTATACTTATCACTCCTGGAGATATCAGGAGTCCTCTAGCTATAGAATGAAGCACAAACATGGTGGACTACGTTTTGTAGACTTTACCCTCTTCCAAAGTTTGCGTTGTTTAGAAGGAGTGCAACGGCGAATTGAGTTATTGCACATGCACACTTCACAGAGTAGGTGTTCCCTAATGGAAATATGCAAATGCATGCTAGAATGCGCCAATATGATCTTGCTAACTCGTGCTTGGCTCTGCCCACCTCCTTGCTTGTTCTGCCCGCTATGACTCGTTTTTTCACATTTGAAATGACAGGCTGTGGTCTATCTTGGTTTAGTTATAAACATCTTTGATGTAACATCAACGGAGCGATTCATCACTGTCATTGTATTATTATGGCCATTATTCAAATATACATGGGTCATCAGAACAAGCCCTGGCAAACTCTAAACAATTAATATTATTTTGACAATATCTTTGTCATCTCCTAATTCAAAATAAAGGGGTTGGTTCATTTTTTTATATTTTTTACGTGAATTCAACACGTAACATTTGTATTTATTTATTTTGTTTAGGAACTATATCATTAAGTTATCAATGGGATATCCACAATGACTTTTATGATCCCTTTGACTTTGACATTACATAATTGATCAGTTTGGGTGGTGTGTGTTGGCTTGTAGTGTGTGTGTCTGTGTGTGAATGTGTATGGTGAGTGGGAGTGACTGTGCGTGATTGCGCGCATGCACGTGTATTGAGTACAGTATGTGTATTTGCGAGCATGTGCATCCTATTCAGTGTGACACTAGAGAAAGAGAAGGATTGTGAGCAGTAAACAGAGGCAAACGCTTTTCTTTCACAACATCGGCTTTCATCATCCACACAAAAGAGGGTTATTTCTGTTCTAGCATGCATGCTTGTTATACTGAGCCGTGTTTGAAAAGACCTGCATCAAAGGAGAGGGTTGAGTATTGATCTCTCCTAGCCTTGTCCCTGCACTGCAACACAGCATGGAGCCTCATAGAACATGTCTCTAGTCTACTCTTGTAATGACACAGACATCCACAATGAAAACAACGAACACATTGCTAGCTTTCTCCTTCTTTTTCATATTCTTTAACAATCTCAAAGGATCAATGCATTTGTGCCTACCTCAACCTCTGTGAATTTAAGAAAGAAAATGCTTCATTTTTTCCCCCTTTGAGCCCAGCTAGTACATGTGATGCTTATGTATATGACATTTACTGCGTCTTGTATAGTGAAGATCTCTCATTCTAGTTGGGACTGTACTTTTGTCCCTATAGCTCTGATTCTGAAGCCAGATTAACCCTGGTTCTGGTCTAAAAAGTCAATAGTAAAATCTCAACTGATGTGCCTTCTAGTCCAGGACTATGCCTAATCTGGGTCTTGGAAATCCTCCCTTAGAGTGCAAGCGTGTTTTCTGTTATGCTATGTATAAGGCCAGACTTGAGGAGGAGGTGGAGGATGAATTAGCACCCAGAGGAGGCACCTCCCTGCTCCCACCGTCTCCATCCGCCTCCCTGAACACTTTTCCCCCCGTTGGCTAATGGCCACGTCCTCACCACTAAATGTCATTGCAAAGGAATGCCGTAGTTTATGAGCACCTGGACATGGAACAAAGGGGGGAAAAGCAAGGGAGGGGGGGGAGAAACATCAAATGAATCCACTAAAAGCCTTTTAGCGAAATTGCCCTCCCACTGTGATCTTGTGCAGAGACTGTATCCCATCATTTAATTCCAGCAGAAATGTAATTTAGTCAGAGAGCTATTCATTTTGTGAATGAATCCCCCCCCCCCCTTCACCCCCACTTAAATGTTTTCTTGCCTTCTCATTCTGCACAAACATATTCAACACAGTAGCTAGCACAGGGGGCTTAAACCCCGCTCGCCATCTCACTGACGTGAGCATTTCGTTAGGAGGATTCTGCTGAGTCATTCGGCCATTTTGGTTAAGTGCAATGACACTTCCTGGGGAGGACAGCCTCCCACCCACCTTGCCTTTTGATTTATGCAGCTGTAATTTCACCAAGGCATTACTCATGTTGGTCAACAGCGCAAAGGGTGCTGCATATCAATTACCTAGCTACTGACTGTTTTGCTAGCGCTGAGTCATTTCCTTCCGATGTTGGAGGGCCAGCATGTGTTGGTAAGGTCTGTCAACAGGACGGCGGTGGCGTACATCAACAGGCAGGGGGGGACGCAGTCTCCCTCTCCTAAACCTGGCCCGTTATCTGCTTATATGGAGCAGTGCGCATTTCCTGCCCTTCAGGGCGACGGTGTCTTGTAAGATCTCTCAACATAGGTGCGGATCTACTTTCCAGGGGGGGGGCATCCTATCTCTACGGAGTGGAGACTGCACCCCTCGGTGGTTGCCCACATATGGGACAGGTTCGGCTGGGCCAACATCGATCTTTACACATCTCAAGAAAAGACGCATTGTCGTCTGTTCTTCTCAATGAGGGATCTGGGCGCTCCGTTGGGAATGGATGCTTTGGTGTTTCCTACGGTAGGCCTGATTCAGGCCACCATGGAGAGGGTCCATCAGGAGGTTCTGTTGTTGATTCTGATGGCTCCCCGTTGGCCCAGACAACCCTGGTTCCCAGAGATCATCTGCCTTTGGGCAGGGACCCATGGAGGGCTCCTTGTCATCAGGATCTATTGAGTTTGGCACCCATGGCAGCAGATATGGGATCTGTTGGTTTGGCCCCTGAAAGGGGAGTGTACCCTCGAACCGGAATACGACTATACAGTTGGCGAGTGCACCCTCTACAAGAGGGTTGTATACATATAATTGGCGCTCGTTTGAGGGTTGGTGTCAGGTTAAAGGAGTTTCTCTTTTTCAGAGCTCTTTGGTGGACATTTAAATGTTTTTGCAAGAGTTTTTTGAGCAGGGTATTTTTTTTTCCCACTTTGAAGGTTTATGCGGCAGCCATCTCGGCGTGTTATGTTGGGATTGACGGCTGTATGCTGGGGTCTCATCCTCTGGTGGTGCGGTTCCTGAAAGGTGTGCGTCTGCTCAGACCAGTGTCTAAGTCTCTGGCACTGACCTGAGACCTGGCGCTGGTCCTGGACGCTCTGTGTGAGCCTCCGTTTGAGCCATTGGAGTCTTTGGACCTGAAGGTCCTTTCCTACAACACTGCCCTGCTCATGGCCTTGGCGTCGGCCAAGTGCGTGGGGGATCTCCACGCGCTATCAGTACACCCTTCCTGTTTGGAGTTTGCGCCTGGCTACTCCAAAAGTTATGTTACGTCCTAATGCAACTGTTTAGCTAATCCAGCTCAGGGTAGGGCGCTTTCTAAGCAGCGTCTTTCTCACTGGATTGTGGAGGCCATCTCCCTGGCGTATGACAGCAAAGGGCCTAGCGGTGTGCATGCTCACTCCACTAGGGCAGCTGCTTGGACATTATTCAGGGAGTGACGATTGGTGAAATCTGTGCTGCAGCGAGTTAGGGTTCCCCACATGCCTTTGTGAGGTTTTATCGCTTGACTGTAACTGCTCCCAGTGTGGCTCATAGTGCGTTATGGCTGGGTCCGGCAGTGGGTGTCAGGCAGCGTGCAGGTTGCACATTTATCCGGTTACCACAATTCCCTGTGGGTTTGAGCCTCTGGCTGCTGTGATTCTTCGACTCTGATCTACACTATGCAGCACGCGTGTACGCTTTACCAAGTCACGACAGGTGTTCCTTGCACGAGTTCTGACATTCCATGCTTGTAAGTAAGCATTGCTCTTTGAACCGTGAGGTCTATGGACTTGGGCTGCAGTAGAAGCGTGTCAGTGTGCATAGCCAAGTTGCAGCAGGTTATGGTTCCCTATATGGGGATCTGACAGTTCAGGCTTCATGAGGCTTCAGGCTTGTCAGGAAAACGGTGGCTTCTGTAATTCCTTTTTGGAGCCGGTGGAGCCTTTGTATGCTTGGGCTGCCGTGGGCCTCCTAGTTTGGTACCCTCTGATCACGCCTGGGGCATAACTGTATGTGTCACGCCCTGGCTCTGGGACTCTGTTATGTTGAGCCAGGGTGTGTAGTTTCTATGTGTTTGTGTTCTAGGTTCTTTATCTAGCTCATGTGTTTCTGTGTTGGCCGGGGTGGTTCTCAATCAGAGGCAACGAGTGTCAGCTGTTGCTTGTTGTCTCTGATTGGGAACCATACTTAGGCAGCCTGTTTTCCACAGTGTTTTGTGGGATCTTGTTCCGTGTTGGTTTTGTGTTGTAAACCAAGGACTTCACGTATCGTTTTGTTGTTTTGTTTGTGTGGGTGAATATAAATAAAAGTATGTTTGCATATCACGCTGCGCCTTGGTCCACTGTGTTTGACGATCGTGACAGAAGATCCCACCAATACTGGACCAAGCAGCGTGTCCAGGAGTACACGCCGGAGGTAACTTTAGCGGATGTCCACCTCGACTGGGTCAAGCAGCATGAGGAGGAGATAGGTTGGACTTGGGAGCAGAGGATGGAGAGTCTGGCGAGAGCCATGGAGGCCATATCCACAGGGGAGAGACAAGCCCAATAAATGTTTAGGGGGGGGGCTCACACCGTGGACGACGGGGCTGCTGGAGGCAGATAAGGGGCGAGTTAGTGGACGAGGAGAGAAGGCCACCGGGTTACGGGAGCCATTGGCGAGTAGAGGGAAGGAAAATATAGAGGCACAGCGAGAGGTACTGAGGTGTGTTGCCAGTCCGGTCCGGCCCGTTCCTGATCCCCGGGTGAGGCCAATGGTGTGTGTTCCCAGTGCGGTCCGGCCTGTTCTTGTCCCTCGCACCAAGCCTGTGATGCGCGTCGCCAGCCCGGTCCGGCCTGTTCCTACCTCTCGCACCAAGCCTACGGTGCGCGTCGCCAGCCCGGCCCGGCCTGTTCCTGCTCCCCGCACCAAGCCAATGGTGCGCGTCGCCAGCCCGGCACAGCCCGTGCCTGGGTCACCGGTGCCTGGTCAGGTACCGGTCAGCTGCTCCACATCGGAGCCTAAGCAATCCGCTCCACCGATGTCCAGTCCAGCTCCAGCCAGCAGGGCCAGACCGGACCAGGGGCTACGGGGGGATTGTTGGAGGGTGGTGGTCAAGCCCGGAGCCGGAACCGCCTCCGAGGAGGAATGCCCACCCGGCCCTCCCCTGTTCGGTTTATGTTTGGCGCGGTCGCAGTCCGCACCTTTGGGGGAGGGTACTGTCATGCCCTGGCTCTGGGACTCTGTTATGTTGAGTCAGGGTGTGTAGTTTCTATGTGTTTGTGTTCTAGGTTCTTTATCTAGCTCATGTGTTTCTGTGTTGGCCGGGGTGGTTCTCAATCAGAGGCAACGAGTGTCAGCTGTTGCTTGTTGTCTCTGATTGGGAACCATACTTAGGCAGCCTGTTTTCCACAGTGTTTTGTGGGATCTTGTTCCGTGTTGGTTTTGTGTTGTAAACCAAGGACTTCACGTATCGTTTTGTTGTTTTGTTTGTGTGGGTGAATATAAATAAAAGTATATCACGCTGCGCCTTGGTCCACTGTGTTTGACGATCGTGACAGTATGTCCCTATAGTATGTTATACCAAGTGACTGACTGAAAAGGAATGTATAGTTATAAATATAACTACTGTTTCCTGAAGGAGGTAACGAGGTATAACACATTTTGGTCCCGCGCCGTCAGGGGATTTGTGCTCGCTGAAGAGCGATACTGAATTGAGGAAATGAATGCCAGCCCCAGTATTATAACCCTGAAAGCGGGGCTTCTGAGGGCAGGCTCGGCATTCATTGGCTCGTTGGGCATGAATTCAGTTTTCTTCAGTTGAAAATAATTGGTTGTTGACTTCCCACAGTATGTTATTCCTTGTTCCCTCCTTCAGGGAACAGTAGTTACATTAATAGCTATGCGTTCTGATTCCTGGTAAGCATTCTCTTTTCATGCCAAATTTGCCTTCCTCTCCAACAGACAGTAGTTTGTATTATTTAAAGAACGTTGACCTTGTCCTCCTCCCGTTCGGCGAGTAAATCTCCACTTCAAACGGTTCCCATGGTCGCCTCAAGGAACTGGGCCCAGAGCAGTTCCACTCCCGCACCACTGCCCGCCACCCCAGCCCCAGCCCCGCTGCTCAAAGCATCTGCAACAGCCTCCCCAGTAGGCAGCCATGGCAGAGAAGCCCCCTGCTTTGATTCAGGCAAATTGTCTCACAGCAAGGTGCCTGCTGTGCGTCATACAATATGTTTTGCCCACACCACACCTCGGGCCACCTTGAAGCATTTGTTACAGATTGACACAGTCCCTAAGTACTGCCACAAGCCAAGCCACGCCACTGTCTGATTTGAATAACAACAGCAACATAGGCTCACTGACTCTTTTCAATGCAATCTGTTGGAGTAACAGTGTGACTCAGATGCTAAAGGATCTAGTTTCAATGTATTTTTCCATGTCAAGAGGAACATACTGTGCTTCGAAGACAAAGTACTAGGTGAATGACCCTGACCACGTACTATTGACGACAAAGTCATATGTTATGGGGATATGTTTTAAGTTGAATTCAGACAACCTTCTCGAATAGCTAATCCCATCTTGTTTTTGATTGCTCAATGACCATCTGTCAGATGAAGACCAGTGAACGTGGATAACGTACCACGGTTGACTTGGTTGATCTCTGGTGAACCATGATGAACCGTGGTGCTTGGCCGGTCAGAAGACATGTTCAGACAGAATCTAGGAGGTAAATCTTTCCAGGTGTGTTACGTAATACCAGATCTATTACTCCATGTATGTCAGAATTATTCTACCCAGAGTGCTGATCGAGCCCAAGAGCCACGCTAACTGGCCCGGAAAATGCACAAATGGCCACAGCAAACTTTAGTGTGCAAACATGGAACTGAATATCTGCAGTATGTACTGTCTACCTCCCACCGTATCGTAGAGAGGCTGGGCAAACTCCACATTATTTGCCATTTCCCAAAGGCTCTTCAGCTCAAGAGGAAGCCCTCTCTCTTTTATCCCACTTTCGTATCTGTGTCTAACCTTTGCCGTCCCGTGGGAATAGCAATGTGCCGCCATTACATCGAACCAAGCCTGTCCCGTTCCTGGTGACCGGCAAAGGAGAGAGCTGGGGGGCTCGCTTTGGTGCCAGACTGCATCGGAATAGGGGGAAGTTCTCCAGCTAGCTCACCATTCAGGGTCACTTTAGAAACAGTGTGCCAGGAAATTCATTAAAGCCTTTTTATATTCCATAGACACGTGCACAGCCACCTCAGCCCCACTCCACAGCCAAGACTAGAGGCCTATGGTGCTCACTCCATTTACGGCAGGCTGGTGTCGAGAGAAAATCTGCGTCCCCATGCATATTGACTCACGTCACAGGTGCTGCTAATGTAGAGTGCCACAGGGTGAAAGGCAGCCAAGAGATTAGGAACCTGCTGTAAAACAGGTGCCCTCTCGAAATGATTCATCGGGAATGTATAGCTCTTGTCACACAGTATCATCTACTGTCATGAAGTAGATATCACACACCCCACCCCGCCCCCCACTTGCCTGCCTACACCCCATCACTCAGTTGCCATGCGAGGGTTGTTTGACAGAAGTCATTGACTCCAGACCATGGGCGCTGTCCTCGCTAACTGACTTTAACGCCATGGAGCGCTGAAAACACGCGGAGGTCATACACAAAGAACTGCAAATTTTTTTTTTTTCAGTGTTAAAAAAAGGTCTGCTGAGCCTTGGTACTCAGGAGCTAAGGGAGCTAGGGGTCAGAGCCTGGCTGACAGAGGTTTGGGTGGCACGGCCCTTAACGTAGAGTGTTTAGCGTAGCCAAGTTGATCCTCGGATCTCGGGCCGTTGTTTATTTACTTACTTCCGCTGCCACTGACAGCCACTCTCTCCTTATACACCCTCGCTCACATTGTGAAGGTCACCCACCCAGTCAGCACCGCTCAGCCCGCCTTCCCCCAACCCATCCACCCCCCCAGAGGCACCCTCGTCCTCCTCGCTGTTAGGAAGCCGGGAGAAGGTGCGATGGCTGCGGGCGACTTGGCCCCGGTTTCCCTCCACAGTTTGTCACAGCTTGCTCCGAACCAGGGCGAAGAGAGGGCCCGCATCATCAGCCTGCAGGCACATTGCTGTGACAGCGATAGTGTGTGTGTGTGTGTGTGTACGTTTCTTTGGAGATGGTAGGTATGTAATTAAGTGATTCTCATGACAGGATTACTGAGGTGCAAGCTTTCAAAATGTCTGTCATTTACATTTACGTCATTTAGCAGACGTTCTTATCCAGAGCGACTTACAGTTAGTGAGTGCATACATTTTATATAAAAAAATAAAAAAATCATACTGGCCCCCCGTGGGAATCTATACTGGCCATGCTCTCCCAACTGAGCTACACGGGACTCCAGGTTCATGGTGGGTGTTGGTGTTGGTGATGTTTGTGTTGGACAAGTTTGCACCTCGAGACCTGCAGTGTGAGAACTGTCACTGCCAAGTGGGCTGATGATGATAGTAGCAGAGATCAGCACAACAAATAGATGCGTGTTACACCACAAAAAGTTCAGAATTTGCAGTCACTTGCAAGCCTGCCCTCTGTATCTGAATGAATGTATTATCATTAACAAATGTAAGGACATTTACAACATACGCATAGTCTCAATTGAACCTTTTCTCGGGGCCCTCCAGATTGCATATGAACACATCATAAGCAATGGCAAAATGTGTAGAATAGCAGGAAATTAGCTTTAAAACAGCAACATTTTCTCTCTGCCCCATGGCAAAATGTGTTGGAATGCAAGGACGTTAGCTGTTTAAAAAATAAAGTATTTCATTTTTACATTTTTGAGGTAGTTGGGGGGGCCCCCTGGAGGTAGGTGCCCCCGTGGTAGTCCGGCCCTGCTCTGCTCTGCATTCCCTCTGCATTCCCTTGGTTCCAGCATCTACAGTTCTATGCAGGCCTCACTCTATCATTGATCACTGAGGAATATTCATCAGCTTGCCTGCCTTGCCAGGGACTCACTTCCTCTCGCATTGATTGACAGTTGCACAGGCTCTCACTAACAAATAGGGACCCAAGTCGGTGTCAGCGGGCGTCTCACTGGAAGTAACCTTTCGTAAACTCCTTCCTTTACATTTGACTTTTCAAGACCTTGCCTGTCAATGAAGATGAGTAAGAACTGCATTTTAGATGTGTTGGGAATTTGATAAAGCTATCCAAAAACAAATAAATAACAATATGTAGCTGTCATGGCTCATTTTTGTACATGAATATAGCTTGTTTTGCTCGCTGCAGTTAGTGCTCCTTGAAATTTCTCTAGGCTTATAATGGTGGGCTACTCCTTTAAGAACTGACAGGAGGTTTTGATGTGACAATACATGGGAGTCACTGGGAGACTAGCCAGCAAACCAGGAACATTCCCAGGACATTAGCTAACCTTCCCATTAAGTTCTAGTTAGGGTTCTTATCTAACATCAGGATGATAACATCCCAAAAATATTAAAATACTGTTTTAGATGTATTTATTTTTTACATTTCTTCAGAAAATGTTTTAAATAAAATATCCTTGGAATGTTCTCCTAACATTCACTAAAATATTGTGCACATAATCTGTAACAACCACAACAGAACATTACTCTAAGGTTCTTCTTAGGTTTCCACATTATGTAATAACAAAATGTGTTCTGGGAACGTTCTTGCAACATCAGGCCGATGTTATATACAAACATTGTATAATCATCAGCACAACTTGACAGTTTTTGTGCTATAAAAACTTTGGGGGCAACCTAATGAATGTTCTGTGAAGATTCAAATAAACAATTTTGGTTTCCTGGCTAACTACTGCATCCAGCGGTCACATGTTAATTACTGTGATGTGTTCAATTATAACCGTTGGTCATAAATGTTCCCTGTGACAGGCAATGTTACAATAACGTATAGATTCACTTGAGTTATGGCACTGTAATGTGTAATATTCAGCATACAAGGTTGTGTTATGTTTTGGATGTTACGGTCTCATGCTGTTAGGCTATGTCATCAGATTTTAAGATCCTGTCTTTACCCCGAACAACATGCCATGGATACTGAGCCGTTGTAAATTGAAGGTAAAATGAAACCCTTAACGCCAGAGAACATTCCCTCTACTCCGTTTGTATTGACAGTGATTCAATGATACTCCTTGAGCAGGGCAGTGGTCCATTACTGATGCAGTTTAAGGGTTTTCTGGCATATAGAAACGATTTTAAAATGTTATTTAATTTAAAATGTTAACATCCCCTCAGCAACAAGGCCTCCTGGGGCAAGTCCTTGCAACAGGCAATGTATGATAAATTGCCTTCTCCACATATACTTTAATTCATGGAATACATTAACAATAAAAAAATGTGCGTACACTACCTAAATGTTTCAACACGTTCCTATATTAAAGGTAGACTCAGTGAAGCACGATGAGTGAGATGCAATACTTTTTTTTCTCACAGTCACACACAGTATCTGCGCATGCGCACGGGTTCGCTTCATGCTGTTCACAGTGTGGTAGCCAGGGCACCAAAACACCAGAGAGGTTGAGGCACACGCTTCAACGCTCTTAGTTGTTGCGGAAATTGACCCACTATGCTGTTTACTTTCTGCATCTACATCATATCACTGAGTCTACCTTTAAAGGTCCGATGCAGCCGTTTTTATCGCGATTCCAATATAAATGGGTATCAATTAAAGGATTATTTTAATCAGCATATTCATCATCTCCTGCACCACCCCAACATCATGTGACCGACCACCTTGGATAAAACAGAGACTCAGAGCTACAAAATGGTGTATCATACACTGTAGTTGAGGAACAATGAGAAAGTAATTCTGCTTTGACAGTTGCTAAACTTGTAACCCAACTTTGGAGAAAATGGCCCTTGAATGTTTTGGTACACCTACACCTATTCAGCATTGTTTACACCCTCTTAAGCCTTAGCCCCACCCATCTCTTTAAGGATTCACATGTGAGGCCATGTGCTAAACAGAGTGAGTAATGTAGCATAGTAAACAACCAAAGATTTCAAGACTACAAGTGGTGAAAGTAGTAGCCTTCAGGTAAAAATACACTTTACTAGTCCTTGGCCTATATGCTAATCTGACTTTGGTGCAGGTCATGTTGTTCTTCACATTACCATCTCTGGTAAACACTATATCAAATCAAATCAATGTTTATTTGTCACACGCACAGGATACAGAAGGTGTAAATGGTACAGTGAAATAGTTACTTGCTTATTTGCATAGTAGCAACATAAAAATAGAAAGTGTCCAGATAAAAATATTTTATACATATTTTATAATTATTAGATGATGCTTACCCAGACATACTTGTCTAAAGTGATGGGTTATATGAAATAAATGCTATAACCACCCCTTAGCCACATCTAGCTAAGTGGATGGGTCACTATTGTCTAGACATGTACACATGTTCATGAAATACAATAGATGGCTGTAATCACCCCCAGACATACCTGGCTAACTTGATGGGTCATGTAATCATCTGGTGAAGTGGAGTCTTTTGTTTAAAAATATAGCTAGCTAGGTAAACAATGAATCATAATCCTAACTTATTCAGTACAAACGGACTGTCATAGCTAGCCACCATGCATGAAATGTTGTTTTATGAATTTGCAGGTAGCTAAAGCTAACCAACTAGGTTCAATGTTAGCTAGCTAGCTAACATTAGGTTATAACTAGCAATGCAAATGGTTTCCTGAGATATGAATAATATTACTACACAGATCATACATGTAACGTTAGCTAGCAAGCCAGCAAGCTAACGTTCACTAGCTAGCTAACAGTACGCTTTAACTTGCAATGAAAATCAATTTCTGACACAATTACAAATGTATAATATCTGAAAATGTAGCTAGACTCTTACCCGTATACATGCATGAATGCTTCACGGCAGACTGGAACCACTTTATCTAGGTAAGACGTCCTGTGTCGTTTCCGTTTGTTTGTAGCTTCAACTTGTTTGGCCCATTGTGTTAACTCACTCCGGTTCACACTGACCGTGTGCATAAAGTAGTCCATCACAACCTTTTCCCACTGATCTTTTTCGATAGTGCCTGCTAAATTCAGGGCAGCAATGTTGTTGAGAGCAGTAGCTACACTTTTGCAGTTCTGCATGGCTAACGTTATATCTTTCAAAAAAGCAGCGGTAGCAAGGATTATCTACATATACTGAGCTCATGGTATAGACAGAAGCTTGCTACATGGCAGACCAATCCGAACTCATCTCTCGTCATGTCCAGTCCATCCATTATCTCAGCCAATCATGGCTAGCAGGAAGGTTCCTGTCTTTTTCTGTGGCTGAACCAACTAGGCTCGTAATTTAACAATTGTATTTGTATTTACAGATGGCATACAAGTTTGTTATTAAGGCATATGAAAGTTCACATGAAGAAAAATGCCAGAAGGCATTTCTGCCATGTTCAAATGCCTCTCCTGTGAAGTAGTGACATGTGACATACGCCTAGCTTCCTGAAACGGGTCACATATGTGAAAACATTTCTATGTTTTGTGTAAAAAAAGATAGAGGGAGATAAGTGTTTCCAATGACATCATATGTGCGCATTGTGTGATTTGAGCTAATTATGAGTAGGTATTGGCTAGTAATTGCCTACTAATTGTCTACTGATTGGTTGATGATGTCATTGGAAAAACTTACTACTTACTAATTTTTTACTACAAAACATAGAAGCGTGTCATTTTCACATATGTTGATGTTGGGGTGGTGCTGGAGATGATGAATATGAAGTTGAACATTTTTTAAATGTCTCTTGAAGTACCTTACCGTGACTGTTTTCAATTAAAATGGTCAAAAATAAACAAAAATAGCTTCATAGCAAAGAGCAATTGGACTATTAACTTATTTACTGCATGGGGATGTCACCACGGAAGGCCAAAACTCCATCCCACCAAAACAGCTTGAAATTTCAGTCGGTCTTTTCAAACAGCTCTTACACTAAAAGAGCATTATCATCATTTTCACAATTTCACAGTATTATTTCAACCTCATAGTGTGGAAATATATATAAAACACAGGAAAATCACATTTTTGACTGCACTGGGCATGTAAAACTCTAAAACTAAACAAAAAAGAATACAACCATTGGTTAATGAGATCAGTCAGGTTTCTTCAACACTGCGAATCTATTTGTATCTATGATTCACAACAGGAAATAACCTTGAGAGACTCAATGCATAGCCGACTGCAGAGCATCCGAGGCCTTGAAACATCCACAAGTCTACTTTCTGTCCTTGTTTTCCCTGGCTTTGTACTTCCCTGTGACTTTCAATGAGTTTCAAAATCCCTGGAAACCAAGCACTTATCTCTGGGCCTCTTTTTTGAAAATTAACGAGTCTCTCAGGCAGCTCAGAGGAGACCCGTGTGCCTTCAGCCATTTAGACTGTGCCTCTCTACTCTCCAACTCTGGGAGATTTGCTATTCAGAAGCTAGATCAAAGCCCCAGCATCGTCCCATCTGCTGTGCTTTTCTCCACTTCTCTGCACACGGCTCTTAGCACTGGCTGGTGGACACACGTCATCCCCCTCCGACCACTCTTTACCGGCCAGCATATTGCCAGAGATCCAGCCAGGGAACCTCTGTACTAGTAGTAGTCTAGTAGAGTAGACATCCCTTCTCAAGTGGACTAATGAGCAAAAGTTAGAGGTGGGTTTTTGGTTGATTGATGCGTCAGCCCATTAAGCTGTCACATGCTACGTTTTGTGAGAGTCATATCAGAAGTTAAAATCTCACTTGGCTGCCATTATGGAGATACATTTACTTCTGCTCTTAAAGACGTGACTGCATTGATTCTCAGTCTGTTGGGGAGTGAGAGAGAGGCGGTAGGGAGGGTTGCAAGAAGGGAGGGATGGAGGGAGGGAGGGTTGCAAGATGGGAGGGGTGGAGGGAGGGAGGGTTGCAAGAAGGGAGGGATGGAGGGAGGGAGGGTTGCAAGAAGGGAGGGATGGAGGGAGGGAGGGTTGCAAGAAGGGAGGGATGGAGGGGGGGAGGGTTGCAAGAAGGGAGGGATGGAGGGAGGGAGAATGAGAGGCAGAACAGCAAAGCAAATGAGTCATGGATTTTGAGATGGCTTTGTGCATTAATTCTTTGGTGGTATGAGCAGGGTAGTCAGCTCTCATTTTGCAGGGCGGCCACGTACAGGGGGAATGTTCTTTAGTTTAATCTTGTCACAGAGGGTTAAGAGAAGCCAAGTAGAAACACATTACAGTACTGGTAGGGGCCACCGCCAACATTATTGTCTTCTATTGTAACTCAGACTGGCTTTTATATAGCAAAGCCTGCCGTAGTTGACACAGTCAGAAGAACGACATAAAACTTGCTCCAAGGTCAGTTTCCTGATAACTAAGATATGACGAAACTAAGAAGCTTATTACCTTGTGATACTGCATGTTTTGTTTAATATCAGGCTACTTTTTTCCTTTGAAAGAATGCAAGTCGTGATTGCTTGAAAGGTGTCAGAGGTTAAGGTAGCCGCTGAGATCATTTTTAATGTCAGACGAAAAGTACATTTACCGTCTACATAAATATGTTGTTTGACAAATGATGAGGACATTATTTACCGGGGTGAAGCGGCGAGGCTCGATTTGCATAACGACATCATTTTTTTGGTTTTCTCCCTGCATACTCAACATTAATAATTTACTTACAGTGAGGGAATTAAGTATTTGATCCCCTGCTGATTTTGAATGTTTGCCCAATTTTAATGGTAGGTTTATTTGAACAGTGAGAGACAGAATAACAACAACAAAATCCAGAAAAACGCATGTCAAAAATGTTATAAATTGATTGCATTTTAATGAGGGAAATAAGTATTTGACCCCTCTGCAAAACATGACTTAGTACTTGGAGGCAAAACCCTTGTTGGCAATCACAGAGGTCAGACGTTTCTTGTAGTTGGCCACCAGGTTTACACACATCTCAGGAGGGATTTTGTCCCACTCCTCTTTGCAGATCTTCTCCACACTAATTGAAGTGGATATTACAGGTGACCGTCAATAAGGGATCATAGCTTTTACCTGGATTCACCTGGTCAGTCTATGTCATGAAAATAGTATATTTACATTTTAGTCATTTAGCAGACGCTCTTATCCAGAGCGACTTACAGTTAATGAGCGCATACATTTTCATACTGGCCCCCCCATGGGAATCGAAACCACAACCCTGGCATTGCAAACTCCATGCTCTACCAACTGTGCTCTACCTTACTTCCAAAGTATACAGTGAATTAGGATGAAGCTGACAGTGTTACTGCCATGTGTTGTACAACTTTAGAGTTGTGGTTCACTTGGGTTCTAAATTGTCTTTATTAGCTGCCTAATTGGACAAATGAAAGCTCCAATCAGTGAAGCTTTTGCTTTCATAGGTTCTGTAGGTGTTTTTAATTCATCTGTCGCTTCAGACATTGAAAGGAGGACAAATTTGCCCAGGGGAGCTAGTAATTGATCAGAGATGGCCTGTGTTCTCCCGCGGTAGTTTGTAATAATAATAATAATAATAATATGCCATTTAGCAGACGTGTTTGTGGAGGCATATTACCATTCCACCGTCCACCGAGTTGAGTCAATGCCATTCCACATCCTAGCACCTCCACTCCATCCACCGCCCCCTGGCCTAACATATCTGAGTCCCAGCCTTTCAAGTTCAGAGCAGACAAAACTTATTTTTAATTTGCTTAATTCACATCAAAGTGAAAAGGGACCACAAAAAGTGTTACAGACAAACATGCCCTGTGTGACCTGTGGTCCAAGCAGCCAGACAGAAGCTCTATAATGTTAATTGACAAGTCACCAGTAGTCTATCAATAGGGAGTTTCTTGGCTCTTGAACAATGAAAATGCTCCCCAACCAACTAAACATCCATAGCCCTGCTGCAGTAACAAACCAAGATGGAAAAGGAGCGAGTATTAACAGAGGGAGCCCTGGAGGGGGTATTAACAGAGGAAGCCCTGGAGGGGGTATTAACTGTGAGCCCTGGAGGGGGTATTAACAGGGAGCCCTGGAGGGGGTATTAACACAGGGAGCCCTGGAGGGGGTATTAACAGGGAGCCCTGGAGGGGGTATTAACAGTGGGCCCTGGAGGGGGTATTAACAGGGAGCCCTGGAGGGGGTATTAACAGAGGGAGCCCCGGAGGGGGTATTAACAGAGGGAGCCCCGGAGGGGGTATTAACAGGGAGCACTGGAGGGGGTATTAACAGTGAGCCCTGGAGGGGGTATTAACAGGGAGCCCTGGAGGGGGTATTAACAGTGAGCCCTGGAGGTGGTATTAACAGTGAGCCCTGGAGGTGGTATTAACAGTGAGCCCTGGAGGTGGTATTAACAGTGAGCCCTGGAGGTGGTATTAACAGGGAGCCCTGGAGGGGGTATTAACAGTGAGCCCTGGAGGGGGTATTAACAGTGAGCCCTGGAGGGGGTATTAACAGGGAGCACTAGAGGGGGTATTAACAGTGAGCCCTGGAGGGGGTATTAACAGTGAGCCCTGGAGGGGGTATTAAATGGGAGCCCTGGAGGGGGTATTAACAGAGAACCCTGGAGGGGGTATTAACAGGGAGCCCTGGAGGGGGTATTAACAGTGACCCCTGGAGGGGGTATTAACAGAGGGAGCCCTGGAGGGGGTATTAACAGGGAGCCCTGGAGGGGGTATTAACAGTGAGCACTGAAGGGGGTATTAACAGTGGGCCCTGGAGGGGGTATTAACAGGGAACCCTGGAGGGGGTATTAACAGAGGGAGCCCTGGAGGGGGTATTAACAGGGAGCCCTGGAGGGGGTATTAACAGTGAGCCCTGGAGGGGGTATTAACAGTGAGTCCTGGAGGGGGTATTAACAGTGGACCCTGGAGCAGGGACGGCTTGTTCAATAGGGCGATATGGGCGACGCACTGCCAAACGGGAAAAGGAAGGGATTTTTTTTCTAATCAATTATATCACGGCAACAGCAGTTATCAGTGTTCACGTCTGATCTGCCAGCCACTAAATGTCAAATCAGGCTAAAGTCGTGCTTCAAATGGCCCCGCCCGTTTTTGGGGCGATTTCAGTCAAGTTGAAAATCGCCCAGAAGTCTCTCATAGCCTGTCATGTAAAATCTATTTTTTTCACATTTCAAAGCTTTCAATACATTCTCTATGGGTGTCTGTGGGCTTGCACTTACGCGCTTTCGTCATACGTGACGTAACGTTGAACGTAACTAAGACAATGGCGGCTATCAGCGTCTCTGTTGCGACCTGCAGTGCGGCGTTATTTTATGTTTTTAATTTGTAGACTTAGTTTACAAACATTCTGCCAACCATGGATTTCCAGTGGTTGGTTTTGGACTGATCTTGTTGATCGTGTACATACCCGCTACGAACGGACTAAATAATGAAAACGCTGCTGGCAGCTGAATCCCAATACAGCTGGGAGACTTGGCTGGATGAGTCCCGGACAGAGAAGTGGAGCCGGCCACCTTCACCCTGGTCAGAGCGGACCGCGATCCTGGTAAGAGAGCGACTCTGTACCCCGACATTGAACTGCTTTCTGTGTCATTGCGACCTTACTATCAATTCAATTCAATTTAAGGGCTTTATTGGCATGGGAAACGTGTGTTAACATTGCCAAAGCAAGGGAAGTAGATAGTAAACAAAAGTGAAATAAACAATAAATATTAACAGTAAACATTACACTCAGAAGTTTCAAAAGAATAAAGACATTTCAAATGTCATATTATGTATATATACAGTGTTGTTACAATGTGCAAATAGTTAAAGTACAAATGGGAAAATAAATAAACATAAATATGGGTTGTATTTACAATGGTGTTTGTTCTTCACTGGTTGCCCTTTTCTTGTGGCAACAGGTCACAAATCTTGCAGCTGTGATGGCACACTGTGGTTTTTCACCCAGTAGATAAGGGAGTTTATCAAAATTGGGTTTGTTTTCAAATTCTTTGTGGATCGCTGTAATCTGAGGGAAATATGTGTCTCTAATATGGTCATACATTTGGCAGGAGGTTAGGAAGTGCAGCTCAGTTTCCACCTCATTTTGTGGGCAGTGTGCACATAGCCTGTCTTCTCTTGAGAGCCAGGTCTGCCTACGGCGGCCTTTCTCAATAGCAAGGCTATGGTCACTGAGTCTGTACATAGTCAAAGCTTTCCTTAAGTTTGGGTCAGTCACAGTGGTCAGGTATTCTGCCACTGTGTACTCTCTGTTTAGGGCCAAATAGCATTCTAGTTTGCTCTGTTTTTTTGTTTGTTCTTTCCAATGTGTCAAGTAATTCTCTTTTTGTTTTCTCATGATTTGGTTGGGTCTAATTGTGTTGTTGTTGTTGTTGTTGTTGTTGTCCTGGGGCTGTGTGGGGTCTGTTTGTGTTTGTGAACAGAGGCCCAGGACAAGCTTACTTAGGGGACTCTTCTCCAAGTTCATCTCTCTGTAGGTGATGGCTTTGTTATGGAAGGTTTGGGAATCGCTTCCTTTTAAGTGGTTACTATCTGCCCCGTGAGTTCCCCCAATTGTTTGTTACCGTTGTGTACTGTTGATAATCACAAGTTTACTGGAGAACTGAGACCAAGTAGAGACTTTGGACAGGGTGGATATGGTATAATAAAGGCAGTTTATTCAGAGGTAAAGATATCTGGAATCGCGTGCACGGACTCGTGCACGTGTGTAGGTCACCTAAATCATCAGAAAAATTGCCCCTCCTGAGAATTTTTTCAGGAGCCGCCACTGCCCTGGAGGGGGTATTAACAGGGAGCCCTGGAGGGGGTATAAACAAAGGGAGCCCTGGAGGGGGTATTAACAGTGAGCCCTGGATGTGGTATTAACAGGGAGCCCTGGAGGGGCTATTAACAGTGAGCCCTGGAGGGGGTATTAACAGTGAGCCCTGGATGTGGTATTAACAGGGAGCCCTGGAGGGGCTATTAACAGTGAGCCCTGGAGGGGGTATTAAAAGGGAGCCCTGGAGGGGGTATTAACAGGGAGCACTAGAGGGGGTATTAACAGTGAGCCCTGGAGGGGGTATTAACAGGGAGCCCTGGAGGGGGTATTAACAGGGAGCCCTGAAGGGGGTATTAACAGTGAGCCCTGGAGGGGGTATTAAATGGGAGCCCTGGAGGGGGTATTAACAGGGAGCCTGGAGGGGGTATTAACAGTGAGCACTGGAGGGGGTATTAACAGAGGGAGCCCTGGAGGGGGTATTAACAGGGAGCCCTGGAGGGGGTATTAACAGTGAGCACTGGAGGGGGTATTAACAGTGGGCCCTGGAGGGGGTATTAACAGGGAACCCTGGAAGGGGTATTAACAAAGGGAGCCCTGGAGGGGGTATTAACAGGGAGCCCTGGAGGATTATTAACAGTGAGCCTTGGAGGTGGTATTAACAGGGAGCACTAGAGGGGGTATTAACAGTGAGCCCTGGAGGGGGTATTAACAGGGAGCCCTGGAGGGGGTATTAACAGGGAGCCCTGAAGGGGGTATTAACAGTGAGCCCTGGAGGGGGTATTAAATGGGAGCCCTGGATGGGGTATTAAAAGAGAACCCTGGAGGGGGTATTAACAGGGAGCCTGGAGGGGGTATTAACAGTGACCCCTGGAGGGGGTATTAACAGAGGGAGCCCTGGAGGGGGTATTAACAGGGAGCCCTGGAGGGGGTATTAACAGTGAGCACTGGAGGGGGTATTAACAGTGGGCCCTGGAGGGGGTATTAACAGGGAACACTGGAGGGGGTATTAACAGAGGGAGCCCTGGAGGGGGTATTAACAGGGAGCCCTGGAGGGGGTATTAACAGTGAGTCCTGGAGGGGGTATTAACAGTGGGCCCTGGAGGGGGTATTAACAGGGAGCCCTGGAGGGGGTATAAACAAAGGGAGCCCTGAAGGGATATTAACAGGGAAGCCTGGAGGGGGTATTAACACTGAGCCCTGGAGGGGGTATTAAATGGAAGCCCTGGAGGGGGTATTAACAGAGAACCCTGGAGGGGGTATTAACAGTGACCCCTGGAGGGGGTATTAACAGAGGGAGCACTGGAGGGGGTATTAACTGGGAGCCCTGGAGGGGGTATTAACAGTGAGCACTGGAGGGGGTATTAACAGTGGGCCCTGGAGGGGGTATTAACAGAGGGAGCCCTGGAGGGGGTATTAACAGAGAACCCTGGAGGGGGTATTAACAGAGGGAGCCCTGGAGGGGGTATTAACAGGGAGCCCTGGAGGGGGTATTAACAGTGAGCCCTGGAGGGGGTTTTAACAGAGGGAGCCCTGGAGGGGGTATTAACAGGGAGCCCTGCAGGGGGTATTAACATTGAGCCCTGGAGAGGGTATTAACAGGGAGCACTGGAGGGGGTATTAACAGGGAGCCCTTGATGGGGTATTAACAGGGAGCCCTGGAGGGGATATTAACAGGGAGCCCTGGAGGGGGTATTAACAGGGAGACCTGGAGGGGGTATAAACAGGGAGCCCTGGAGGGGGTATTAACAGGGAGCCCTGGAGGGGGTATTAACAGGGAGCCCTAGAGGCGGTATTAACAGAGAACCCTGGAGGGGGTATTAACAGAGAACCCTGGAGGGGGTATTAACAGTGAGCCCTGGTGGGGGTATTAACAGTGAGCACTGGAGGGGGTATTAACAGTGAGCACTGGAGGGGGTATTAACAGTGAGCCCTGGAGGGGGTATTAACAGTGAGCGCTGGAGGGGTATTAACAGTGAGCCCTGGAGGTGGTATTAACAGAGGGAGCCCTGGAGGGGGTATTAACAGAGAACCCTGGAGGGGGTATTAACAGAGGGAGCCCTGGAGGGGGTATTAACAGGGAGCCCTGGAGGGGGTATTAACAGTGAGCCCTGGAGGGGGTTTTAACAGAGGGAGCCCTGGAGGGGGTATTAACAGGGAGCCCTGCAGGGGGTATTAACAGTGAGCCCTGGAGAGGGTATTAACAGGGAGCACTGGAGGGGGTATTAACAGGGAGCCCTTGATGGGGTATTAACAGGGAGCCCTGGAGGGGATATTAACAGGGAGCCCTGGAGGGGGTATTAACAGGGAGCCCTGGAGGGGGTATAAACAGGGAGCCCTGGAGGGGGTATTAACAGGGAGCCCTGGAGGGGGTATTAACAGGGAGCCCTAGAGGCGGTATTAACAGAGAACCCTGGAGGGGGTATTAACAGAGAACCCTGGAGGGGGTATTAACAGGGAACCCTGGAGGGGGTATTAACAGGGAGCACTGGAGGGGGTATTAACAGGGGGCCCTTGAGGGGGTATTAACAGGGAGCCCTGGAGGGTGTTTTAACAGAGGGAGCCCTGGAGGGGGTATTAACAGTGAGCCATGGAGGGGGTATTAAATGGGAGCCCTGGAAGGGGTATTAACAGAACCCTGGAGGGGGTACTAACAAAGTGAGCCCTGGAGGGGGCATTACCAGGGAAGCCTGGATGGGGTATTAACAGTGAGCACTGGAGGGGGTATTAAACAGTGGGCACTGGAGGGGGTATTAACAGTGGGCCCTTCAGGGGGTATTAACAGGGAAGCCTGGAAGGGGTATTAAAAGGGAGCCCTGGAGTGGGTATTAACAGTGAGCCCTGGAGGGGGTATTAACAGTGAGCCCTGGAGGGGGTATTAACAGTGGGCCCTGGATGGGGTATTAACAGGGAGTCCTGGAGGGGGTATAAACAAAGGGAGCCCTGGAGGGGGAATTATCAGGGAAGCCTGGAGGGGGTATTAACAGTGAGCCCTGGAGGGGGTATTAACAGAGATCCCTGGAGGGGGTATTAACAGGGAGCAATGGAGGATGTATTAACAGGGAGCCCTGGAGGGGGTATTAACAGTGAGCCCTGGAGGGGGTATTAACTGGGAGCCCTGAGGGGGTATTAACTGGGAGCCCTGGAGGGGGTATTAATAGGTGGAGCCCTGGAGAGGGTATTAACAGAGGGAGCACTGGAGGGGATATTAACAGGCAGCTCTGGAAGGTGTATTACCAGGGAGCCCTGGAGGGGGTATTAACAGAGGGAGCCCTGGAGGGGGTATTAACAGTGAGCACTGGAGGGGGCATTAAACAGTGGGCACTGGAGGGGGTATTAACAGTGGGCCCTTGAGGGGGTATTAACAGGGAAGCCTGGAAGGGGTATTAACAGGGAGCCCTGGAGTGGGTATTAACAGTGAGCCCTGGAGGGGGTATTAACAGTGAGCCCTGGAGGGGGTATTAACAGTGGGCCCTGGATGGGGTATTAACAGGGAGCCCTGGAGGGGGTATAAACAAAGGGAGCCCTGGAGGGGGAATTATCAGGGAAGCCTGGAGGGGGTATTAACAGTGAGCCCTGGAGGGGGTATTAACAGAGATCCCTGGAGGGGGTATTAACAGGGAGCAATGGAGGATGTATTAACAGGGAGCCCTGGAGGGGGTATTAACAGTGAGCCCTGGAGGGGGTATTAACTGGGAGCCCTGAGGGGGTATTAACTGGGAGCCCTGGAGGGGGTATTAATAGGTGGAGCCCTGGAGGGGGTATTAACAGAGGGAGCACTGGAGGGGATATTAACAGGCAGCTCTGGAAGGTGTATTACCAGGGAGCCCTGGAGGGGGTATTAACAGGGAGCCCTGGAGGGGGTATTAACAGGGAGCCCTGGAGGGGGTATTAACAGGGAGCCCTTGAGGAGGTATTAACAGGGAGCCATGGAGGGGGTTTTAACAGTGAGCCCTGGAGGGAATATTACCAGGGAGCCCTGGAGGGGGTATTAACAGGGTGCCCTGGAGGGGGTTTTAACAGGGAGCCCTGGAGGGGGTATTAACAGGGAGCCCTGGAGGGGGTATAAACAGGGAGCCCTGGAGGGGGTATAAACAGTGAGCCCTGGAGGGGATATTAACAGGGAGCACTAGAGGGGGTATTAACAGTGAGCCCTGGAGGGGGTATTTACAGGGAGCCCTGGAGGGGGTATTAACAGGGAGCCCTGAAGGGGGTATTAACAGTGAGCCCTGGAGGGGGTATTAAATGGGAGCCCTGGAGGGGTTATTAACAGAACCCTGGAGGGGGTATTAACAGGGAGCCCTGGAGAGGGTATTAACAGTGACCCCTGGAGGGGGTATTAACAGAGGGAGCCCTGGAGGGGGTATTAACAGGGAGCCCTGGAGGGGGTATTAACAGTGAGCACTGGAGGGGGTTTTAACAGAGGGAGCACTGGAGGGGGTATTAACAGGAAGCCCTGGAGGGGGTATTAACAGTGAGCACTGGAGGGGGTATTAACAGTGGGCACTGGAGGGGGTTTTAACAGAGAACCCTGTAAGGGGGTATTAACTGGGAGCCCTGAGGGGGTATTTACAGTGACCCCTGGAGGGGGTATTAACAGAGGGAGCCCTGGAGGGGGTATTAACAGGGAGCCCTGGAGGGGGTATTAACATTGAGCACTGGAGGGGGTATTAACAGTGGGCCATGGAGGGGGTATTAACAGGGAACCCTGGAAGGGGTATTAACAGAGGGAGCCCTGGAGGGGGTATTAACAGGGAGCCCTGGAGGGGGTATTAACAGTGAGCCCTGGAGGGGGTATTAACAGTGGGCCCTGGATGGGGTATTAACAGGGAGCCCTGGAGGGGGTATAAACAAAGGGAGCCCTGAAGGGGGCATTATCAGGGAAGCCTGGAGGGGGTATTAACAGTGAGCCCTGGAGGGGGTATTAAATGGGAGCCCTGGAGGGGGTATTAACAGAGAACCCTGGAGGGGGTATTAACAGGGAGCAATGGAGGATGTATTAACAGGGAGCCCTGGAGGGGGTATTAACAGTGAGCCCTGGAAGGGGTATTAACTGGGAGCCCTGAGGGGGTATTAACTGGGAGACCTGGAGGGGGTATTAATAGGTGGAGCCCTGGAGGGGTTATAAACAGAGGGAGCACTGGAGGGGATATTAACAGGGAGCCCTTGAGGAGGTATTAACAGGGAGCCCTGGAGGGGGTATTAACAGTGAGCCCTGGAGGGAATATTACCAGGGAGCCCTGGAGGGGGTATTAACAGGGTGCCCTGGAGGGGGTATTAACAGGGAGCCCTGGAGGTGGTATTAACAGGGAGCCCTGGAGGGGGTATAAACAGGGAGCCCTGGAGGGGGTATAAACAGTGAGCCCTGGAAGGGGTATTAACAGCGAGCACTAGAGGGGGTATTAACAGTGAGCCCTGGAGGGGGTATTTACAGGGAGCCCTGGAGGGGGTATTAACAGGGAGCCCTGGAGAGGGTATTAACAGTGACCCCTGGAGGGGGTATTAACAGAGGGAGCCCTGGAGGGGGTATTAACAGGGAGCCCTGGAGGGGGTATTAACAGTGAGCACTGGAGGGGGTATTAACAGTGGGCCCTGGTGGGGGTATTAACAGGGAACCCTGGAGGGGGTATTAACAGAGGGAGCCCTGGAGGGGGTATTAACAGTGAGCCCTGGAGGGGGTATTAACAGAAAGCCCTGGAAGGGGTATTAACAGAGGGAGCCCTAGAGGCGGTATTAACAGAGAACCCTGGAGGGGGTATTAACAGAGAACCCTGGAGGGGGTATTAACAGGGAGCCCTGGAGGGGGTATTAACAGGGAGCACTGGAGGGGGTATTAACAGGGAGCCCTGGAGGGGGTATTAACAGGGAGCCCTGGAGGGTGTTTTAACAGAGGGAGCCCTGGAGGGGGTATTAACAGAGGGAGCCCTGGAGGGGGTATTAACATGTAGCCCTTGAGGGGGTTTTAACAGAGGGAGCCCTGGAGGGGGTATTAACAGAGGGAGCCCTGGAGGGGGTATTAACAGGGAGCCCTGGAGGGGGTTTTAACAGAGGGAGCCCTGGAGGGGGTGTTAAAAGGGAGCCCTGGAGGGGGTATTAACAGGGAGCCATGGAGGGGGTGTTAAAAGGGAGCCCTGGAGGGGGTATTAACAGGGAGCCATGGAGGGGGTTTTAACAGAGGGAGCCCTGGAAGGGGTATTAACAGTGACCCCTGGAGGTGGTATTAACAGTGGGAGCCCCTGAGGGGGTATTAACAGTGAGCCCTGGAGAGGGTATTAACAGGGAGCCCTTGAGGGGGTTTTAACAGAGGGAGCCCTGGTGGGGGTATTAACAGAGGGAGCCCTGGAGGGGGTATTAACAGGGAGCCCTGGAGGGGGTATTAACAGAGGGAGCCCTGGAGGGGGTGTTAAAAGGGAGCCCTGGAGGGGGTATTAACAGGGAGCCATGGAGGGGGTTTTAACAGAGGGAGCCCTGGAGGGGGTATTAACAGTGAGCCCTGGAGGTGGTATTAACAGTGGGAGCCCTGGAGGGGTTATTAACAGTGAGCCCTGGAGGTGGTATTAACAGGGAGCCCTGGAGGGGGTATTAACAGAGGAAGCAGAATTTAGAGGGTGGTGTTATGTAAATAATTAAAAGGCAATTGGGTGGTCATTGCTTATGTTGTCAGAGTGGCCGCTGAGTCAGGCTGAGAGAATGTGCGACTGCAGTCTCGGTCTCCAGTGACTGTCAGCACTACTTCCCAACTAGGGCACTATTTTTCCACAGGGCACCCTGCCGCACTAGGCAGCCGCGGTATCCAGCCACGTAGCGTGCTCTCTCTCACCGTGGCAGTCTGCAAATGGAACCGTTGTCGGGGAAGGGACAAATGTGACACGTCTAGGTCTCCGAGTGGAAGGTGTCCTTGTCCGACTCCTTGTAGGTAAACAGTATTTCATGTTTGTCTGTCTCTGGCGGCTCATTTCTTCATGGCTTAATTAATGCAAGCTGCAATTATCAGACAGCTGTTCACACCAAATCACACACACACACACACACACTCTATCCCTCTCTCTCCCTCTTTTACTTTCCCCCCATCTCTCTCCTCTCTAAGCTCCGTCTCTCGCTCTCTCTCTCTCTCTCTACTGCCCACTCTCTCTTCCTCCCTCCCTCCCTCTCTCTCTATTCCGGCCGGACCTCATGGCTGGGCTGGTGAAACATCCCTGCCTCAAGTTGACGGACACAATTAATCCCAGAGACAGAGACCCAGACAGGGGGACACACTGCTCCACTTTACCTGTTGCACACGCCCCCCCCCCCCCCCCTACACCATACAGTTACATGTGATTTATCACCCCAACACCATACAGTTAAATGTGATTCATCCCCCCCACACACCATACAATTACATGTGATTTATCCCCCACCCACACCATACAGTTAAATGTAATTTACACCCCCCCCACCGCCCCCCCCCCACACACACACACACACCATACAGTACATCTGATTTATAACAAACTCGTATGGGCTCTGTAAATATGAATAATATCAAGCTAGCAAGTTTTTCTTGACAGCTTGAACGTAGCCCGCAACGCGATTAGCCCTTGTGGCTGGGACCACGGATTGCCCTTGGCTTGTGGCTGTCTAAATCCCTGCTGTTTATCGCTGCGACCTGCCTTGTCTGGAACTGCGTGGAGTATCAGCGTTAGCCTACGTTGCTACCATGGCATCCAAAGCCAAAGGTGAGAGTCATGGAGAGGACAGTGTTTATCACAGGTGAAGGATCTTTTAAACGAACAAAAAGGGTTCTACAAGCAGTTGTTACAACAACAGGAGATATAGCTTCAAGAGCTTTGTCAAAATACTGATGGACTCAACTAACAAATGAATGGACGATCTGATCAGAGAGGTCCAGGACCCTGGGGGAATCTGGCCTTGTTTTCATCAGGTCTGAGGCATTTCTAGGACAGTGAGATGTGTGTCACACATAATTGCCCAGGAGGAAGGCAGGTCTGGCTTGGCACACTGAATGTTACACCCTATGACAGCTTCCGGTGTATTGATGGTGGGGGCGAGATCCAAAAATAAATGTAGTCCTGCTTGGTGGCATTTGGCGAAGGCTATATGTTATACTGATCGCACAATACGTATTTGTGTGTGTAGATATGTTTGTCTTGGTTCAATAGAGCCATTGGACGTCTTCCAGTGATGTTCCTATCAGCGGATTCAGTCTTTGAAAGACTACAACTGGTGTTGGGCGGTGCTTCGTGCTCTGGCCTCCGTCCCTCCCCCAAGGCAGGACACTAACAACACAGTCCTAGTAGAATGTTATTTATATGGGGGATACAATCTTCCCAGCTCTGCAGATTTTGCTGTGAAGAGACATAATCATTAGATCATTTGTTTTGGTTCTGTCCATTTGTAGCTTGTTTTTGGACACAGGTCCAGGAATGGCTAAAGGATTGCAATATTTACCTGGAGCTAACCTTGCAGATAGCATTACTGGGTGATCTGAAAAGTCATAGTCAATCAATCAATAATATAATAATACTTTTAGCAAAAATGTTTATTTTTAATTCACAATCTGTAGAAGCAATGAGAATAGAAAGGTTCAGAACTTTTGTAAAACATCACAGTACGGTTGAAATATATATGGCAAATAGAAATCCTATATGGATGGTGTTAAGAGATAGATGGGAGGTATTGAATAGAGTTGAAGGATGGGACTAATAACAAATAACAACAAATAATAACAAAGATAGCTAATAATGTAAGCATACTGTGTCCATAATAAGTATATAGGTTGTATGTTGGGAGCTTTTGGGAAAGAGCACAGTTAGAAAGATATGGCATTTAGAAGCAAACCGGATGGACATCATGAAAATTATTGGAGAGGTTGAGAGTAGAAGAAGTTCAGGAGCAAAAAAAATAAATAATAATATATATATTTATATATTTATATATATATATATATATATATATATATATATATATATATAATAGAATTATTGTAAAAATAACTCTGTCCATAAGGTGTAGATAGTAAGTATAGACCGGAAGTAGAGGCCTGGGCATTGTTGTTCACTAATTTACTCCAAGTAGGGAAAGGATGGCGGGGTTGAAAAGTAATAAAGGGGAGTATATATATAAAAAACATGGGGGATTGGAAGTGATGCAGACAATTACATTGATAGAAGTTACAATCTATCTGCAATATTAAGCTGATCCACCCCCCCCCCCCCCCCCAAAAAAAAAAAACCAAAAATAAATAAATTTAAAAAACAACACAATCCTTTGGGCAAAACTGAAAGTACTGACCAGAAGATATAGCTTTAAGTGATTCCTCTCATCAACACAAATTCGACAATGGATCATTATTTTTGGATGTTCTATTAGCTACATGGTGACAGTCAACCATACATGTTTCAACTGGAATATAGCAAAGAGGATTCGAAACAAAGAGTTGGATTTAGCTAACGTTAGAAGCTCACAGCCGATGTCAGCACTGTGGATACAAATTTAAAGGCATGACTCAAGATTGGATTCAAAACAGATGTAAATAACAAGTATTGTATATCCAGCAAGCTAGCTAGCTAAGTTTACTAGCAAACAGTAAGGAAAAACAATAATACAACAATTTACTTTGTGGTCCTCTGTCGCTCAATGTGGTCCTTTGTAGCTCAATGTGGTCCTCTGTAGCTCAATGTGGTCCTCTGTAGCTCAATGTAGTCCTCTGTAGCTCAATGTGGTCCTCTGTAGCTCAATGTGGTCCTCTGTAGCTCAATTGGTAGAGCATGGCACTTGTAACGCCAGGGTAGTGGGTTCGATCCCCGGGACCACCCATATGTAAAAATGTATGCACACATGACTGTAAGTCGCTTTGGATAAAAGCGTCTGCTAAATGGCGTATTATTATTGTAAATGTTTTAACTGAAGCTGGTTTTACTATAAAAAAATATTTGCCTAAGCACTCCTGATAGACATGGATGTACGTAGATACTGTCTGCCTACCTACTTAGGCTCATTTGTACAGTCTGGTCACTGCAAAGGTTGAGGGTTATGCCATATTTCTTTCTATTAGGCTAGATATTGTTGTAAATAATCTCTGTGCCTGTGCACATGTATTCATGTTGAACTAGTCTACCCTAATGTTGACGTTATGCTGGCACAGTTCAAGTGTCGTTCAAACTGTACAATGGAGAATAACTATATATTTGTTTGTTCTTACAGACAATATCGTGTGGTGCCTTCCTGGAGTGGATTCTTGATACAGAAACAGAATTCCTTTGCCTATGTGTGTCATTGTAGCAGAACTGTATCCTGTGAGCTGTATCCCTCTCGATGGACTAGACATTATCCTGGATTTCAAGCAGATGACCCATGAGGAGCTGAATGGCAGTTTGATCATGACAACACTCCTCCCACAGCTTTAGAAGTATCCCCTGAACATTACTACAGTGATCAAACTGTATTTTTCTTTGAGAATGGCAATTTCATCATGACCACCAGTTCTCTTAGCTACAGATTGTTACACCAGATAATGTGATTTAACCAAAGATTTTTGGTATCCATTACTGGGAGTTACAGGAGAGGTACAGTTTGGTGTAGCACAGATAATTTTTGACCAACCTTTGCGATGCTGTGTTCGTCCTCAATTTGGGGAAACAGGAGGTCAGTTTGAATTTAGAAAATGCTCCGTTATTAAAATATATATATTTTTTGCTCCATGAAGCAATCTAACAATGTGTATGCCGCCATCTTGTCTATTTCAAGTCTCTCATCGAGACAGATCGCTGTCATGACATGTAGCACTTTGGAGTGGACACCCACCTGTCTCGATCAATGAGAGAAGACTTGAAATAGACAAGATATCAGCAACAATCTTTGGGTAAATCTGGTGTAACAATCTGTAACTACAGTTCTCTGCACTTGTGTGTCTCTACACCTGAGATTCACTCTGACACACTGAACTACACTGTTCATACAATTTGTTTTGTATGTTACTTTTACCATATAACACTCTTGTTGAATACCCAGTTGTCTTGAGTTAACATTAAATAATTAGGTCATTTAGCAGACGCTCTTATCCAGAGCGACTTACAGGAGCAATTAGGGTTAAGTGCCTTGCCCAAGGGCACATCGACAGATTTTTCATCTAGTCGGCTCTGGGATTAGAACCAGCGACCTTTTGGTTACTGGCACAACGCTCTTAACCACTGAGCTACGGTCCCCTGTATTTTAGATTGACAAATAAACATTATTTGGATATCTGAATGTCTAACATCTGTTTGATGCTACAGAGCCCTGTACATCATATATAAATATCTTCTGTGAATCCATAACGGCAGACACATTTCGAAGATCGATAGAAAATATCCATATTTATTTTATGGTGGTTCTACATCAGGGCTCTCCAACCCTGTTCAAGGAGAGCTACCGTCCTGTATGTTTTCACTCCAACCCTAATCTACCAACCCTAATCTAATAATTAGCTGCTTGATAAATTGAACCAAGTTAGTTACAACTGGGTTAGTTACAACTGGGGTTGGAGCGAAAACCTACAGGATGGCAGCTCTCAAGGAACAGGGTTGGAGAACCCTGTTCTACACGGTCTTATGCTGAGCCACACCGGCTGCATTTACGCAGGCAGCCCAATTCTGATATTTTTTCTACTAATTGGTCTTAATCACTTCAGACCTTTTCACATCAGATCTTTTACAGAACGCGTTTGATAGGTCAAAAGACCAATTAGTGAAAACAAGATCAGAATTGGATTGCCTGTGTAAACCCAGCCATAGTCCTTTATCCGGCTTCGGTACACTGGCAATGGTGTTCGGCATGGTGGGCTGGGGAAGCTGAGACTCTTAGTGCTTATGGCGATTGGTCTTGTCCTGTCTGCGGTGAACGGCCAGCTGGATAAGACTCTGCCGAAAGTGGTGTAGGGCTTCTTAACCACCAACTGTTTGGTCCTCTTGCAGAAGATTTGCTGCACGTCTCCTGTAAAGACACTGTTGTGGTGTTAGCATTTTACACTTTTTGTGGAAGGGACGTAGGGCAACACGCCTTTGTTGGTAAAGGTGTCAACCGAATGGGACCGGCTAGCGTATTGTTCAGGGACATTGATGGACATTGGGAGCTGCTTTTGAGAGGAAAGATCAGTCAACAAAGTGAATGGGTTAGGGACTAAAGAAGGTGTGAAAAGTCTTAGGAGGGCAGTTCTTACACTGTATGAATTGTTGTATGGGAGATTGAGGAGAAATGGCACCACTCAATCGCTCTCATACACAACAATAAATGTACTGTAAGCACAACCCTGCATTACCAAAACCCACTTCATCTCAAAGTACTGTCTGTAAACCTCCCCCAGCCCATTGACTTTGACAGATCATTCTTGTCAATAGTGTATTTTTGTAGACATGTCTTGGTATTGTGTTTTCAGAATCTACAGAGAGGAGAATGAGGTGGTTGTGTCATTATTGTTGTAGTCTTGATTTTATACATTTCAGTGTCCCTTGCTGGTTTCTGTCACACAATCTTGTTCTGCTCCATAACCGCAAGGTGTGTCCGCTCCCTCATGCTTGTGTACCCAAAATGCCCCCGCTGTGGGGTATTTTTCAGCAGGGTACTGTGGAATGACTCCAGACAACCTGAGTTTTACAATGAGAAAAGGTAAAAAGAGAAAAGGGGTAGACTAAATTGATGACATGGTCTGGAAGGTTCTCTGTATCCTCAGGCTACCTCTAACCACCTATAACCCCAGAACACAAACCATACAAACACTACCCATTTCATGTTTATGCCATGCTGACTGAACATTGAGCTATCTTAGCAGTCAGCTTGTAAATATTTTGCCAACTTTCCTTCACATTGTACAGAGCTAGGGGTTGGAAGCACATGTTGGTACCATCTACAACTAAATACACAACAATACACAATTTAACCACCACACTAATTGTATTGATCTCTATTAGACTGGCTAGCTTAGCACACCTTACATGGACATTTAAATATTGTCAGCTTGCGGTTAGCTAACTGGTGTCACTAAATTGGTAGCAAGATTCGCTAGCCAGCTGAGACCGACTGAGGACCAACTAACCAACCATAGATGATTTAGACACATTCATCATTGCTACCAACAAACAGAGAGTGAGTAAGCTATGTCGACAAGGGTGGAATAGATGGCTACCAGATTGAGCTACTCGTATTTGCTAACGTTAGCTAACTTACGTTAGCTAACGTCAGTCAAAGATAGAATGAACAAACATGTTTACTCTGCTGAAGGTAGCTAGCTACCAGTCTAGCAGTGAAAACCATTGCATAGGTGAAATTGATTGACAGTGTGTATACCAAAAAAGATAGCTTTATGATTTAGCTGATAGCTTTCAGAGTTCAATACAGGACTGTGACATTAGCTAGCAAGCTAACATTAGGTTACCTCTAATCGAGAATCTTCCGTATTGTTGTGCAGGGAAAAAAATCGATGGTATTGCATCACTTCTCAGCTGTCGTCAAAATGGATTCCCCATCACATCAGTTCAGCCTGAAAATCCCTCTGATAATCTTTGATCACTGTAAGACGCATCATTCTTGATAGCCGCAAGTCGCAGGCAGCATCCGGGTAAATCTCTGGTAGGTAGAGTGGTGAAAATTAATTCATTTTTGCGCATGTTTGTAATTAGCACAGCCAGGCACAGAACACCACACATGCATGATGACAAAAGTTACTGAAAAACAAACATTATCAAAACAAAGTTAAACTCAAGTCAATATTAGGAAGGCATTCTTAATGTTTTGTACACTCAGTGTATGTAGCCTTAGAAATAAGGTTAATGAAATCAATAACTTGCTAACATCGGATAAGATTCATATACTGGGCATCTCTGAAACTCACTTGATGATGATACAGCAGTAGCAAAACAGGGATATAACATCTACAGAAAAGACAGGAATTCCTATGGGGGAGGTGAGGCTGTATATGTTCAGAGCCATATTTCTGTGAAGCTTATAGAGAATCTAATGTCAAATGTTGTTGAAGTGTTGTGGTTGCAAGTTCACTTGCCTCATATAAAGCCTCTTATTTTCGGGTGCTGCTGTAGGCCACCAAATATTTGGATAAAATGTGTGCAATGCTTAATAATGTGTATGATGTTAACAAAGCGGTCTATTTTCTGGGTGACCTGAACATTGACTGGTTAGCAACTATCTGTCCTCTCAAGAGGAAGCTTCCAACTCTGACTATTGGCTGTAATATGACCCAGGTTATCACTCAACCAACTAGAGTGCATACCAATAGTGTTGGATCTGTGACATCCACTTGTATTGATCATATCTTCACTTTTGCTGCAGAGCTTTGCTCCAACTCAATATCAGTTTCCATTGGCTGTAGTGACCATAATATTGTGGCAATAACAAGGAAAGCCAAAGTACCAAAGGTAGGGCCTAAAGTACACAGAACAAAAACATAAATGCAACATGTAAAGTGTTGGTCCCATGTTTCATGAGCTGAAATAAAATATCCCAAAAATGTTCCACATGCACAAAAAGTGCATTTCTCTCAAATTCTATGCACAAATTTGTTTACATCCCTGTTAGTGAGCATGTATCCTTTGCCAAGATAATCCATCCACCTGACAGGTGTGGCATAACAAGAAGATGATTAAACAGCATGATCATTACACATGTGCACCTTGTGCTGGGGACAATAAAAGGCCACTCAAAAAATGTGGAGTTTTGTCACACAACACAATGCCACGGATGACTCAAGTTTTGAGGGAGTGTGCAATTGGTATGCTGACTGCAGGAATGTCCACCAGAGCTGTTGTTAGAGAATGTAATATTCATTTCTCTGTGTACGACAGTGTGTTCCAGTTCCCGGCAATATCTAGCAACTTCGCACAGCCATTGAAGATGAGTGGGACAATATTCCACAGGCCATAATCAACAGCCTGATCAATTATGCAAAGGAGATGATTCGCGCTGCATGAGGCAAATGGTGGTCACACCAGATAATGACTGGTTTTCTGATCCACGCCACTACCTTTTGTTTTAAGGTATCTGTGACCAGCAGATGCATATCTGTATTCCCAGTCATGAAATACAGTTGAAGTCCGAAGTTTACATACACCTTAGCCAAATACATTTAAACTCAGTTTTTCACAATTTCTGACATTTAATCCTACTAAAAATTCCATGTCTCAGTTAGGATCACCGCTTTATTTTAAGAATGTGAAATGTCAGAATAATAGTAGAGAGAATGATTTATTTCAGATTTAATTTCTTTCATCACATTCCCAGTGGGTCAGAAGTTTACATCCACTCAATTAGTATTTGGTAGCATTGCTTTTAAATTGTTCAACTTGGGTCGTTTCGGATAGCCTTCCACAAGCTTCCCACAATAAGTTGGGTGAATTTTGGCCCATTCCTCCTGACAGAGCTGGTGTAACTGAGTCAGGTTTGTAGGCCTCCTTGCTCGCACATCCCTTTTCAGTTCTGCCCACACATGTTCTATAGGATTGAGGTCAGGGCTTTGTGATGGCCACTCCAATACCTTGTCTTTGTTGTCCTTAAGCCATTTTGCCACAACTTTGGAAGTATGCTTGGGGTCATTGTCCATTTGGAATTCCCATTTGCGACCAAGCTTTAACTTCCTGACTGATGTCTTGAGATGTTGCTTCAATATATCCACATAATTTTCCTTCCTCATGATGCCATCTATTTTGTGAAGTGCACCAGTCCCTCCTGCAGCAAAGCACCCCCACAGCATGATGCTGCCACCCCCGTGCTTCACGGTTGGGATGGTGTTCTTCGGCTTGCAAGCTATCCCCTTTTTCCTCCAAACATAACGATGGTCATTATGGCCAAACAGTTCTATTTTTGTTTCATCAGACCAGAGGACATTTCTCCAAAAAGTACGATATTTGTCCCCATGTGCAGTTGCAAATCATAGTCTGGCTTTTTTATCATGGTTTTGGAGAAGTGGCTTCTTCCTTGCTGAGCGGCCTTTCAGGTTATGTCGATATAGGACTTGTTTTACTGTGGATATAGATACTTTTGTACCTGTTTCCTCCAGCATCTTCACAAGGTCTTTTGCTGTTGTTCTGGGATTGATTTGCACTTTTCGCAACAAAGTACGTTCATCTCTAGGAGACTGAAGGCGTCTCCTTCCTGAGCTGCGTGGTCCCATGGTGTTTATACTTGCGTACTATTGTTTGTACAGGTACCTTCAGGCGTTTGGAAATTGCTCCCAAGGATGAACCAGACTTGTGGAGGTCTACAATTTGTTTTCTGAGGTCTTGGCTGAATTCTTTTGATTTCCCCATGATGTCAAGTAAGACGCCCTGACTTTGAAGGTAGGCCTTGAAATACATCCACAGGTACACCTCCAATTGACTCAAAAATGTCAATTAGCCTATCAGAAGCTTCTAAAGCCATGGCATCATTTTCTGGAATTTTCCAAGCTGTTTAAATGCACAGTCAACTTAGTGTATGTAAACTTCTGACCCACTGGAATTGTGATACAGTGAATTATAAGTGAAATAATCTGTCTGTAAACAATTGTTGGTAAAATTACTTGTGTCATGCACAAAGTAGATGTCCTAACCGACTTGCCAAAACTATAGTTTGTTAACAAGAAATGTGTGGAGTGTTTGAAAAAACAAGTTTTAATGACTCCAACCTAGGTGAATGTAAACTTCCGACTTCAGCTGTAGATTAGGGACTAATGAATTCATTTCAATTGACTGTTATCCTTAAATGAACTGTAACTCAGTCAAATCTTTTAAATTGTTGCATGTTGCGTTTATATTTTTCTTCAGTATAATTTACAATATTAGATCATAAAATATGTTTTTGTTAAAGATGTAAACAATATATGTTGGTCTGATGTTCATGAGGAAGTGAATCCAGATGCAGCACTGGCAGTAAAATTATTCATGCCTAATGTTGACAAGTATGAACCTCTTACGAAACTAACTGTGAGAACTGTTAGAGTCCCCTGTATTGATGATTAATAACACAACTGTATGGTTCAAATAAATGATGCAAAATAGGTGGCAAACAAGTCAGGCTGTTCAGCTGCTTGGTTGACATACTCTACATTGAGACATTTTGTGACTAAACTTAACAAAAATAAGATACAAAGATAAATAACATAAAATCCAATGGAAAAAGATGTTGGAGTACCATAAATGATATCATGGGCAGAAAACCCAATGATGGGTCATTTATAACAAAATCTTTTGATATTGCCAATAATTTAAATTACTATTTCATTAGTAAAGTGGAAACACTCAGAAGTTAAATGAAAACATTGAACAGTGAACCATCATATTATTATATATTTTTTTTTTCTAATGAAAGAGAAGGAATGCTGTTTTGAATTTGGTCAAGTTAAAATCAAATCTAATCAAATTGTATTTGTCACATGCGCTGAATACAACAGTTGTAGACCTTACCGTGAAATGCTTACAAGCCCTTAACCAACAATGCAGTTTTAAGAAAATAATTTACTAAATAAACTAACGTTTAAAAATAGTCACACAATAAAATAACAATAACGAGGCTATATGCAGGGGGTACTGGACCCGAGTCAACGTGCGAGGGTACAGGTTAATCAAGGTAATTAAGGTAATATGTACATGTAGGTAGGGGTAAAGTGACTATGCATAGATAATAAACAGCGAGTAGCAGCAGTGTAAAAAAAAGGGTGGGGGGGAGGGTCAATTCAAATAGTTCGGGTAGCCATTTCATTAATTGTTCAGCAGTCTTATGGCTTGGGGGTAGAAGCTGTTAAGGAGCCTTTTGGACCTAGACTTGGTGCTCCGGTACCGTTTGCCGTGCGGTAGCAGAGATAACAGTCTATGACTAGGGTGGCTGGAGTCTTCGACAATTTTTTGGGCCTTCCACTGACACCGCCTAGTATAGAGGCCCTGGATGGCAGGAAGCTTGGCCCCAGTGATTTATTGGACCGTACGCACTACCCTCTGTAGCGCCTTACAGCCAGATGCCGAGCAGTTGTCATACCAGGCGGTGATGCAACCGGTCAGGATGCTCTTGATGGTGCAGCATTATAACTTTTTGAGGATCTGGGGACCCATGCCAAATCTTTTCAGTCTCCTGAGGGGAAATAGGCATTGTTGTGCTCTCCTCACGACTGTCTTGGTGTGTTTGGACCATGATAGTTTGTTGGTGATGTGGAGACCAAGGAACTTGAAGCTCTCGACCCGCTCCACTACAGCCCCGTCGATGAGAATGGGGGCGTGTTCGGCCATCCTTTTCCTGTAGTCCACGATCAGCTCCTTTGTCTTGTTCACGTTGAGGGAGAGGTTGTTGTCCTGCAACCACACTGCCAGGTCTTTGACCTCCTCCCTTTAGGCTGTCTCATCGTTGTCTGTGATCAGGCCTTCCACCGTTGTGTTGTCAGCAAACTTAATGATGGTGTTGGTGCCGTGCTTGGCCACACAGTCATGGGTGAACAGAGAGTACAGGAGGGGACTAAGCACGCACCCCTGAGGGAGAGGTGGAAAAACTATTGTTATCTATCAATAATGATAAGCCACCAGGTATAGACAACCTTGATGGGGAAACTATTGAGAATGGTAGCAGACTGTATTGCCACCCCTATTTGCTATATCTTTAACCAAAGCCTAAAAGAGTTTGTGTGTCCACAGGTGTGGAAGGAAGCTAAAGTAATTCCAATGCGTGAAAATAATAAAGCACCCTTTGCTGGCTCTAACAGCCACCCAATCAGTTTGTTCCCTGTTCTTAGTAAACTGATGGAGAGGATTGTGTTTGACTAAATACAATTTGTTTTTTCAGAGAACAGGTTAACTACTGACTTTCAGCATGCATATAGAGAAGGGCACTCAACTTGTACTGCACTGACTCAGATGACTGATGATTGGTTAAAATAAATGAATAACAAATGATAGTTGGAGCTGTATTCTTAGATTTCAGTGCAGCCTTTGAAAAAACTCACTTGCTATCACCTGGTTGGAAAGTTATTTGTCCAATAGAACCCAGAGAGTGTTCATCAATGGAAGCTTCAGGGCAGTCGCCTTTGGCCGTTGCTCTTCTCTATTTTTCAAATTATTTGCCACTGGTCTTACACAAAGCTAGAATGACTATGTATGCGGATGATTCCACACTCTACATGCCAGCACCCAAAGCCAGTGAGCTCACTGAAATGCTAAATAAGGATTTACAGTCAGTATCAGAATATGTGATTAATAATAAACTGGTCTTAAATACATCTAAAACTAAAAGCATTGTATTTGGTTCAAAACATTCTCTAAGGCCTAAACCTCAACTGGAGTTCTACATAAAGGGTGTGACCATTGAGCAAGTTGAAGAAGCTGAACTCCTAGGTATAACATTGGATGATCAATTATAATGGCCAAGTCATATTGACAAAGTTGTTGTGAAGATGGGTAGGGGTGTGTCTGTTAGAAAAATATTTTCTGTGTTTTTGACACCAAAATCAACTGTACTATTTGTTCAGGCTCTGGTCTTGTCCCATCTTGATTACTGTCTGGTAATATGGTCAAGTTGCAGCAAAGAAAGACCTTGCAAAGCTGCAGCTGGCTCAAAACAGAGCAGCACGCCTTTCCCTTAACTGCACGTACAGAACTAACATCAATAACATGCATGCCAGTCTTTTCTGGTTGAGGGTTGACCAGAGATGAACTACTCTTCTAGTTTTTATGAGAAAATATTACTGTGATGAAAATTCCAGATTGTCTGCATAATCAAATAACATTCAGCTCAGACACCCATAAATACCCCACAAGACTTCACAGTCCCCAAATCCAAAACAAATTCATGGCAACGCACAATACTATACAGAGCCGTGATCACATGGAACTCCCTCCCATCTCCAATTACTGAAGCAAAATTGATTAAACAATGTCATGGAACGGCAGGGACTGTTAGGAGAGACACACACACACACACACACACTCTTAACACACACACACGGACACATTCTTAACACACACATCATTTTTTGGTTGTATTGTTTGTATATCGTTGTATTTTAAGTGTGTGAGACTGCCCTTGTCTATCAGTGCATCAATGTTTTGTTACTTGTCATGTTTTTTTTTTTTTTTTTTTTTTGTGGATCCCAGGAAGAGATTGTACATGTAGAATCGGTTTGCTCTCGGTTCGCAAATTAAGTTTGGCACTCTGTTCAGAGGTACTAAGTTCTCTTGGCCGGCAAACGCTACCGGTGTGTCCGTGCCTTAAGAAGAGAGACTACTTTCTGGAGGACAATGCCATGCTGACGTTTGCATGTGAATTCTTAAAGAGATGGGTGGGCTTAAGAGGGTGTGAACGATGCAGAGTGGGCGTAAACAAAGAAGAGGTCTCTAGTAAGTGTGAAAATCTCAGCAAAACATTTTTGCACAGACCCAATCGATATTATCCCTAATGGATCATTAGCACTGTGCTTCTTTGGTATTTAGCATTTTCACTCCATCGCTTGAGGCTCAACCACAGCATCATGGCAGCTGTTAATATTTATTGGATAATAAACATTCAGGAGGAACTGAATATACAGTAAGTGTGGATTCAGTGGGAACTGAGGTGATATGAGGACAGCAGCCTTGTCCATGATGTGAGACCTGTAGGTGTTGGATGACTCAGCATGGCCATGTGTGGTGTGACGTGGCGTGTGTGTGTGTGTGGTGTGACGTGGCGTGTGTGTGTGCATGTGTGTGTGTCTACACTATCGTCTATTATGGACTCATTAAAGTCAGTCACTTTAAAGTTACACATTGATGTTGTCATAGCACCACTTTAGCCATATAGCTCCTAGAGCAGTTTTAAACGACAAGGTGAGTGTACAACGAGACCCTCCAGCTGCTTCAAGCCAACTAGCCAACTAGCCCTCTTCTCTGTGACTTCTATGCTGAGAGGTCAAGTATCTTGGTTCTTTTGCTGTATGAACCTTTTACTCAATTAGTATTTTACTGGGTGACTTTTACTTTACATTTTCTATTAAGGTATATTTACTTTTACTAAAGTATGACGATTGAGTACTTTTTTTCACCACTGCCAGGGGTACCAGGAGGAGCCCGTCTGGGATGGAGTCTACTGCTGTCACGATCGTCGTAGGAGTGAGTAGACCAAGGCGCAGCGTGTGAAACAAACATGACTTTAATAGTTAAAGTTTACCAAAACAAAACACGACTCGTGAAGTCCACGGTGACAACCACCGACACGGAACAAAAACCCACAAACCCAAAGTGAAACACAGACAGTTAAATATGGCTCCCAATCAGAGACAACCAGCAAACAGCTGACACTCGTTGCCTCTGATTGGGAGTCACTCAGTCAAACATAGAAACAGAACACATAGAATGAACACACCCTGGCTCAACATAATGAGTCCCAGAGCCAGGGTGTGACAACTGCCCATTAATCAGGCACTGTGCAGGCCTATAAAACACATTCGCAGACATGCATAAACACACAGAGAACGCATGCACACATGCATGTACGCACATGTACACCCACACATACACCGAGAGAGAAAAGAAGTACACCATATTTTACTAGTTGCCTGGAGACATACAGTATACTGTATACTGCCTTGACGCAATCGTCTTGTGGACTGTCCTATTTTTTTGACATCCCCTTGGATATAAACAGTGTTGGCCACTCTAAAGTTGGGCTTTCATGAGACCCAAGCCAGTTGTTTTGTATCCATTCGGTGGTGACGCCATCGCTTTCATCTCCCAACAGCAGGACAACCTGGATATAATATAATAATAATAATGTATGCCATTGAGCAGACGCTTTTATCCAAAGTGTATTACAGTCATGCGTGCATACATTTTACATATGGGTAGAATCGAACCCACTACCCTGGCATTACAAGCGCCATGCTCTAGCAACTGAGCTAGAAAGTACCAAAAAGTAATCATAGGTAATGTGGTAGTACAAGTGTAGTAGCAACATGTGAAGTTAGTTGACAGCCCTTTAAATTCCACAATGCCACAGTAACAGACAGGACGTTCACATCTTCCACGCAATCAGACTGAGCATGGTTTCTGAGACAAACACAGCTTCATGCACAGAGGATAATATAACTCTTAGAGAGCAATCATTCACTGAATACCACATTATAATGTTGACAGGAAGGAATGTTCCAAGGAATGTTCCGGAATATATAGAATCAGTGCTTCGGAGGTTGTCGTCTAAACAGGAGAATGTGAGGCTCGTTCTCGTGGATTATGTGACACACCCATCCAAGAGACTGCTGCACTTTGTGAGAGAAAAATCATGTACAGTATTTACCTGATAGGTTCAATATCAATAGTTAACAATTAATATACTTAACAATAGTAGAGACATTTATTTAGTGCAAATGCTGTGCTTCTGAGAAGGGATGGTTCCCTCTAGCTCCCTGCAGCTGGTCTGGGCGTGTAATCAAGGACATGTGATGGAGATAAACTTGAGGAACAGATAGACCTGTATTGTTTCAATTTCTCTTTGCTTCTGAGTAACCTGGTCACACGGCATAAGACAAAGAGCCTCAGAGTTGCCACAGTTTGTCAGTTCATCCTGTCTTTTACTATCTTCCAAGGGTGCAGCTGTGTGGAGATATGAGCAGTAACGGAACTAAGGTTATCACTTGTTTGTGCGCTATGACCCGATACACATAGCCACAAGAAGAAAACAAGGTAGCTCCTGATAAACATTTTTAGGTCCACTATATAAGACGTCAGCATTTCTTGTTCGTTGGGCTCTCAACTAATCACCTACGGGGGTTCGTTGACCAGCTCCATTATTGCAATAATTAATCAATATCAAATAAAGATTGATTGATTGAAGACATGACAAAGTCTCTCTCACTTGATTAGAATTTCCACGACAACTCCCAGTCGCCTCCACTCATCCTCAGACATCAAGTGGAATTTGGGGACTTTTGTTTTGCCACAACATGTCTGTATTCATAGTGTTCATAGTTATATTTATCTGAGCAGTAGATTTGTTTGTGTGCCATATTGTCAATCAACAACTTTAACACAGTTGACATACAAACGCAATTTCACTGCAGTTTGAAAATATTCCACGAACGTTCCCACTGCTAGCTTCCTTGCAACACTACGTTGCGTCACGCATATTGATTCACATTGATTAATATTGATTCGCGGAGGTTGGTAAATGTAAATAAGAGAGAGAGAGAGAGAGAGAGAGAGGGGAGGGAGGAGAGAGTGAGATTGAAAGGGAGAACATCTGTGGAAAGTATGTATTTAATATTGAAGACAATGGAAGGTAAGTCGGGGGAGAGAATGCGATTTCTTCCAAGGCATTGGCTTTCGCCAAACACACAGACTCGCACAATGGGAAGGTACACTACATGACCAACAGTATGTGGACACCTGCTCGTCGAACATCTCATTCCAAAATCATGGGCATTAATATGGAGTTGGTCCCCCTTTGCTGCTATAACAGCCTCCACTCTTCTGGGAAGGCTTTCCACTAGATGTTGGAACATTGCTGCGGGGACTTGCTTCCATTCAGTCACAAGAGCATTAGTGCTGTCGGGCACTGATGCTGGGCGATTAGGCCTGGCTCGCAGTCACCTTTCCAATTCATCCCAAAGGTGTTCGATGGGGTTGAAGTCAGGGTTCTGTGAAGGACAGTCAAGTTATTCCACACCAATCTCGACAAACCATTTCTGTATGGACCTCGCTTTGTGCACGGGGGAATTGTCATGCTGAAACAGGAAAGGGAATGTTTGTAGAAGAAAGATGCAGTGAATAAGTGAAATTAGACCTAAGATGATAAAACCCTGATTGACTGACCTAAGATGATAAAACCCTGATTGACTGACCTAAGATGATAAAACCCTGATTGACTGACCTAAGATGATAAAACCCCAATTGACTCACAACGTACAGAAAGTCGCGCAAATAGACCTGAGGCGTCAACAGCAAACAGTACTCTGCCTTTCCTTTCTCTCACATACAGTCGGCTACATGTTCTATACCCACACAGAAGCATCTATGTCCTTTGGCGAGGCGAGTCATTAACAGATTGTCTTCTCAGCAAAAGCACGGCCACCTGTAGGCCTCTGCAGTCTCGGCCCACGGCGCTAATTGGTGCAACAGCAAATCATAAATTAGAGCCTTTAGATGGAGTCCTGTCATGGCAATCGACAGCTTTGGCCTTTCGCACCGTAATCACACCGTGGCTCAGCCAAGAGAGTTCAACTTCACTAAGCTGCTGAGATATAAACAGAGAGGCTTTGAAACTTTGAAGCCACACTGTGTGCTGTGGCCCTTTTCTCTGCATAGTTTTTGTTGCGTAATAAATTGTTTAAAAACGGTATAAGTACTGTGGTAATTGCACATCATTATTTGAGTGTCCCTGTAGGCTACAAAACTTATTGTTGTTCAACCCACTATCACCAATTATTGTTAAATAGACACAAATTACTTACAGTTGAAGTCGGAAGATTACATACACCTTAGCCAAATACATTTAAACTCAGTTTTTCACAATTCCTGACATTTAATCCTAGTAAAAATTCTCTGTCTTAGGTCAGTTAGGATCACCAATTTATTTTAAGAATGTGAAATGTCAGAATAATAGTAGAGAGAATGATTTATTTCAACTTGTATTTCTTTCATCACATCCCCAGTGGGTCAGAGGTTTACATACACTCAATTAGTATTTGGTAGCATTGCCTTTAAATTGTTTAAATTGTGTCAAACGTTTCGGGTAGCCTTCCACAAGCTTCCCACAATAAGTTGGGTGAATTTTGGCCCATTCCTCCTGACAGAGCTGGTGTAACTGAATCAGGTTTGTAGGCCTCCTTGCTTGCACACGCTTTTTCAGTTCTGCCTACATATTTTCTATAGGATTGAGGTCAGGGCTTTGTGATGGCCACTCCAATACCTTGACTCTGTTGTCCTTAAGCCATTTTGCCACAACTTTGGAAGTATGCTTGGGGTCATTGTCCATTTGGAAGACCGATTTGCGACCAAGCTTTAACTTCCTGACTGATGTCTTGAGATGTTGCTTCAATATATCCACATAATTTTCCTTCCTCATGATGCCATCTATTTTGTGAAGTGCACCAGTCCCTCCTGCAGCAAAGCACCCCCACAGCATGATGCTGCCACCCCCGTACTTCATGGTTGGGATGGTGTTCTTCGGCTTGCAAGCTGCCCCCCTTATTCCTCCAAACATTACGATGGTCATTATGGCCAAACAGTTCTATTTTTGTTTCATCGGACTAGAGGACATTTCTCCTAAAAGTACGATCTTTGTCCCCATGTGCAGTTGCAAACCGTAGTCTGGCTTCTTTTATGTTGGTTTTGGAGCAGTGGCTTCTTCCTTGCTGAGCGGCCTTTCAGGTTATGTCGATATAGGACTCGTTTTACTGTGGACATAGATACTTTTGTACCTGTTTCCTCCAGCATCTTCACAAGGTCCTTTGCTGTTGTTCTGGGATTGATTTGCACTTTTCGCACCAAAGTACGTTCATCTCTAGGAGACAGAACGCTTCTCCTTCCCGAGCGGTATGTCGGCTGCGTGGTCCCATGGTGTTTATACTTGCGTACTATTTTTTGTACAGATGAATGTGGTACCTTCAGGCATTTGGAAATTGCTCCCAAGGATGAACCAGACTCGTGGAGGTCTTTTTTTCTGTGGTCTTGGCTGATTTCTTTTGATTTTCCCATGATGTCAAGCAAAGAGGCACTGAGTCTGAAGGTAGGCCTTGAAATACATCCACAGGTACACCTCCAATTGACTCAAATGATGTCAATTAGCCTATCAGAAGCTTCTAAAGCCATGGCATCATTTTCTGGAATTTTCCAAGCTGTTTGAATGCACAGTCAACTTAGTGTATCTAAACTTCTGACCCACTGGAATTGTGATACAGTGAATTGTAAGTGAAATAATCTGTCTGTAAACAATTGTTGGAAAAATTACTTGTGTCATGCACAAAGTAGATGTCCTAACCGACTTGCCAAAACTATAGTTTGTTAACAAGAAATGTGTGGAGTGGTTGAAAAACGAGTTTTAATGACTCCAACCTAAGTGTATGTAAACTTCCGACTTTAACTGTATATTGAATAATACATGTTGGAACAACATATTACTACCTTAGAGATAGTTCTATCTCTTTGAAATGATGCCCTAGAAAACACAGTCTGGTATGTCAGTCCCAAGAGGCAACATTACTCTGAGGCTGGGACTTCTGGTTGAGCGCTTATCACCCTGTGGTGCTTTCTCAGAGCCCGCACTACTGTTGCTGGGGAAGGCACCCGGAGGTTCACTACGCCTGAGTTCTGTTTCTTAGTTTTCTTTTTATCTTCCTACTCAGTGCTCCATGTGCTCAAGCCTCATACAACCTTAGGGTACAGGCAGTACAGTAGGTACCTAGTTGGCCTCTTCAGGATCACTCAGGTCCTCAGCTAGCACCCTAATGGAATCAGGCAGGGTAGTGGTTTCTAAGTGCTCTCATTGTCTCTCCCTTTGTGGGGGGCTCTTACAGTGTATCATGCGAGGCCTTCTGTTGAACCGGAAAGAAGGGATGAGGATGGTCAAAGAACAGAAAGTAATACTAATGGCTGGGATGGACAAATACCTCTACAGGAAGAGCTGAACTTTCTTCCAACCATGGTACATCTAACTCTGACTGTACAGTTAGTTTCAACTGTACATCGTATCCATTATTCCACGTCCAGATCAAGCTCGTTAATCACCAGTGTACCACCCAACTCTCGGAAGCCATCCCAATCCATTTTCTTAACCTTGTAATCCCATCCCGTCCCATTTGTACTGACTGCTCCATCCCTCATCCCTCATTCCTCTAGTCTAGTGCAGCCAGCGGATCAGTGGCTCCAGTGTTCTAACCAGGCTGATTTCAGAAGGACCCCATTGATCAAAGTGTTCAGACGTGTCCAGCCATCCCTTCAAGCGGGTCCCTTCACAACACCAGGCTGCTGTGTGTCAAGCCAAAGAGGAGAACAACAAACATCTCTTCTGGCACTCCCCACCACTGTGGAGGTATTTTTTGAGCACCAGGGCCCTTTGAAGAGAGGGAGGGGTCTGGGGGAGAGAGTGGAGACCCAACTATATAGATGGAGGGGTCTGGGGGAGAGAGAGGTGGAGCCCCAACTATACAGAGGGAGGGGCCTGGGGTAGAGAGAGGTGGAGACCCAACTATACAGAGGGAGGGGCCTGGGGGAGAGAGAGGAGGAGCCCCAACTATACAGAGGGAGGGGCCTGGGGGAGAGAGAGGAGGAGCCCCAACTATACAGAGGGAGGGGCCTGGGGGAGAGAGAGGTGGAGACCCAACTATACAGAGGGAGGGGCCTGGGGGAGAGAGAGGAGGAGCCCCAACTATACAGAGGGAGGGGCCTGGGGGAGAGAGAGGTGGAGCCCCAACTATACAGTCTGATACGCTTTGTACATTTTTATGCTCGTCTCTCTCTTGCCGGTCACCATTGCTCTTTTTTCTCCTCCTCTCTATCTCTCTCTAACTCTCTCTTTCTTTCTCGCCCCATCACTCACAGTCTATCTCTCTCTTTTTTCGTTCTCTCACTCTCTCCATCTCACTCTCTCTGTACAGATTTAGGATCTTAATTTGATCACTCGTTTGTTGCTGAGAATTTTCCTGCTCTGCAGGAAATGCAAATGAGCTTTGTGATTAACATAAATTCCCTGAGAGCCCATACAGTTACATTAACAGTATTGCACTTTTTATGTAGCATATTTCTGGCCAGCAAATAACCTAACCACGAATCAAGCTAAAATATAGACTAAACGTTCAGATCCTGTTCGTGCAGGATTATTTTGCTGAGACAATATAGGTCAAATTAAGATCCAACATCTGTACATGGACGGACTGCACAGTTGAAAGCATATATGAGATGATAACTCCTGGGTCTCTTTCAAAGGATTTAAACTCTTATGGGAATGTGTATGCCACTGTCACTAATGTTGGCATACCTTTAGTATGCTCATGTTGACAAACTGTAAGACATTTAGCATTAACAAGAAGAAGCCCTTTTTTAGCAGGCTAACTATTTAGGGTAAAAAAGGTACTGTAGAGTATATCATAAATAATGTAAATGTTACCACCACAGCACCGTAATGTTGAAGGGATTTGATGATTAATACAGTACATTGACATATTTGAGACATTCCAAATAAGTCTCGCATTATTTCAAATATGTACAGTGAGGGAAAAAAGTATTTGACCCCTGCTGATTTTGTACGTTTGTCCACTGACAAAGAAATGATCAGTCTATAATTTTAATGGTAGGTTTATTTGAACAGTGAGAGACAGAATAACAAAAAAAAATCCAGAAAAACGCATGTCAAAAATGTTATAAATTGATTTGCATTTTAATGAGGGAAATAAGTATTTGACCCCCTCTCAATCAGAAAGAATTCTGGCTCCCATGTGTCTTTTATACAGGTAACGAGCTGAGATTAGGAGCACACTCTTAAAAGGAGTGCTCCTAATCTCAGTTTGTTACCTTTATAAAAGACACCTGTCCACAGAAGCAAGCAATCAATCAGATTCCAAACTCTCTACCATGACCAAGACCAAAGAGCTCTCCAAGGATGTCAGGGACAAGATTGTAGACCAACACAAGGCTGGAATGGGCTACAAGACCATCGCCAAGCAGCTTGGTGAGAAGGTGACAACAGTTGGTGTGATTATTCGCAAATGGAAGAAACACAAAATAACTGTCAATCTCCCTTGGCCTGGGGCCCCATACAAGTTCTCACCTCGTGGAGTTGCAATGATCATGAGAACAGTGAGGAATCAGCCCAGAACTACACGGGGGGATCTTGTCAATAATCTCAAGGCAGCTTGGCACCATAGTCACCAAGAAAACAATTGGTAACATACTACGCCGTGAAGGACTGAAATCCTGCAGCGCCTGCAAGGTCCCCCTGCTCAAGAAAAGTATTTAGTCAGCCACCAATTGTGCAAGTTCTCCCACTTAAAAAGATGAGAGAGGCCTGTAATTTTCATCATAGGTACACGTCAAATATGACAGATTTGTAATGAATTTATTTGCAAATGATGGTGGAAAATAAGTATTTGGTCAATAACAAAAGTTTCTCAATACTTTGTTATATACCCTTTGTTGGCAATGACACAGGTCAAACGTTTTCTGTAAGTCTTCACAAGGTTTTCACACACTGTTGCTGGTATTTTGGCCCATTCCTCCATGCAGATCTCCTCTAGAGGAGTGATGTTTTGGGGCTGTCGCTGGGCAACACAGACTTTCAACTCCCTCCAAAGATTTTCTATGGGGTTGAGATCTGGAGACTGGCTAGGCCACTCCAGGACCTTGAAATGCTTCTTACGAAGCCACTCCTTCGTTGCCCGGGCGGTGTGTTTGGGATCATTGTCATGCTGAAAGACCCAGCCACGTTTCATCTTCAATGCCCTTGCTGATGGAAGGAGGTTTTCACTCAAAATCTCATGATACATGGCCCCATTCATTCTTTCCTTTACACGGATCAGTCGTCCTGGTCCCTTTGCAGAAAAACAGCCCCAAAGCATGATGTTTCCACCCCCATGCTTCACAGTAGGTATGGTGTTCTTTGGATGCAACTCAGCATTCTTTGTCCTCCAAACACGACGAGTTGAGTTTTTACCAAAAAGTTATATTTTGGTTTCATCTGACCATATGACATTCTCCCAATCCTCTTCTGGATCATCCAAATGCACTCTAGCAAACTTCAGACGGGCCTGGACATGTACTGGCTTAAGCAGGGGGACACGTCTGGCACTGCAGGATTTGAGTCCCTGGCGGCGTAGTGTGTTACTGATGGTAGGCTTTGTTACTTTGGTCCCAGCTCTCTGCAGGTCATTCACTACGTCCCCCCGTGTGGTTCTGGGATTTTTGCTCACCGTTCTTGTGATCATTTTGACCCCACGGGGTGAGATCTTGCGTGGAGCCCCAGATCGAGGGAGATTATCAGTGGTCTTGTATGTCTTCCATTTCCTAATAATTGCTCCCACAGTTGATTTCTTCAAACCAAGCTTCTTACCTATTGCAGATTCAGTCTTCCCAGCCTGGTGCAGGTCTACAATTTTGTTTCTGGTGTCCTTTGACAGCTCTTTGGTCTTGGCCATAGTGGAGTTTGGAGTGTGACTGTTCAAACAGTGCCATTAATACAGGTAACGAGTGGAGGACAGAGGAGCCTCTTAAAGAAGAAGTTACAGGTCTGTGTCTGTTTGTAGGTGACCAAATACTTATTTTCCACCATCATTTGCAAATAAATTCATAAAAAATCATACAATGTGATTTTCTGGATTTTTTTCCCTCAATTTGTCTGTCAAAGTTGACGTGTACCTATGATGAAAATTACAGGCGTCTCTCATCTTTTTAAGTGGGAGAACTTGCACAATTGGTGGCTGACTAAATACTTTTTTCCCCCACTGTACATGCCCGTCTGATGTTTGCCAATGAACATCTGAATTATTCAGAGGAGAACTGGGTGAAAGTATTGTGGTCAGATGAGACCAAAATGGAGTTCTTTGGCATCAACTCAACTCGCCGTGTTTGGAGGAGGAGGAATGCTGCCTATGACCCCAAGAACACCATCCCCACTGTCAAACATGGAGGTGGAAACATTATGCTTTGGGGGTGTTTTTCTGCTAAGGGGACAAGACAACTTCACCTCATCAAAGGGACGATGGACGGGGCCATGTACCATCAAATCTGGGGTGAGAACCTCCTTCCCTCAGCCAGGGCATTGAAAATGGGTCGTGGATAGGTATTCCAGCATGACAATGACCCAAAACACACGGCCAAGGCAACAAAGGAATGGCTCAAGAAGAAGCACATTAAGGTCCTGGAGTGGCCTAGCCAGTCTCCAGACCTTAATCCCATAGAAAATCCGTGGAGGGAGCTGAAGGTTCGAGTTGCCAAACGTCAGCCTCGAAACCTTAATGACTTGGAGAAGATCTGCAAAGAGGAGTGGGACAAAATCCCTCCTGAGATGTGTGCAAACCTGGTGGCCAACTACAAGAAACGTCTGACCTCTGTGATTGCCAACAAGGGTTTTGCCACCAAGTACTAAGTCATGTTTTGCAGAGGGGTCAAATACTTATTTCCCTCATTAAAATGCAAATCAATTTATAAAATTTTTGACATGCGTTTTTCTGGATTTTTTTGTTGTTATTCTGTCTCTCACTGTTCAAATAAACCTACCATTAAAAGTATAGACTGATTATTTCTTTGTCAGTGGGCAAACGTACAAAATCAGCAGGGGATCAAATACTTTTTTCCCTCACAGTGCCTTGCAAAAGTATTCATCCCCCTTGGCGTTTTTTCTATTTTGTTGCATTACAACCTGTAATTTAAATGGATTTTTATTTGGATTTCATGTAATGGACATACACAAAATAGTCCAAACTGGTGAAGTGAAATGAAAAAAATAACTTCACAGAAAAGAAATCACAGAAAAGTGGTGTGTGCATATGCGTTCACCCCCTTTGCTATGAAGCCCCTAAATAAGATCTGGTGCAACCAATTACCTTCAGAAGTCACATAATTAGTTAAATAAAGTCCACCTGTGTGCAATCAAAGTGTCACATGATCTGTCACATGATCTCAGTATATATACACCTGTTCTGAAATGCCCCACAGTCTGCAACACCACTAAGCAAGGGGCACTACCAAGCAAACGGCACCATGAAGACCAAGGAGCTCTCCAAACAGGTCAGGGACAAAGTTGTGTAGAAGTACAGATCAGGGTTGGGTTATAAAAAAAATATCAGAAACTTTGAACATCCCACGGAGCACGATTAAATCCATTATAAAAAAAATTGAAAGAATATGGCACCACAACAAACCTGCCAAGAGAGGGCCGCCCAAAAATACTCACGGACCAGGCAAGGAGGGCATTAATCAGAGAGGCAACAAAAAGACCAAAGATAACCCTGAAGGAGCTGCAAAGCTCCACAGAGGAGTGGAGTATCTGTCCGTAGGACCACGTTAAGCCGTACACTCCACAGAGCTGCACTTTACGGAAGAGTGGCCAGAAAAAAGCCATTGCTTAAAGAAAAAATGACCCTAAGCATACTGCTAAAGCAACACTCGAGTGGTTTAAGGGGAAACATTTAAATATCTTGGAATGGCCTAGTCAAAGCCCAGACCTCAATCCAATTCAGAATCTGTGGTATGACTTAAAGATTGCTGTACACCAGCGGAACCCATCCAACTTGAAGGAGCTGGAGCAGTTTTGCCTTGAAGAATGGGCAAAAATCTCAGTGGCAAGATGTGCCAAGCGTATAGAGATATACGCCAAGAGACTTGCAGCTGTAATTATTTCAAAAGGTGTCTCTACAAAGTATTGACTTTGGGGGGGTGAATAGTTATGCACACTAAAGTTTTCAGTTTTTTTGTCTTATTTCTTGTTTGTTTCACAATAAAAAAGTATTTTGCATCTTCAAAGTGGTAGGCATGTTGTGTAAATCAAATGATACAAACCCCTCAAAAATCTATTTTAATTCCAGGTTGTAAGGCAACGAAATAGGAAAAATGCCAAGGGGGGTGAATACAGCAAGCCACTGTATATGTAATGGCCACATCTACAGTATTTAGTGTATATACAGATTACCAACTGTTGGTGGTCTTCAACTTTTTACACTAGTAAATCCTAGCTTATATAACTGCACAAGCATCTGTAGCTGGTGTCCACTACCCCATTGAAATATATTTCCTGGATTGAGATAAGGATGGCACTCATGAAATCAGGGTTAATCTAGCAATGTCATAGCCTAGTACTGACAGAGAGTCAAATCTAATCTCATTCTTAAAGCCACATTCATTTACCCTGCTTAATATCATGTGTATCAATCAATCGTCCAATGTTGTAAAACCATGGATCTAAATCCATTAAGCTCCAATTCAGAGAACGCAAATTCCATAAGAAGATCATCCACTCTATTGGAATCATAGTAGCGTATGACAGACAAATGGCATTGTGATGTATGAACGCTGGCACGAAAGCTCACTTTAATGATCCATTCATATATTAAAATGCAGGAGGTAGGATTAAACTAAATGTTCTCGCTTAAATTGATGCTACAGAGGTTTTGTATCATTTCAGCCAGTAGTTTTGAAAGTAGTCCCCGACAATTGTGCACAGTTGTGTACAACGTCATCCATTTCGTATGATACTGTATGTTGCGTCCTGCTATTTAAAAAATAATAATACTGCAATTTGTATGATATGTTACGAATTTCAATTAATACAATATGTTATGAATGTGTAAGCGCATAAGATCCTGTTCAATCTCTTTAACGGTTGTTTAATAAAGAGCGACTGCCCCTAAAAAACAACTAATCCCTTTGAAAATGACCTATGTGGCATCGATATGAATCAGAAACATTTATTCTAGTGTCAAAATTGACTACAATGTGTAATAAGGATCATTTTGGTCATAAAGTCATGACCTCAGTGCGTCACAATGAGTAAATGATGGTTGGGTTTGGATTAAAATGATGTCAACAAATCATGCCCTCCTTTTGCCAAGCTCCACATGCACATCGCTCATCCAGCACTTCATTTCCCTTCATTGAAAGGGGCTCTGTTGTTTCATCGCCCCCAACCAACGCGTTCAAAGGATCATGGCCGTTTTAGACTGAAAATCCCTAGCTTTACAGATTGACCATGCAATGCATCCTTCCAGCAGGATGCACTGCAAAAAAACGATGGTTGATTTGCCCTGCCAAAGGACCCTATCATGCGGAATAGGTGGTTGGAGTTCGTTGGTCCCCAGTGGTGGTGAGCATACCGCTAGCTAGACAATAGACTGCTGGTTATGTATCTGGTTATGTACAGTACCAGTCAAAAGTTTGGACACACCTACTCATTCAAGGATTTTTCTTTATTTTTTACTATTTTCTACATTGTAGAATAAGAGTGAAGACATCAAAACTATGAAATAACAAGTATGGAATCATGTAGTAACCAAAAAAGTGTTAAACAACTCAATATATATTTTAGATTTGAGATTCTTCAAATAGCCACCCTTTGCCTTGATGACAGCTTTGCACACTCTTGGCATTCTCTCAACCAGCTTCACCTGGAATGTTTTCCAACAGTCTTGAAGGACTTCCCACATATGCTGAGTACTTGTTGGCTGTTTTTCCATCACTCTGCGGTCCAACTCATCCCAAACCATCTCAATTGAGTTGAGGTCGGGTGATTGTGGAGGCCAGTTCATCTGATGCAGCACTCCATCACTCTCCTTCTTGGTCAAATAGCCTTACAGCCTGGAGTTGTGTTGGGTCGTCCTGTTGAAAAACAAATGATAGTCCCACTAAGCCCAAACTAGATGGGATGGCGTATAGCTGCATAATGCTGTGGTAGCCATGCTGGTTAAGTGTGCCTTGAATTAGAAATAAATCACAGACAGTGTCACCAGCAAAGCACCCCCACACCATCACACCTCCTCCTCCATGTTTCATGGTGGGAACCACACATGCGGAGATCATCCGTTCACCTACTCTGCGTCTCACAAAGACATGGCGGTTGTAACCAAAAATCTCAAATTTGGACTCTTTGCAGCAGTTCAACCATTAAGGCCTGATTCACGCAGTCTCCTCTGAACAGTTGATGTCGAGATGTGTCTGTTACTTGAACTCTGTGAAGCATTTATTTGGGCTGGAATTTATGAGGTTGGTAACTCTAATGAACTTATCCTCTGCAGCAGAGGTAACTCTGGGTCTTCCTTTCATGTGGCGGTCCTCATGAGAGCCAGTTTCTTCATAGCGCTTGATGGTTTTTGCATTTGCACTTGAAGAAACAAAATAGGGCTATCTTCTGTATATCCCCCCTACCTTGGCACAACACAACTGATTGGCTCAAATGCATTAAGAAGGAAATAAATTCCAGAAATTAACTTTTAACAAGGCACACCTGTTAATTGAAATGCATTTCAGGTGACTACCTCATGAAGCTGGTTGAGAGAATGCCAAGAGTGTGCAAAGCTGTCATCAAGGCAAAGGGTGGCTACTTTGAAGAATCTAATATATAAAATATATTTTGATTTGTTAAACACTTTTTTGGTTACTACATGATTTCATATGTGTTATTTGATAGTTTTGATGTCTTCACTGCTATCTACAATGTAGAAAACAGTAAAAATAAAGAAAACCCCTGGAATGAGTAGGTGTGTCCAAAATTCTGACTGTTACTGTATATTTTGATAATCATAATCACTATCATCGGTAACATAGCTTGGAAACACAATAACATTTCAAAAGAAGGCAAATAATTAGTAGGAAAACCTTTTGTCATGATTGTGATGTCGCCAGATTGACTTTAGGTGCAGTATATCTTTAGCCAGCTAACTAAGATTGAGGGGTCCACCGTATTTTAGCTAGTTAACTTTAGCATTGCTAGCTATTTATGATTAACTTTGCTACTAAAAATAATGGAATCATTGCCATCTCTCTAAAGTAAATTTGACAACATCATAATATGTTTCCTACTAATTATTTGCCTACTTTAGCAATGTCATCGTATTTCCATGCCACACTAGCCTCTGAGGTGCAACCCATGTCTAGGGCACAAATAAATATTGGATGCAGCTATGGTGGTACTAGCTAACTCATATCTGACTACAACAGTGGCTTAATCAATAAGTGCGCCGATGTTGTTGTCCCCAAAGTGACCGTACGTACATACCCCAACCAGAAGCCATGGATTACAGGCAACATCTGCACTGAGCTAAAGAGTAGAGCTGCCGCTTTCAAGGAGCTTGTAAGAAATCCCGCTATTCCTTCCAACGAACCATCAAACAGGCAAAGCGTCAATACAGGACTAAGATTGAATCGTACTACACCGGCTCCGATGCTCGTCGGATGTGACAGGGCTGGCAAACTATTACGGACTACAAAGGGAAGCCCAGCCGCGAGCTACCCAGTGACACGGGCCTATCAGAAGAGCTAATTTACTTCTATGCTCGCTTCCATGCAAGCAACACTGAAGCATGCATGAGAGCATAAGCTGTGCCGGACGACTGTGTGATCACCCTCTCCATAGCCGATGTGAGTAAGACCTTTAAACAGATCAACATTCACAAGTCCGGAGGGCAGACATATTACCAGGACGTGTACTCCGAACACGCGCTGACCAACTTGCAAGTGCCTTCACCAAACTTTTCAACCTGTCCCTGACTGAGTCTGTAATACTAACATGTTTCAAGCAGACCACCATAGTCCCTGTGCCCAAGAACACTAAGGTAACCTGCCTAAATGACCACAGACCTGTAGCACTCACGTCTGTAGCCATGAAGTGCTTTGAAAGGCTGGTCATGGCTCACATCAACACCATTATTCCAGAAACTCTAGACCCACTCCAATTTGCATACCGCCCCAACAGATCCACAGATGATGCAATCTCTATTGCGCTCCACACTGCCCTTTCACACCTGGACAAAAGGAACACCTATGTGAGAATGCTATTCATTGACTACAGCTCAGCGTTCAACACCATACTGCCCTCAAAGCTCATCACTAAGCTAAGAACCCTGGGACTAAACACCTCCCTCTGCAACTGGATCCTGGACTTCCTGACGGGCCGCCCCCAGGTGGTAAGGGTAGGTAACAACACATCTGCCATGCTGATCCTCAACACGGGAGCCCCTCAGGTGTGCGTGCTCAGTCCCCTCCTGTACTCCCTGTTCACCCATGACTGCATGGCCCACGACTCCAACACCATCATTAAGTTTGCTGACGACACAACAGTGGTAGGCCTGATCACCGACAACAATGAGACAGCCCATAGGGAGGAGGTCAGAGACCTGGCCATGTGGTGCCGGGAAAACAACCTCTCCCTCAACGTGACCAAGACAAAGGAGATGATTGTGGACTACAGGAAAAGGAGGACCGAGCACACCCCCATTCTCATCGACGGGGCTGTAGTGGAGCAGGTTGAGAGCTTCAAGTTCCTTGGTGTCCACATCACCAACAAACTATCATGGTCCAAACACACCAAGACAGTTGTGAAGAGGGCACGACAAAGCCTATTCCCCCTGAGGAGACTGAAAAGATTTGGCATGGGTCCTCAGATCCTCAAAAAGTTCTACATATGCACCATCAAGAGCATCCTGACTGGTTGCATCACTGCCTGGTATGGCAACTGCTCGGCCTCCGACCGCAAGGCACTACAGAGGGTAGTGCGTATGGCCCACTGGGGCCAAGCTTCCTGCCATCCAGGACCTCTATAACAGGCGGTGTCAGAGGAAGGCCCTAAAAATTGCCAAAAACCCCAGCCACCCTAGTCATGGACTATTCTCTCTGCTCCTGCATGGCAAGTGGTACCGGAGCGCCAAGTCTGGGTCCAAAAGGCTTCTTAACAGCTTCTACCCCCAAGCTATAAGACTCCTGAACAGCTAATCAAATGGCTACCCGGACAATTTGCATTGTCCATCCTGAATCTAATCCAATCTGGAGCCAGTCAGTCTACATCTGTAAATCATAGAATTGTCTTCCAAATGAGATTGCGTTATTTCTCGAGCTATGTTTATAATTGAGGGATGATGACAATCGCTGACCCAGTTTTTCTGTTAGACAAAGTGCACAGTTGGGTGCCAGACTGAACCACCTACCAGAAGGAGCAAAGGTGGATATCAAAGGTGGGTATGTCCAGCATGTGATAGCAATGTTTCAGCGACCTCCAAAAATAATGTATTTTCACAGCTTGTCAGGCAAGACCTCAGAGTCTCCCTCAACTCTTATGAAAAGGACACACCATCATGAGGCCTCTTGACCCGAGTTACTGCCCTGATGACACAGACGATTTCATCAACAACGACAGGTTAATATGTGTTATGTGAAAAGTTGCATTAAAAAAATACCCATCTTGATAAAATAGTAGGCACATTTTGAGTTTGCTATAAATGTATTTCACTGTACTTGTGCATGTGACATTAAAAACTTGAAACTTCCCCAGCCAAGTAGATAAAACTAGTAGAGTAATTTTGGTTGTGAATTGCATTAGCAAAAAGCTTTGTCATTTCTTTAGAACAAAATGCAATTTACCACTTGGCTGTCTAATATATCACCCTGTCACAGGCCCTCCCAGTCAACACCACCTCATCAGATTGCCTGCTGCAGTTGTTCAAGAGATGTCCAGTTTGCAGCCAAACATGCAGCATAGAGAAGACCAGCAAGGGGGCCCTCATCAGTATCACATGTTGGCAAGTATCCGGGCAGCAACCTTCACCTGTCAGCGGCAACAGCTTTCACAAGCTCATCATTTGTACAAATTCAGAAGGTAACCCACTTCATTAATTTGATACATTTGATAACCCAATTGTGAAACATAATTTATATAAAAGTATTTGTTGCTTATTTTCTACTTAGATTCATATAATGTCAAAGGCATAACCTAGCCTGGTCAAACCAGCCTGATCGCTGTGTTCACCATTCTATTTCACATCACATTGTATGATATCTGAAGTGAAATAGAAAGGTGAACACAGCGATCAGGTTGGTTCCACCAGGCTAATCATAACCACCATTGATAATGTAATCAGTGCTCTGTGTGTGTGTGTTCATGTGTGACCGACCAATGTATTTGATGAGAGGCCAGAAGCTGATCTACACTGCTATGCCCATCAATGGGGCTCTGTCAAAGACCTCACCTCCAGCCTCACCTCTTGCCTGCTCACCAACGGTCGTCTATGGGGAGAACAAAACTAGTTAGGTTTAGTCTGACCTGTTCAAACTACTTGTAATGTCAATTTTTATTATTGAATTGAATGGTATCAGTCAATATGGGGAGGGAGAAACCCTGTGTATTCTGCACCAGGATCAGCGAACTCCTGTTGTATTCGGGACACCACACATGAAGGTATGACCACACTCCATGTTGCTAAGGTAACCCCATTACCACCACACAGGAAGGTATGACCACACTCCATGTTGCTAAGGTAACCCCATAACCACCACACAGGAAGGTATGACCACACTCCATGTTTGCCAAGGTAACCCCATTATCACCACACAGGAAGGTATGACCACTCTGACATGTTACCAAGGTAACCCCATTACCACCAGACAGGAAGGTATGACCACTCTGACATGTTGCCAAGGTAACCCCATTACCACCACACAGGAAGGTATGACCACTCTGACATGTTACCAAGGTAACCCCATTACCACCAGACAGGAAGGTATGACCACTCTGACATGTTACCAAGGTAACCCCATTACCACCAGACAGGAAGGTATGACCACTCTGACATGTTACCAAGGTAACCCCATTACCACCAGACAGGAAGGTATGACCACTCTGACATGTTGCCAAGGTAACCCCATTACCACCAGACAGAATGCCGATAGACACAGTATCTGTATCGGCTGGGAATTAAAAATTAAAGGTGTACATTGTTATATTAGAAGAACACTGCTTCTATGGTATTATGTAAAGGGTTGTTTATTCTACATGGACATGTTACTACGTTTGAAAGTTATCAAAACACTTAGTTTAGAATATCTACATAAATTCAGCAATTGCATTCTTCTCATATTACTCTGTAGGCTACTGACCTATTCAAAGCTTCCTCCGGCATCTCACCACATCTACCTGTAGTTGTTGTGATTGAGTGGGGGTGAAACAGACGGGTGTGTCTTGGTGGTGGCAAGGACACACCCAAGACACACCCACATCAACACCTTGGCAAAAATCTGGCCTTAATGGCCATGTACTCTTATAATCTCCACCCGGCACAGCCAGAAGAGGACTGACCACCCCTCAGAGCCTGGTTCCTCTCTAGGTTTCCTCCTAGGTTCCTGTGTTTCATGGGAGTTTTTAGCCACCGTGCTTCTACATCTGCATTGTTTACTGTTTAGGGTTTCAGGCTGGGTTTCTGTATAGCACTTTGTGACATCTGCTGATGTAAAAATGGCTTTATAAATACATTTGATTGATTGATTGATTGATTGATCAAACCACACCCCCAAGTCAACTCACGCTTGGCTTCTGTCATGGCAGCCAGCATGTCTTGAGGAGGAAGCCCAAAAACAAGTGCAGTTCCCCTTTAAGAACACCAATCATATTTAACAACCAATCATATCTCCATGATCTCAGCTAGAGTTGCAAAGGGAGGGTATATAACTGGAAACTTTAGACATTTACCAGTAAACTACCAGAATTTTGGTATCTTTCAAGGATTTTATGTAATCTATCACAAGACACCTAATGGCCCTTTTGGGTACCTCAGATTTTAAAGGGTGTCTGTAATTATCTCTGGCCCTCTGTGTGGCTTATCATATGTAAAATATCTTAAATAATTAAATGACAAAGCTGTAAAACATTATCCTAAATACTTCCTACTAATGCTTTCATAGGTTCACTTTGGTCATGATTCGGCTTTCTGAGATGTTTTCAGAGACTATCTTTGCACAGTTATTAAATATTTTACATCAATAAATCTATGAATATGTCAGATGAATCATACGATCACATCAGGAAGTAACAGACTTTTTCACATGTAAATTGGCATTTGAAATGTGATTCGTATGCACGCCCTCAACAGCTATGTGTTAGGTTTTTCATCATCTTCAGCAGATTAAGTATGTAGAGAAATTGTTGCCTGCTTCAGGTTTAAAACACCCACTTATTAGTGTTGAACTTGAACATGTCAGTCCTTTTATTTAATTAATATCAAACTAAGCTTTAAACAAGATTCTCTCCATGATTAAATCAAAATACTTTCGCCAGTCAAGATAACTTTTTCCTACTCATTTCACATTTGGCTGAGATACAGCAAAACAATTAAATTAAATTAAAACTTTAAAAATAACTAGTAGTATACTTTGAAACTCTCTAAAGACTGAAATGTTGGAGCTACTGAATGCTTCCTCATATTTCTGTAGCGTGCTTCAACGTCAAAGACTACTTTGCTGATGTCCGAGCTTGTCGTAGGCCTATAACGCCACAAACCCTTTTAACATACACGCACACGCATGTGAACATTTCTCCAGATAACATTGTGATATTAAGTTATTAACATGCATTGTGAATAAGAGGCTAAAAGAGAAGGCCGTTGTTAAAACAGGAGCTGTCTGTCATCTCCCGCCCTAATTGATGGATTAGCTCGAAGAGGAGGCCGTTGTTAAAACAGGACCTGTCTGTCATCTCCCGCCCTAATTGACGGATCAGCTCGAAGAGAAGGCCGTTGTTAAAACAGGAGCTGTCTGTCATCTCCCGCCCTAATTGACGGATCAGCGCGAAGAGGAGGCCGTTGTTAAAACAGGAGCTGTCTGTCATCTCCCGCCCTAATTGACGGATCAGCTCGAAGAGGAGGCCGTTGTTAAAACAGGAGCTGTCTGTCATCTCCCGCCCTAATTGACGGATCAGCTAGAAGAGCAGTAGCACAATCAGCATTCTGCGTTATACCATGTATAATATAATAATATATCATATATGCACCATTTACCATACCACATCAAGTCAGCTCTGTATTAAAGATTCTGCTGAAACTTCAGAAAGTATACATAATAAAATGTAGGAAACCAAGAGAGAGAGAGAGATGTTGGGGGGGTGGGGGGGGGGGCATTGTTGTTGAAGACTGCTCGTCACCTTTGGCGTCGGCAGCCTTTTAGAATTGCTTCTCAAATATTCTCCAACCAATTACAGTTGGTGGACCGCCTCTCCATCAAGCCAAATGCCAGGTTTGCTGGGGAATATTAAGAGGGAAGTTAGTGCTTGCGGGACTTTAGTAAGAAAATATATGTCTATCTCAAACAACACACCTAATGCCACACTATGGCATGGATAAAACAACATCTCAGTAATGTTAGACATAGGTTAGTAATGTGACTTTACACACAAATTGTGCAGTTGTCAATAATTGACTTGTCAATCGTAATTGGTCAATCATGATTACAGAAATACCATCAGTGTGTAGCTAAACACTGGCTGAGGATGTATTGTGCTAGGCTATTGTTTGAAACAGTTACTGTTTGTTTTGTACCTTTTTCTATCTCAGTGTTTTGTACCTTTTTCTATCTCAGTGGCTGTGCAGAGAGTGGCCTGATGTAGCAGCTCCAGAGCCTATCTGTGTCCCTCCTCCAGAGCCTATCTGTGTCCCTCCTCCAGAGCCTATCTGTGTCCCTCCTCCAGAGCCTATCTGTGTCCCTCCTCCAGAGCCTATCTGTGTCCCTCCTCCAGAGCCTCATGTAAGACGTGTCCCTCCTCCAGAGCCTATCTGTGTCCCTCCTCCAGAGCCTCATGTAAGACGTGTCCCTCCTCCAGAGCCTATCTGATCTTACCAAAGCCAGCTGTCACTCTTCCTTCGCCCAGCCTTCCTCGCACACAACTGTCCTCGGATTTGTGTTGACAGATAAAGATAAAGATGAGAGAGCGAGAGAGAGAGAGAGAGAGAGAGAGAGAGAGAGAGAGAGAGAGAGAGAGAGAGAGAGAGAGAGAGAGAGAGAGAGAGAGAGAGAGAGAGAGAGAGAGAGAGAGAGAGAGAGAGAGAGAGAGAGAGAGAGAGAGAGAGAGAGAGAGAGAGAGAGAGAGAGAGAGAGAGAGAGAGAGAGAGAGAGAGAGAGAGAGAGAGAGAGAGAGAGATGGGAAACGCAATAACAAAAATCTCTCTCGCCTCATTCTGAACAAGAGCCAGCAGCAGTTTGGTGACTGGTCCACCTTGCTAGATAGACTGGGCTAATCTCCTGATTACATCTGCTAAAAGGTAGCAGTTTATTTAGGGTCTACATCAGCAGAGCAGCGATGGGCCAGATATATGGATGTTACTGGAGTCCGCAGCTTATCTTCCTTCTACAGCAGTGAGGGAGGCAGGGGATGAGGGGTCATTCAGGTCTCCCTACACCCCTCGAAACGCAATTAACATTAATTTGACTAGACTTACAACCAAAAAGTTAATAATTGCACAAAAATATGTTATCAGATCTCGGATAAGGGTAAATATTCATTAATTAACTTAAAACAAGATAAACCCACATCTGCTTTTCCTCAATGTTTGAATGTCTGGGGTGATTCAATTATGACGGAAGACCGTTAACTATGCCTACAGGCTTCTTACCATCCTGGTGGTTTCTAATAGGACCGGCAGTCGAGGAGGCAAACTCATCTCATCACAAGTTAAACAGTGTGGTTAGCTAAGCCAGCCTTTATTTTCCCTGTTGGGGATCTTATAAAAAGCTCAGATATTTACCAAGCTGGGTATGATGTCTTAATTTTGATCTAATCAGTGTAACCTTCAAATAAATGATGTCTAAATCAGTTAAGGATGCCATACCGTGTCTGATCGCTACAATCAAATCTGCAGATTGGTAGTTGTGTGTTTGAGCAGACGGTTGCGTTTAAGATAATTTGATTATAATGCTGTGTGTGTGTGTGTGTGTGTGTGTGTGTGTGTGTGTGTGTGTGTGTGTGTGTGTGTGTGTGTGTGTGTGTGTGTGTGTGTGTGTGGTGTGAGTGTGTGGAACACTCTGACGTCAAAGAATATCAGGTCTCTGCAATATTTATATAAATGTCATTACATTGCTCAAGAATATAATTTTGTACCGTCTGATATGAGCGTACGGCCTATATATTTGCCTGAAAGTGTTTGTGTGTGTGTCGCTAGTGTAGAGGTCTGAGTGGTGGATAGACACCATGGAAGGCATCAGAGAATGAAGCCCCATGCTGATGAGTAGACAGCACAAGTCACCTGGGGGAAAATACAAATTCTGCATCCCAAATGGCACCCTATTCCCGATTTAGCGTACTCTTTTTGACCAGGGCCCAGAGGGAAGAGGGTGCCATTTGGAACGCAACCAAATAGACTGGGAGAAAGGGAGAGATGGAGAGAGCTCGAATCCTTTACACATTCAAATATGGAATTTATTAGCTCAAAAAACAACAACATGCAATACACTAATTATGAACTGATTCACACATATTGAAAGGCCTCCTGTAGCTCAGTTGGTAGAGCATGGAGTTTGCAACGCTAATGTTGTGGGTTCGATTCCCACGGGGGGCCAGTATGAAAAATTTATGCACTCACTAACTGTAAGTCGCTCTGGATAAGAGCATCTGCTAAATGACTAAAATGTAAATGTAAATATCCTGAGAGCTAATAAGGCATATGAAGGTAAACTTGCTAGGTAAGGTAACAAAGGAATGCCGACAGTGAGCAATACATGCTGGGTGTTTTCATTAATAACCCTCATGTGTTTATACTTGTTGTTATATGCCATGAAGGGAGATGTAGCCTAGATATTTTTCCTACTGAATTAACATTTCCGTATTTTACAGCCACAAAGCACTCCTCTCTCAACAAAACACAACATCATATAATAAGAATCCTGAGAAATGATGATGTGTGATGGAGTCTAATGAATAAAGAGCATAACTGCAATCAGCCCCGCAGCCACTTCAGCCATTTTAGACACACACACAAAAACACACTCTCTCTTTTTAGGACGATAGCAGACAGAGGATAGTTGTTGGAGCTATTTGGACGATAGGAGACAGAGATTTTTGCAAATGTATTACAAATTAAAAACTGAAATATCATATTTAAGTACTCAGACCATTTACTCAGTATTTTGTTGAAGCACCTTTGGCAGCAATTACCGCCTCGAGTCTTCTTGGGTATGACTCTACGAGCTTGGCACACTTGTACTTGGGGAGTTTCTACAATTTTTCTCTACAGATCCTCTCAAGCTCTGTCAGGTTGGATGGGGAGTGTCACTGCACAGCTATTTTCAGGTCTCTCCAGAGATGTTCGATAGGGGTTCAAGTCCGGGCTCTGGCTGGGCCACTCAAGGACATTCAGAGACTTGTCCAGAAGCCACTCCTGCGTTGGGCTTAGGGTCGTTGTCCTGATGGAAGGTGAACCTTCGCCCCAGTCTGATGCCCTGAGCGCTCTGGAACAGGTTATCATCAACGATGTCTCTGTACTTTGCGCCGTTCATCTTTCCCTCAATCCTGACTAGTCTCCCAGTCCCTGCCACTGAAAAACATCCCCACAGCATGATGCTTTCACCACCATGCTTCACCGTAGGGATGGTGCCAGGTTTCCTCCAGACGTGATGCTTGGCATTCCGGCCAAAGAGTTCAGTCTTGGTTTCATCAGACCAGAGAATCTTGTTTCTTATGGTCTGAGAGTCCTTTAGGTTCCTTTTGGCAAACTCCAAGAAATCTGTCATTTGCCTTTTACTGAGGAGTGGCTTCCGTCTGGCCACTCTACAATAAAAGGCTGATTGGTGGTGCTGCAGAAAAGGTTGTCCTTCTGGAAGGTTCTCCCATCTCCACAGAGGAACTCTGGAGATCTGTCAGAGTGACCACCGGGTTCTTCGTCACCTCCCTGACCAAGGCCCTTCTCCCCTGATTGCTCAGTTTGGCCGGGCGGCCAGCTCTAGGAAGAGTCTTGGTGGTTCCAAACTTCTTCCATTGAAGAATGATGGAGGCCACTGTGTTTTGGGGGACCTTCAATGCTGCAGAAATGTTTTGGTACACTTCCCCAGATCTGTGCCTTGACTAAATCCTGTCTCGGAGCTCTACGGACAATTCCTTCAACCTCATGGCTTGGTTTTTGCTCTGACAGGCACTGTCAACTGTGGGACCTTATATAGACAGGTGTGTGCCTTTCCAAATCATGTCCAATCAATTGAATTTATCACAGGTGGACTCTAATCAAGTTGTAGAAACAACTCAAGGATGATCAATGGAAACAGGATGCACCTGAGCTCAGTTTGAATTATTCACTGCGTTAGCACACTCCGCCAACCCTGATGTTCTAGCAGTGTCTGAATCCTGGCTTAGGAAGGCCACCAAAAATTCAGAAATGTCCATCCCCAACTACAACATTTTCCATCTAGATAGAACTGCCAAAGGGGGCGAAGTTGCAATCTACTGTAGAGATAGCCTGCAGAGCTCTATCAGACCATCCAGGTCTGTGCCCAAACAGTTTGAACTTCTACTTCTAAAAATCCACCTTTCCAGAAATATGTCTCTCACTGTTGCCGCTTGCTACAGACCCACCTCAGCCCCCAGCTGTGCCCTGGACACCATATGTGAATTGATTGCCCCCCATCTATCCTCAGAGTTCGTACTGCTTGGTGACCTAAACTGGGATATGCTTAACACCCAGGCCATCCTACAATCTAAACTAGATGCCCTCAATCTCACACAAATTATCAATGTGATCACGCTCTCCGTCGCCGATGTGAGTAAGACTTTTAAGCAGGTCAACATTCACAAGGCCGGAAGGCCAGACGGATTACCAGGACGTGTACTCCGAGAATGCGCTGACCAACTGGCAAGTGTCTTCACTGACATTTTCAATGTCCCTGACTGAGTCTGTAATAACAACATGTTTCAAGCAGACCACCATAGTCCCTGTGCCCAAGAACACTAAGATAACCTGCCTACATGATTATCGACCCGTAGCACTCACGTCTGTAGCCATGAAGTGCTTTGAAAGGCTGGTCATGGCTCACATCAACACCATTATCCCAGAAACCCTAGACCCACTCCAATTTGCATACCGCCCCAACAGATCCACAGATGATGCAATCTCTATTGCACTCCACATTGCCCTTTCCCACCTGGACAAGAGGAACACCTACGTGATAATGCTATTCATTGACTACAGCTCAGCATTCAACACCATAGTGCCCTCAAAGCTCATCACTAAGCTAAGGACCCTGGGACTAAGCACCTCCCTCTGCAACTGGATCCTGGACTTCAAGACAGGCCGCCCCTAGGTGGTAAGGGTAGGTGACAAGACATCTGCCACACTGATCCTCAACACGGGGGCCCCTCAGGGGTGCGTGCTCAGTCCCCTCCTGTACTCTCTGTTCACCCATGACTGCATGGCCAGGCACGACTCCAATACCATCATTAAGTTTGCCGACGACACAACAGTGGTAGGCCTGATCACCGACAACGATGAGCAGCCTAATGGAGAAGGTCAGAGACCTGCCGTGTGGTGCCAGGGTAACAACTATCATGGTCCAAACACATTCCCCCCCAAAGATTTTGCATGGGTCCTCAGATCCTGAAAAAGTATTACAGCTGCACCATCGAGAGCATCCTGACTGGTTGCATCACTGGTGCCAAGCTTCCTGCCATCCAGGACCTCTATTCCAGGCGGTGTCAGAGGAAGGCCCTAAAAATTGTCAAAGACTCCAGCCACTCTTGTCATAGACTGTTCTCTCTGCTGCAAGCAGTACCGGAGCACCAAGTCTAGGTCCAAAAGGCTTCTTAACAGCTCTACACCCAAGCCATAAGACTCCTGAACAGCTAATCATGGCTACCCAGACTATTTGCATTGCCCCCCCCCCCCCCCCCCCCCCCCACCCCACCCCACCCCAACCCCCTCTTTTACGCTGTTGCCACTCTGTTTAGTCACTTTAACTCTACCCACATGTACATATTACCTCAATTACCTTGACTAACCGGTGCCCACGCACATTGACTCTGTACCAGTACCCCCTGTATATAGCCTCCCTACTGTTATTTTATTTTACTGCTGCTCTTTAATTATTTTCTATTTTTTATTTTTTACTTATCTATTTTTTACTTAACACTTTTTTTATTTTCTTAAAAAACGGCATTGTTGGTTAAGGGCTTGTAAGTAAGCATTTCACTTCAAGGTCTACATCTGTTGTATTCGGCGCATGTGGCAAATAACATGTTAATTGATTTATTTGCAGAGTTAGCTCCAGGTAAATGTTGCAATTCTTCAGCCATTCCTGAACATGCAACCAAAAATAAGCTACATATGGACAGTACCAAAACAAATGATCTAATGATTCTGTCTCTTTGCAGCTAAATCTGCAGAGCTGGGATGGTTGTATCCCCCATTAATACACTACTGGTCAAAAGCTTTAGAACATCTACTCATTCAAGGGTTTTTCTTTATTTCTACTATTTTCTACATTGTAGAATAATAGTGAAGACATCAAAACTATGAAATAACACATATGGAATCGTGTAGTAACCAAAAAATTATATTTTTTATTTGAGATTCTTCAAATAGCCACCCTTTGCCTTGATGACAGCTTTGCACACTCTTGGCATTCTCTCAACCAGCTTCACTCATCTGGAGTGCTTTTCCAACAGTCTTGAAGGAGTTCCCACATATTCTGAGCACTTGTTGGCTGCTTTTCCTTCACTCTGCGGTCCGACTCATCCCAAACCATCTCAATTTGGTTGAGGTCGGGGGATTGTGGAGGCCAGGTCATCTGATGCAGCACTCCATCACTCTCCTTCTTGGTAAAATAGCCCTTACACAGCCTGGAGGTGTGTTGGATAATTTTTTACATTTGTATTTTTTATTTATTTATTTTTTTTTATTTTTTTTACCTTTATTTAACCAGGTAAGCCAGTTGAGAACAAGTTCTCATTTACAACTGCGACCTGGCCAAGATAAAGCAAAGCAGTGCGATAAAAACAACAACAACACAGAGTTACACATGGGATAAAACAAAACATACAGTCAATAACACAATATAAAATATATATACAGTGTGTGCAAATGTAGTAAGTTATGGAAGTAAGGCAATAAATAGGCCATAGTGCAAAATAATTACAATTTAGTATTAACGCTGGAGTGATGGATGTGCAGAAGAAGATAGAGATACTGGGGTGCAAATGAGCAAAATAAATAACAATATGGGGATGAGGTAGTTGGGTGGGCTAATTACAGATGGGCTGAGTACAGGTGCAGTGATCGGTAAGCTGCTCTGACAACTGATGCTTAAAGTTAGTGAGGGAGATAAGAGTCTCCAGCTTCAGAGATTTTTGCAGCAGAGAACTGGAAGGAATGGCGACCTAAGGAGGTGTTGGCTTGGGGGATGACCAGTGAGATATACCTGCTGGAGCGCATACTACAGGTGGGTGTTGCTATGGTGACCAATGAGCTAAGATAAGGCGGGGATTTGCCTAGCAGTGATTTATAGATGACCTGGAGCCAGTGGGTTTGGCGACGAATATGTAGTGAGGACCAGCCAACAAGAGCGTACAGGTCACAGTGGTGGGTAGTATATGGGGCTTTGGTGACAAAACGTATAGCACTGTGATAGACTACATCCAATTTGCTGAGTAGAGTGTTGGAGGCTATTTTGTAAATGACATCGCCGAAGTCAAGGATCGGTAGGATAGTCAGTTTTACGGGGGCTGTAGCAAGCGGCAACAGTGATATACTTTTTTCTGGAGAGGTGGATTTTTAGAAGTAGAAGCTTAAACTGTTTGGGCACAGACCTGGATAGTATGATAGAGCTCTGCAGGCTATCTCTACAGTAGATTGCAACTCATTGTCCTGTTGAAAAACAAATGATAGTCCCACCAAGCCCAAACCAGGTGGTATGGCGTATCGCTGCAGAATGCTGTGGTAGCCATGCTGGTTAAGTGTGCCTTGAATTCTAAACAAATCACAGACATTGTCACCAGCAAAGCACCCCTACACCATAACACCTCCTCCTCCTCCATGCTTTACGGTGGGAAATATACATGCAGAGATCATCCGTTCACCCACACTGCGTCTCACAAAGACACGGCGGTTGGAACCAAATATCTCCAATTTGGACTCCAGACCAAAGGACACATTTCCACCGGTCTAATATCCATTGCTCGTGTTTCTTGGCCCAAGCAAGTCTCTTCTTCTTATTGGTGTCCTTTAGTAGTGGTTTCTTTGCAGCAATTTTACCATGAAGGCCTGATTCATGAAGGCCTGGGCTCCCGAGTGGCGCAGTGGTCTAAGGCACTGCATCTCAGTGCTTGAGGCGTCACTACAGACACCCTGGTTTGATTCCAGGCTGTATCACAACCGGCCGTGATTGGGAGTCCCATAGGGCGGCACACAGCGTCATCCGGGTTTGGCCGGTGTAGGCTGTCATTGTAAATAAGAATTTGTTCTTAACTGACTTGCCTAGTTAAATAAAGGTGAAATAAAAATAAAAAAAATCACACATTCTCCTCTGAACAGGTGATGTTGAGATGTGTCTGTTAATTGAACGCTTCAATTTCTGAGGCTGGTAACTCTAATGAACGTATCATCTGCAGCAGAGGTAACTCTGGGTCTTCCATTCCTGTGGCGGTCCTCATGAGAGCCAGGTTCATCATAGCGGTTGATGGTTTTTGCAACTGCAAAGTTCTTGAAATTTTCTGAATTTACTGACCATGTCTTAAAGTAATGATGGACTGTCGTTTCTCTTTTTTTTTTTTGCTGTTCTTGCCATAATATGGACTTGGTCTTTTACCAAATAGGGCTATCTTCTGTATACCACCCCTACCTTGTCACAACACAACTGATTGGCTCAAACGCATTAAGAAGGAAAGAAATTCCACAAATTAACTTTTAAGAAGGCACACCTGTTAATTGAAATGCATTCCAGGTGACTACCTCATGAAGCTGGTTGAGAGAATGCCAAGAGTGTGCAAAGCTGTCATCAAGGCAAAGGGTGGCTATTTGAAGAATCTCAAATATAAAATATATTTTGATTTGTTTAACACTTTTTTGGATTCCATATGTGTTATTTCATAGTTTTGATGTCTTCACCATTATTATACAATGTAGAAAATTGTCAAAGTAAAATAAAAACCCTTGAATGAGCAGGTGTTCTAAAACCTTTGACCGTTAGTGTATAACATTAAATTGCTTGCAAGAATTTTGTAAATGGAACAACTCCACGTTTTCAGTCCAGCGTTGTTTTATTTATCAGTTCATAAACCATTTGCCATGGAATCGGTATAGCGAAAATCTCTTCAACAACTGTTTTGCAATATATATGGCACAGCTGTCATTTTTTTGTCCTTAAATTAAACTGGTATACTTCTTTATTTATCACTATTTTCTTTAGCCAATATTTGTCATTAATCCAGGGCCGACAGACAATTTCCTTACTTTCTCCACCTTCCACTTGCCTCTTCCATTTTTGCGGTAATGCTGCAATTAATTGGTTGTAATTTTGAATAGAGCAGACATTTCCATATATTTGTGTTAGCTGCATGTGTGACATAACTCCACTAGTCCTATTGATGATATCATTTACAAAGATATTTTAAACATTTGTTTTCCAAAGTCTTGGTTTTTTATCAATTATAATATTAGATTTTAACCATAATATTTGTTGTAATATTTATTCTGTCTTTTCTGGTCGATTAAACTGAAATTGCAACCAAATTTCTATGGCTTGTTTTAAAAATAGCGATATTTTGGAGATAATTTTTTTCAAATAACCGAAAATGAGACATTTTAAGCTGAACATTCTTGAACATGAGGTGAGACATTCTTACTAATCTGCTAGAGAACCAGTTTGGATTTAAGTATAACTTTTGAATGACTAAAGCCGTTACTGAGAGGTCTAATGCTTTAATATTGAATCATTTCTGCCCTCCAAATTCATATTCATTATATAAATAGGCCCATTTTATTTTGTCTGGATGGCCGTTCCAAATAAAATGGAATATTCTTTGCTCATATAATTTTAAAAACAAGTCGCAAGGTGTAAGCAAAACCATAAGCAAATAGGTAAACTGGGATATGACTAAAGAGTTTATCAGGGTGATTTTTCCATTCCCCATAGTTCCATTCCCCATAGTTCCATTCCCCATAGTTCCATTCCCCATAGTTCTATTCCCCATAGTTCCATTCCCCATAGTTCCATTCCCCATAGTTCCATTCCCCATTGTTCCATTCCCCATAGTTCCATTCCCCATTGCTACATTCCCCACAGTTACATTCTGTCACGACTTCCTCCGAAGCTGCCTCCTCTCCTTGTTCGGGCAGGCTTCGGCATTTGTCGTCACCGGCCTTCATTCCATTAGTTTTGTCTTGTTTATTACACACAGCTGGTTCATATCCCCTCATCAGTACCTGTATATGTATTCCCTCTGCCCCCCATGTCTTTGTGTGTGATTGTTCCATGTGGAGGTATCGTTAGCTCGGTGGAGCATTTTGTTATTTTATCGCTGGGAATAGTTACCTGTGTATGTTTGGTTCCCAGGACGCATTTAAGTCGCACTGGGATCGTGTTTACGCATTGCTGCGGACTACCTTATTGGGATGAATAAAGCATATTCCTTCTTTACACTCCTGCGCCTGACTCCGTCCATTCCCTCACCACACATTCCCCATTGCTACATTCCCCATTGCTACATTCCCCATTGCTACATTCCCAATTGCACCCAATAGCAGAATGCTAGGGATGTATCATAATCATCAAGATTACATAAGTGTGAGGGTTTAATTCTCTTCATACAGGTGTCAAGCCTTTAATAAATCTCAGGAGATTTACGCACCGCTTAGATGTGATTACCAGGATTTCGCTCTGTCGGCGTTCGCTTGTAAAATGGTAAAAATGTGTCACTTAACAAACATTTACACAGACCAGCCATCATGGATGGAAGGTGTTCAACTCACCATTCCTATAAAAAAAAGTATTTCTCACACAACCATCCGTCAAAGTCCTCACACAACACACAAAACACATAATAAGCCCAGATATACCTGGCTTGTTCCGAGCGTTTGAACATTTCTTGCTTTTATCTGAATCATCAAAGATTGTTAAATCATGGCTGTTGAAATTCTGATTTGAACAAGATATCAGTGATTTGAGATGGAAGTATCTCATGCCGACCAGGAGGGATCCAGACCAATGCTTCATCTATGTGTTTGCTTTTGTGTTTGACCCGGCGCCGTGCTCTGGCAATACCTCAGAGCGCCCCTCAAGATGCCATCAGACGATCAAAAAAAAAGGAGAAACGGCCGACCCATTGGTTCAATCTCAGTTTGACCATTATACAGGATGGGGATATCTGGAATGTGGTGTTGTGAGAGCTGCCTAGTCTCCGTCAGAGGAGAGTGTGTCATGTCTGGAGTGTGTGGCGTGTGTCACTGCAATATAGAGAGCGATCAATAAGGGCAGGTCTCCACCCTCTCCCTTTCCCCCTGACACATCCATCCTCCCCCCCTCCCCTTCTCTCCTCCACCCCTAATACATCAGCACCAGGGCCCCCACCATCTGCCAGCCTCCTTCCCCTCATGCAGAAAGCATGAGGAGCATTTGAGATTCCGGCAGGTTCTTTGCGTCTTGTATTAGAACGGGGCCCAGAGGAGAGTTAAGCCAGTTAACCTGTCATTTCGAATCGTGTGAAAACTGTCAGACAGGTGCTTGGCTCCTGGGATCCAGGGGAGAGCAAGGCACTCAGATGGCAAAGAGCAGTTGATACACAAGCCCAGAAGGGGCCCTCTACTGAGAGGCCTAGGGTCAGGCAGGCATGCATACAGCAGTAGTGGGAACAGTGGTACAGGGAGTGAGGGGGAAAGGATTTTGGGTGGGGTGGCAAGTTTGCAACATGCCACAAATGTCACCAGGTATCTTATGAAGCTACAACATCCCGGGTTTTCACCTCAGAGCCCCTCAGACTGTGTACAGTAGAAGCGCTTGGTTATGTTGAACTGAGCCATTTAAGTGGTAAAAAGGAACTGTAAAAGTCATTAACGTCTTATGGCTAAAACAAGTTTGATCCCATAAAGTAACTGAAGTTACATTATCATACCAGCTGGTATCATCAGCTTCTGTATGTTTTAGTTTACACTTTTTTTAAAAACCGGAATAGCCCTTGAACTTTGGCCAACAGGACAATGGGGTCAACCTCAGATTATTTTGTTCTTGCATCCTACTACTGATCCTGGCTTTTCCCTCGTGTTTCTGTCAAGGTATTGTTGGCTGCCGGCTATTGATGTGACATATAGGAGTCTCTTCCCATACAGCTACAGTACTCTCTCTGTTCCTGGCCTAGATATCGTCTACTCCATAAAGGAGTCTCTTCTCACATAGCTACAGTACTCTCTCTCAGCTCCTGGCCTAGATGTCTGCTTTGCCAATCTCTGAAGTGATTAGACTGAGATGCTTATCACTGGGTTTTCATGCACCTTCAATAGAAAGGACTCAGTCAAAAAACAAATATACAGTTTTGTTGCTCCTATCTCTGTTGGTCTCGGTTGAAACTCAGACCCAACACCTCATCTCCCATTGAAATGTCACCTATATTAATTCAGCCAAAGCAGTGAGTTTTACTCCATGCATTTGGAAAAAGCTCTGCTGTCACTTCTTTGTGTGTTTGCTCTCGAGCTCTCTCTCCATTCCTCCCCTCTCGATTGTGTTTTTTCCTAAGTGTAGAACTTAACTTGACATCTTAACTTGACATCTTAACTTGACATATCTATTATCTATTTATTGATTGGGTCGGTTACTAGTGCTCTCCACTCCTCTCCACCTCTAACCCACTCTCCACTCTTCTCCACCTCAAACCACACTCTCCTTCTCCAACTCCACCCCACTCTCCACTTTTCTCCACCTCCAAAATCCCACTCTCCACTCTTCTCCACCTCCAATCCCCCTCTCCACTCTTCTCCACCTCCAACCCCTCACCACTCTTCTCTACCTCTAACCCCACTATCCACTCTTCTCCACTCCAACCCCCCTCTCCACTCTTCTCCAACCCCACTCTTCACTCTTCTCCACCTCCAACCCCCTATCCACTCTTCTCCACCTCCAATCTCCCTCTCCACTCTTCTCCACCTCCAACCCCCCCTCCACTCTTTTCCACCTCCAACCCCCTCTCCACTCTTCTCCACCTCCAACCCCCTCTCCACTCTTCTCCATCACCACCCCCCCTCCACTCTTCTCCACCTCCAACACCACTCTCCACTCTTCTCCACCTCCAACCCACTCTCCACTCTTCTCCACCTCAAACACCACTCTCCACTCTACTCCACCTCCACCTCCAACCCCACTCTTCTCCACCTCCAACCTCCAACCCCCCTCTTCACTCTTCTCTTTCTCTAACCCCACTCTCCACTACTCCACCTCCAAAGCCCCTCGCATCTCCACTTCCTCCCTCCCATCCCCTCCCTCCCTGCCTCCCCCAGTCAAGAGGAAGATAAGGGTTTACCTGATGTCCAATCGCCTGGGTAAACAAGGGACCACAACACCCATCATCCTCAACTGTGCAGTAAAATCAATGGAGGCTAGTCTTTTATTAGACGTACTTGTCTAAGGGCCATGCGACCGACAGAGATGGACAGCCGAGGTGTACGGACAGAGACAGGGCGTGTCACTACAGCTTGTAACTGCTGTCTTATGCCAACTATTTTTTTAAATCCAATCTTGATTGGAACCTGTCAAAACCATAAAATGTCCTCCTTTCTTCTGTCCTGTGTGATCACTGACAGGTGACAGGATCCCAACCTAGTAAGCTTGTGAATTTCCATATTAGGTCACAGAACAGGAGATGAGGAGAGAGAGCAATTTCCAAATGTTGTGATGGTTCCATCACTCTTTGGTTATGGACGACATGTTGTACCTACATACAAAGCAATATGTAGGTCCCTAGACTGTACTTTTTAATGTGGTTTAACTCGCACCCATCCTTTGGTCTCTGGTCCAGTTGCCTCCTCAATAACTCTCTCTCCCTCTGCCTCTAAAGTTCCTGTTAATTTGCAAAAAATATCCCTCTGCCTCCACCTAATGTGGGCTTTTCATCTTGTTAAAGTGCGTGCATCGTGGCTGGGCACAAACTTTGCCTAATTACAAAATGTAATTACGTTGTAAGCCGCTTTTTTTCTCTCCCATGCAGTTCAGGTGCTTATTATGAACTATGGCTTCAAATTCGCTTTAAAATCCAGCTAAAATTAAAATGACTTACATGACAAATGAATGGGTGTTTATTAATCACAATACACTCAGATTCAGAAAAGACTGAGGAACAATCTTATTGTTCATTGTAACATGTTATCATGAGTTCATACTGAAGGGGCACTGCAAGTCACAAGAACTTGATTAATTCACTTCATAGCAGTCGCATATTGTGTGTTATCACAGGAGGCTGGTGGCACCTTCAATTAGGAGGACAGGCTCATGGTAATGGGTGGAATGGTATCACATACATCAAACACATGGGTTCCATTCCATTAGCTCCTCCCCTCAGCAGCCTGGTGTATAGTATCGTGTAGCCTATTGTACGTGTAGAATTTCATCCTGTAGCCATTAAACGTTACTATAGCTCTGACCTTGAGGGTAGAAAAGTTGTCTGTCTTGCACTTAAACAGAACCGCTGTGACGCACACACACACACGCACACACACACACACACACACACATACACACACACACACACACACACACACACACACACACACACACACACACACACACACGGCAGCAGGTAGCGGTTAGAGTGTTGGGCCAGTAACCGCAAGGATGCTAGTTCGAAAAGAAAAATCTGCCGATGAGCCCTTGAGCAAGGTACGTCACCGTTGATAATGGCAGAGCGTGGCCATGACCCCACTCTCCGAGGGTGTCTCAGGGAGAGTTGGGATTTTCTGAAAATACATTTCAGTTGACACACGCATATTACACACTAGGACAAATGCAGTATAAGCACACACCACATCATTACCCACACTTGCTTTCTCTTATAACGATCTGTGGGCTTCATACCCTCCTGATGCTACACCTCTAAGCCAGTTGAGGGAAGAGGAGAGAGCAAAGCTTTTTATAGCTAATGTTTATCCGGCGGCAGTACTCAGTGTTAAAACACATTGAAGCAGGAGTCGCTGCCATATTGCCCTCCAGTCCCAACCCGATCCAGGCTTTTATTCATACCAGGATACAAGCTCTATCACCGATATGGACCAAGGTCAAAGCTTTTTTGTTTTGTTTCTGACATCAGAAATCAGAAGGATGCAGTAGGTTTATATACATTTCCAGTGGCAAGAAAGTCAAAAACTTTTCAGAACGTGTTCGTTTTGGTCTTTATTTCAGATGGTTATTTCATTACATTACATTACATTTACATTTAGTCATTTAGCAGACGCTCTTGTCCAGAGCGACTTACAGGAGCAATTAGGGTTAAGTGCCTTGCTCAAGGGCACAGACAGATTTTTCACCTAGTCGGCTCGGGGATTAGAACCAGCGACCTTTCGGTTACTGGCATAATGCTCTTAACCACTAAGCTACCTGCCGCCATTTCGCCTGTAGAGGAGGCGCCACTGTCAGGAGATGAACAGTACAGCAGATTTCACTCGAGTTGCTTTGAAAATACAATATTTATGTCAAATAAATACAAAAGTTATTTATTTGACATTACTATTTGAGTTCATGTTGAAATTGCAGAAGCTTTGCTACATATATATAGTTTAATTCTATGTGCATCATGATGTATGCTGACGATGATTACAACTACTAAGCATAATGATTAAGGTGTGGGCATACCTGATTACAGTTTACTTTGGCCTTCAGTGGGAAAGTCAGACAAATATTGTATGACATACTTTGAACTGCTGTAGTCTTCCCACTTACCTTTGCATATAGTAATTAATGAAAGCAATGTTACACTCTTGTAATTACGTTGTTGTGGCAAGGTCTATAATTTGCCCGCCATGGTAATTATTTGTGGGGGAGCGGCATTATAGGGTTGACAGTCACAACACACAGTTCTGCACAGAAGCGTAGAAACACACCAGCATAGAAGCACACACTGGCGGAGACACACATACCACACCATACACACACACACACACACACACACACACACACACACACACACACACACACACGTTTTAAGAGCACTTCCCATGGTGCATTTCTCCCGCTTCACCGAACAGACCTGTTGTCTCCAGGGAACGCCTGGGCGCTAACTGAGGTTCTGTCTCTACCTCTAACAGGGCCATCCGGGGGAGAGGGATGGACAGAACAAAACAGAGGGAAAGGAAATGAAAGAGAGATGAGTGATACAAGATAACAAAGACTGGGAGACCTTGTTAAGTGAGTGAGAAAGGAAATGGTTGCATATCCCAGAACCAACGTGTGTCTGTGAGCAGGGGTTGTGAGAGAGAGCTTTCAATTTTGTGCAGATGAGGGATATACATTTTTAAATAAAGTATACATCTAATCTATTTTTTTATTGTCCTATCATGATGGAACGATCCCCAACCCTATATCCTAGACACCCTCCTGAGCGACCCATACACCAAAGAGAAGTCCCCATCTGTTTTATGGCCCTGCTGTGAGTTGCCTATATGCAGCCAAAACAGAAAAATAAATGCGGTCAGAGACCTACTAGAGCAGCACCGCCCCCTCAAGATTCTGAGCCTGCCTGGCAGGGTTGGTCCTACAAAGTCAGAGCCCCCAGATGGGAGAGCATAATATACAAGGAAATTCTCAAAGCTGCTAATGAGAACCTTGACGACCTTGTGGGGATTCCCAGGTAGTGGCAGTGCTGGCAACACTGGCTGCAGTAACCCATGAAGAGGGGGTTACACTCAGACAATCAGAGAGGGGGCATATTAGTGTGGCCCTGGTGTCACAAAATAATCAAAGGTCTGACTGCACAGAGATGCTTGGGAAAAATGGTTACAATGGGGGACCAGAGTGTTTGTGTCTCAGGGGAAGAGGGTGGATCTGATCTCCATCACCTAGGACTTGACATAGGTTAATCAAATCTCAAATTTGTGTAAGTTTTTGCTCAATCTTGCATGCTTTCTCAAACAGCTGTAACTGTATATGCATTCGTAAATCAGGTCCTTTCTTGAGTTGGGCTCTGGGATGTAACAACCGTTGAGCATCTGAGCTTATGGTTGATTGTGGAGGAAAGGGGTTGAGTGTGTTAGAGTATGTGCGTGTGTATCCCACATCTGTTGCAAGGGGGTAAGGATGTTAGGGAGAATATAGGATGTTTGCTAAATTGTTTGCTAAAATAATAATTGCTTGACAAAAATGTTATGTAATACAATAGCAATCCGGGTTATAGGTAACAATCCTTCGCAAGAACTGCCAACATTATTACGCATATTAATTGATAATGATGGAAATTAAAATATTTGAATAGATATATATTTTTAATAGCTATATAAAGTGGTGTGAAAAAGTGTTTGCCCCCTTCCTGATTTCTTATTTGTTTGCATGTGTCACACATAAATGTTTCAGATCATCAAACAAATTTAAATATTAGTCAAAGATAACACAAGTAAACACAAAATGCAGTTTTGAAATGAAGGTTGTTATTGTTAAGGGAAAACAAAATCCAAACCCACATGGCCCTGTGTGAAAAAGTGATTGCCCCCTACAACCTAATAACTGGTTGGGCCACCCTTAGTAGCAACAACTGCAATCAAGCGTTTGCGATAACTTGCAATTAGTCTTTTACAGCGCTGTGGAGGAATTTTGGCCCACTCATCTTTGCAGAATTGTTTTAATTCAGCCACATTGGAGGGTTTTCGAGCATGAACTGCGTTTTTAAGGTCATGCCACAGCATCTCAATAGGACTCAGGTCAGGACTTTGACTAGGCCACTCCAAAGTCTTCATTTTGTTTTTCTTCAGCCATTCAGAGGTGGACTTGCTGGTGTGTTTTGGATCATTGTCCTGCTGCAGAACCCAAGTTCGCTTCAGCTTGAGGTCACGAACAGATGGCCGGACATTCTCCTTCAGGATTTTTTGGTAGACATCAGAATTCATGGTTCCATTTATCACAGCAAGTCTTCCAGGTCCTGAAGCAGCAAAACAGGCCCAGACCATCACACTACCACCACCATATTTTACTGTTGGTATGATGTTCTTTTTCTGAAATGCAGTGTTACTTTTACGCTAGATGTAATGGGACACACACCTTCCAAAAAGCTCAACTTTTGTCTCGTCAGTCCACAGAGTATTTTCCCAAAGGTCTTGGGGATCATCAAGATGTTTTCTGGCAAAAATTAGATGAGCCTTAATGTTCTTTTTGCTCAGCAGTGGTTTTCATCTTGGAACTCTGCCATGCAGGCCATTTTTGCCCAGTCTCTTTCTTATGGTGGAGTCATGAACACTGACCTTAACTGAGGCAAGTGAGGTCTGCAGCTCTTTGGATGTTGTTGTGGGGTCTTTTGTGACCTCTTGGATGAGTCGTCGCTGCGCTCTTGGGGTAATTTTGGTCGGCCGGCCACTCCTGGGAAGGTTCACCACTGTTCCATGTTTTCGCCATTTGTGGATAATGGCTTTCACTGTGGTTCGCTGGAGTCCCAAAGCTTTAGAAATGGCTTTATAACCTTTTCCAGACTGATGGATCTCAATTACGTTCTTTCTCATTTGTTCCTGAATTTCTTTGGATCTCGGCATGATGTCTAGCTTTTGAGGATCTTTTGGTCTACTTCACTTTGTCAGGCAGGTCCTATTTAAGGGATTCCTTGATTGAGAACAGGTGTGGCAGTAATCAGGCCTGGGTGTGGCTAGAGGAATTGAACTCAGGTGTGATAAACCACAGTTGAGTTGTGTTATAACAGGGGGGGCAAACACTTTTTCACACAGGGCCATGTAGTTTTGGATTTAGTTTTCCCTTAATAATAACAACCTTCATTTCAAAACTGCATTTTGTGTTTACTTGTGTTATCTTTGACTTATATTTAAATTTGTTTGATGATCTGAAATATTTAAGTGTGACAAACATGCGAAATATACTTATCCCATGGGCTAAGAAACTCAAAAGGGGTGATGATATTAATTAACAGTAATTTCGATCCGAATGTGCAAATTGTCCAAACAGATCCGCAAGGTAGATGGATGATTTTAAATATGTTATTGGACCATGAACAGATGTGGCTCATTAACCTTTACGGACCAACTAATGATGATCCCCACTTCTTTGACAATATAGAAAGTTTAAGTCAGAAGTTTACATACACCTTAGCCAAATACATTTAAACTCCGTTTTTCACAGTTCCTGACATTTAATCCTAGTAAAAATTCCCTGTTTTAGGTAATTTAGGATCACCACTTTATTTTAAGAATGTGAAACGTCAGAATAATAGTAGAGAAAATGATTTATTTCAGCTTTTATTTCCTTGACTTGTGGAGGTCTACAATTTTTAAACATCCTATGTGTTTGGCAGACTAGAATACCTTGTTGCATAAAGCTCCATAAACATCCTGTGTGTTTGGCAGACTGGAAGACCTTGTTGCATAAAGCCCCATAAACGCTCTGTGTGTTTGGCAGACTGGAAGACCTTGTTGCATAAAGCTCCATAAACATACTGTGTGTTTGGCAGACTGGAAGACCTTGTTGCATAAAGCTCCATAAACATCCTGTGTGTTTGGCAGACTGGAAGACCTTGTTGCATAAAGCTCCATAAACATCCTTTGTGTTTGGCAGACTGGGAGACCTTGTTGTATAAAGCTCCATAAACGCTCTGTGTGTTTGGCAGACTGGGAGACCTTGTTGCATAAAGCTCCACTATTGTTGAACTCAGCGGGTTTTGACTTGCTAATAGCCTACACAAATGACATGCAATATTCAAGGTAAATTAAATAAAATTAAATCAAATCCACCTTGAGAGACTTCCCTGGTCTCCTGAAGTCCTCATTGGTTCTTCACCTTGAGAGACTTCCCTGGTCTCCTGAAGTCCTCATTGGTGCTTCACCTTGAGAGACTCCCCTGGTCTCCTGAAGTCCTCATTGGTGCTTCACCTTGAGAGACTCCCTGGTCTCCTGAAGTCCTCATTGGTGCTTCACCTTGAGAGACTCCCCGGTCTCCTGAAGTCCTCATTGGTGCTTCTCTCTCTCTCTGTGTCTGTGTCTCTCCTTCTCTTACTTTCTCTTTGAAGAAAGTCTGTCTGTGCTTGTCTCTCTTGTTTTCTACATAGAGGCCTATAGTAGCTACAGTATGTGACATCATCATTGCATTGTTTTCACCACGGCCTGTTGGTCCAGATTGCCAACCCAAACAGTCTTTCCTGAGACATTGTGCATTAAATGTCCATTGCGCTGCACACAATTTAAACTTAGTCTTGAATGTTGCATGCCAAGATATCAGTGGAGGCTGCTGAGGGGAGGACGGCTCATAGTAATGGCTAGAATGGAGTCAATGAAATGGTGTCAACCACATGGAAACCATATGTTTGATACCATTACATTGACTCCATTCAAGCCATTGTTATGAGCCGTCCTCCCCTCAGCAGCCTCTACTGCAAGATATACCATAGATAAGGGACTGTTGATATTGCAACCCCTCAACTCAAACGCCGGTTAACCAGTATGAACAAAATCACAAACAGCTTTTTTTGTTCAAGCCCTCAAGAACTGTTGTCTGCTAAAGATGATAATCTGTTTGCATCTGCCAATTTATTGTCTGTCCAGTATGCAGACGGCCTGTCCCCAGAGCTTCCTGTACAGTTAATCTCTTTCTGTAACGTGTTGAGGCCGGCAACTAAGAGCAGATTGGAAGACCTTGTTGCAACTAAGGGCTCAATTAAAGATGTTACACAACTGCTGTATTTGAAGCACCACTCCCTTCTGCCAGGTTTCCCTGATGTTGCTGCGTGTTACAGGAGGGGGTCGCAGTTCCGGAGCGACCCACTAGGTGTCATTTTCCGAACAACCTTAGGCACCTCCTCACTCACAGTCTGTACTAATCATGATCCTATTGGTGTCACCTGGACGTATGGACAGGTACGTGAGAAGTGTTCTCCCTGTTAAGTTATTATTTCAGTCACAGTTAATATTTCGTATTTTTGGCTGGCAGCCTGCTTTTTGGAGTTTTATTTGCTCCACCTTTCTTTTTTGTGTAAAGTCTGTTATTTTGTATACTGGCTTCGGTACCATCAGTAAAGTTCCTTGTTTCACCATCTCTGCCTACTGCCTAACCTGCACCGCACCTGGGTCACACCTCACACCAACCCTTACAGCTACGGCAATCAAGCTGTTTTTACCATCCCTGTAACTGTTGCTTCTGTGGAGAGATCATTTTCTAAACTAAAACTCATAAAGAACTACCTAAGAAGAAGTAGCTCTTGGTCTGATATGGGCTTTTGAACACCTGAGTAATCTCCACTCATTGCACTGGCACGATCGAAGCCTTAACCACTGCATTTGTTCACTTATATCTCCTTACTTTCAATCAGTTTATTAATTTTTTTAAATGTCAAGGCCTGATGCACTTTCAATGACATCGATGACGTTGATAAAAGGCTCATGGTCCCTCAGAACTCGTGCCCCCCCCCCCCCCCCCCCCCCGCCTTGCAGGGGCTGTCCGATACACCAGTGACCACCACACTGGTGCTGAGTTGTGTGTGTGTGTCTGTGTGTGATTTATTAGGGGATAATGTATCCGCATGATTCAATTAATTCCCACCAACATCTTGGACAAGCAACTTTTTATGTACAGCCACTCAGCTGTTTTATCATGTCGAGAACAATTGATTTGATTGGCGAGTCGAGCATACAATAAGAACGCAGAGGTCTACTGAGTCATTTTCCATGGGCCAATCAGGTAATTTTATTACGGCCGATGGTGGAACCTAAATTGATTATGTTGGTGCGTCACAGGAGTGAAATGTCAATGATTGCTGCACCATTTTTTTGCAGTTTGCTCTTCTATTTGCACAAGCTGGTTGAAATATACGTTGTTTCCACACCCTTTCAACAAAAAATAATGAAGATTTCCCATTTTACAACGTTGTATCCAAGTGGAAAACGTGTTGGATTGGAACGTACACACTTTTTGAACTAAAATTGCTGAAATGACAATAACAATGATTTGTTGATTTCACATTGAATTCACGTTAGTTGACAGTTCAGTCAAATGAATTGAAAGTGATCAAAACAAGACGTTGAACTGACGTCTGTGCTCAGTGGGTAATCTCTACTTCGCTCCTTCTCTCCTTCTCTTCTTCTCTTCTTCTCTTCTCTCCTTCTCTTCTTCTCTTCTCTCCTTCTCTCCTTCTCTTCTGCTCTCCTTCTCTCCTTCTCTCCTTCTCTCCTTCTCTCCTTCTCTTCTCTCCTTCTCTTCTCTCCTTCTCTTCTCTCCTTTTCTTCTTCTCTCCTCTCCTTCTCTCCTTCTCTTCTCTCCTTCTCTTCTCTTATCTCCTCTTCTCTCCTTCTCTTCTTCTCTTCTCTTCTTCTCTTCTCTCCTTCTCTTCTCTGCTTCTCTCCTCTCCTTCTCTCCTTCTCTCCTTCTCTCCTTCTCTTCTCTCCTTCTCTTCTTCTCTTCTCTCCTTCTCTTCTCTCCTTCTCTCCTTCTCTTCTCTCCTTCTCTCCTTCTCTTCTTCTCTTCTCTCCTTCTCTCCTTCTCTCCTCTCCTTCTCTC
>NC_139998.1:52759816-53091715 GCF_964263955.1 Coregonus lavaretus
AATTGTGTAGTGGAGGATAAAAATACCTGTATACCTATGGATGCATACCTATGTAGATGATCTGTGTATGGACGTTAAAACATTTTGTATAAATATTACTTCAGAACAGTAGTTATATTTTTGTATTGCTTCCTCTGGTTAGTCATTAATCCCCAAGAAATTGAAGAAAATGACTGAGTGAAGGAAATGCGACTGTTGGAAAGTCCTGCTTCCGTGCTACTCCACATTGAACCACAGCCAGAGGACGGGTAAACTACTACTCCACATTGAATCACAGCCAGAGCATTAGGGTTTGTTGCCCCCTCGGGCTCGTGCAGTGGAGGAGATCTTTGTGGGCTATACTCAGCCTTGTCTCAGGGTATTAGGTTGGTGGTCTGTTGATATCCCTCTGGTGGTGTGGGGGCTGTGCTTTGGCAAAGTAGGTGGGGTTATATCCTGCCTGGTTGGCCCTGTCTGGGGGTATCATCGGATGGGGCCAAAGTGTCTCCCGACCCCCCCCGTCTCAGCCTCCAGTATCTATGCTGCAATAGTATATGTGCCGGGGGGCTAGGGTCAGTCTGTTATATCTGGTGTTATTCTCCTGTCTTATCCGGTGTCCTGTGTGAATTTAAGTATGCTCCCTCTAATTCTCTCTCCCTCTCTCCCTCCCCTCCCGGAAGACCTGAGCCCTAGGACCATGCCTCAGGACTACCTGGCCAGATGACTCCTGGCAGCCCCCAGTCCACCTGGTCGTGCTATCTTGTCCCAGACCTGCTGTTTTCAACTCTCTCTCTCTCTACCGCACCTGCTATTTCAATCTCAAATGCCTGGCAATGAAAAGCCAAGTTACATTTACTCCTGATGTACTGACCTGTTGCAACCTCTACAACCACTGTGATTATTATTTGACCCTGCTGGTCATCTATGAACGTTTGAACATCTTGGAGAGAAATCTGGCCTTAATGGCCATGTCCTGTTATAATCTCTACCCGGCACAGCCAGAAGGGGACTGGCCACCCCTCAGAGCCTGGTTCCTCTCAAGGTTTCTTCCTTTGTTTCTGCCTTTCTAGGGAGTTTTTCCTAGCTACCGTGCTTCTACATCTGCATTGCTTGCTGTTTGGGGTTTTAGGCTGGGTTCTGTATAGCACTTTGTGACATCTGCTGATGTAAAAAGAGTTTTATGAATACATTTGCTTCATTGATTGATTGATTACTATGCCGCATTGAACCACAGCCAGAGGATGGATACATAACTACTCCACATTGACCCACAGCCAGAGGATGGGAACATTACAGGAACATTGTTGTTCTGCTGTTCTCATATGCTCATTTGGTAAATACGTATTTGTTGCATGAGAAATAAATGGAAAGCTATTACTGCCGCCAGTAGAGGCATTGTGAAAAACACAATGCTCGTCGTAAATGAATTGTGTGGTATGCTATCCTTTGGCCTCTTCTGCTGTTCGCCAGTGATGTAGTGATCTCCCATTCTGCTGTTCGCGAGTGATGTAGTGATCTCCCATTCTGCTGTTCGCCAGTGATGTAGTGATCTCCCATTCTGCTGTTCGCCAGTGATGCAGTGATCTCCCATTCTGCTGTTCGCCAGTGATGTAGTGATCTCCCATTCTGCTGTTCGCCAGTGATGTAGTGATCTCCCATTCTGCTGTTCGCCAGTGATGTAGTGATCTCCCATTTAATAGGGTTATTTATCTCTCACTACCACTAGTTGCTTCGTTTTCTTGGGACACTCCCCCACACTCGAAAACAAGGGGGAGGGCTAAGGGAGTGGTATTGGGATTGGATCTAAATATAGACTTGTGGTGTATAAAGCTGTTGTCTTTCATACAAATATACCTTTTCCTCACAGTTTGTACTCTATTGCACTCTAGTATGGAAGAAGTGGAGAATAGGGCATTGTAACTTGCAACATCTTTGTTATACAATTTCCCCTGTGTGTGTGTTTTGTGTACCTGTGTGTGTGTTTTGTGTGTGTGTGTGTGTGTGTTTTGTGTAACTGTAGGTGTGTGTGTGTGTTTTTTGTGTACCTGTGGGTGTGAGTGTGTGTGTGTGTGTGTTTTGTGTACCTGTGGGTGTGTGGGTGTGTGTGTTTTGTGTGGGTGTGTGTGTGTTTTGTGTACGGGTGTGTGTTTTGTGTACCTGGGTGCGTGTTTTGTGTACCTGGGTGTGTGTTTTGTGTACCTGTGTGTGTGTGTGTGTGTGTGTGTGTGTGTGTGTGTGTGTTGTGTACCTGTGGGTGTATGTGTGTGTGTGTGCTTTGTATACCTGTGGGTGTGTGTGTGTGTTTTGTGTACCTGTTGGTGTGTGTGTTCTGTGTACCTGTGTGTGTGTGTGTTTTGTGTACCTGTGTGTGTGTGTGTGTTTTGTGTACCTGTGTTTGTGTGTGTTTTGTGTACGTGTGTGTGTGTGTGTTTTATGTGTACCGGTGTGTGTGTGTGTGTGTGTGTGTGTTTTGTGTACCTGTGGGTGTGTCTGTGTGTGTGGCTGTGTGTTGTGTGCACCTGTGTGTGTGTGTGTGTGTGTGTGTGTGTGTGTGTGTGTGTGTGTGTGTTTTGTGTACCTGTGGGTGTGTGTGTGTTTTGTGTGTACCTGTGTGTGTGTGTACCTGTGGGTGTGTTTTGTGTACCTGTGTGTGTGTGTTTTGTGTACCTGTGGGTGTGGGTGTTTTGTGTACCTGTGGGTGTGTGTGTTTGTGTTTTTTGTACCTGTGGGTGTGTGTGTGTTTTGTGTACCTGTGGGTGTGTGTGTGTGTGTTTTGTATACCTGTGTGTGTTTGAGTTTTGTGTACCTGTGGGGGTGTGTGTGTTTTGTGTGGGTGTGTGTTTGTTTTGTGTACCTGTGTGTGTGTGTTTTGTGTACCTGTGGGGTGTGTGTTTTGTGTACCTGTGGGTGTGTGTGTGTTTGTTTTGTATACCTGTAGGTGTGGGTGTTTTGTGTACCTGTGGGTGTGTGTGTTTGTGTTTTTTGTACCTGTGGGTGTGTGTGTGTTTTGTGTACCTATGTGTGTGTGTGTGTGTGTTTTGTATACCTGTGTGTGTGTGTGTGTGTGTGTTTTGTGTACCTGTGGGGGTGTGTGTGTTTTGTGTGGGTGTATGTGTGTTTTGTGTACCTGTGTGTGTGTTTTGTGTACCTGTGGGTGTGTGTTTTGTGTACCTGTGGGTGTGTGTGGTTTGTGTACCTGTGTGTGGGTGTGTGTGTGTGTTTTGTGTACCGGTGGGTGTGTGTTTTGTGTACCTGTGGGTGTGGGTGTGTGTGTGTGTGTGTGTGTGTGTGTGTGTGTGTTTTGTGTACCTGTGTGTGTGTGTGTTTTGTGTACCTGTGGGTGTGTTTGTTTTGTGTACCTGTGGATGTGTGTGTTTGGTGTACCTGTGGATGTGTGTGTTTGGTGTACCTGTGGATGTGTGTGTTTTGTGTACCTGTGGATGTGTGTGTGTGACATGTAATTGCGCCCACATTGATGTTAGACATGCACCTACCCCTAATGCTCTGTTGCTGATGACTGGGATGAATGCAGGAGCAGATTTCAGGAGCAGGACAATACACCCTCTTTTTGACTGATGGCTGATATAAGGGCATGTATGTGGTAGGCCTATCTGGCTTATACGTTTATGATGGTCCTAATGCTTCTTGACAGTGTCATAAAGTGTATTTTCTGCAAGTTATTTAAAAGATGATGAAAAAAAAACATGACTGTAAAGAATTCACTAGAACAACAACAAAGGACTTAAGAAGCAAACTTTCAAACTAAAATATACTTCTTGGCATTTGAATAAATGTGGGTTTTGACACTCTTATGTAGGTGTCATAACCAGCCATAAAATAATGAATTGTATGTCACAACAGGTGTAAATATATGGGTCATGACAGTGTTATGACCATGTTATGACAGGTTATGACAAGTTACGTCAGGTATTATGACGTTTTATGACATGGTTATGACCCTGGGCGTCAAGGAAAGTGCTACCAAAATATCAGACTCGCAAGGCCATAGGCACTCTGCCACAGGCTCCACATCTCCCAGACTCACTCAGGTGCTCCATTATAAAGCACAGTAGACTGTGGGCTGTGTGTGGAAGATGGAGGACCAGCCTCACCCTAGCATACCTACCAGGTGCTCCATTATAAAGCTAGTGGAGACTGTGGGCTGTGTGTGGAAGATGGAGGATAGGGGTCTGTCCCAGAACAACCACAACAACAACAACAACAGCAACATTACTCCACCGAGAGACGCTAAAGACAACATCTGGAGCGCTGATCTTCTAGCAGATTCAAGAAGGTAGTAGGCAATGTCCCCTGTTAGACCAACAATAAGTCGTAGACTCCAGGATGGAGAGGCACCATGAGCCAATTTAGAAATCTGAACAGAGAGAGAGAGGAACACTACCTGGGATAGCTTTATTACAGGCCATACTGTTTCTAACCGTCTTAATCTCCCCCATAGAAACAGTGACAGCACCATCAACAAAAACAGAAGGGATCTGTTGCAGCTCTGTCGAAGCATGGGTATGTACTTTGTCAGTGGTAGGTTACGGGGGGACTCTTTGCGGAGATTCACCTATTGCTCACCTCTTGGCCACAGCACAGTAGACTATATGATTACAGACATTGACCCTTTCTCTCTCAGCTCATTCACCGTAAAACCACTAACACCTCTGTCTGATCACAGCCAAATGACCTTGTTCCTCAAAAGAACAGACATGGAAACAACCACATGTTCACAGCCCAGTAAGATGTACAACATCAGAAATTCATACAGATGGGCCCAAAACAGCACAGAAGAATACCAGAAAGCAACCAGTAATCAATCCAAACACTCTTAGATAACTTTCTGAATAGCATATACACCCACAGCACATGGCCAACAGCAGAACCTGGACCTGCTAGAGCAGTACTGCCAGACCTGGCAGTGAACCCCAAAGAGATGTACTAAAATAATGATTTTCCAGAAAAATCCAGATCTCAGGGAATTAGAGCAAAGTTCTCCATTGCTACAAACTATATAGGGTACTGCAGACAATAGAATAACTTAGCTTTAAAAATAAGCTCAACTGGACATCTAAATGAGGCAGTGAATGAACTGAGAGAGAAGGCACTGAGGGTATTCTACGCCATTAAAAAACAAATTCAAATTGAAATACCTAATAAAATGTAGCTAAAACGAATTTGAATCTGTGATTGAACCAACTGCACTTTATGGCAGCGAGGTGTGGGGTCCACTTGCAAAACAAGATTACACCCAATGGAACAAACACCCCATTGAAACCCTGCATGCAGAGTTCCGTAAGATTATCCTATATGTCCAGAGGAAAACTACAAACAATGCATGCAGGGCAGAATTAGGCCAAAATCCACAAATAATACAAACTTTAAAAATAGCTATTAAGTTTTGGAAACATTTTATGTACAGTGACCCCCTCTCATATCATTACCAAGCCCTGCAATGCCAAGAGCTGAGCAAAGAAAAGAGTCCCCTCATCCAGCTGGTCCTGGGGCTGAGTTTACAAACCTGTTCTACTAACACACTGAAGCCTCAGGACCAGAACATCCAATCAATCAGAAAAAAACTAATTACAACACAGTCAAAACAAAACTACATTATCTATTGGGAAATACAAGCACAAGCACAAAGCAAAATGCAGTGCTATCTGACCCTAAATCGACAGTACACCATGTCAAACTACAGTATTTGACCATGGTTACTGATCAAAACCTTAGAAAAACCTTGACAAAGTACAGTCTCAGTGAGCACAGCCTTGCCATTGAGAAGGGTAGACACAGGAAACCCTGGCTCCCTGTAGAGGAAAGGCTGTGCAACCATTGCTCCAGAGCAGAAACAGAGACAGAGCTGCATTTCCTGACAAAATGTAAAAAATATAAAACAATTATAACCGTCTTAATCTCCCCCCAGAGAAACAACAGTGACAGAACCATCAACAAAAACAGAAGGGATCTGTTGCAGCTCTGTCAAAGCATGGGTATGTACTGTGTCAATCATTTGCCCAAATTTGAAACCCTTTTTCAATATTTCAAAGACCTCTCTGATGAGAATAAGCTACCCGTCCTGTTGGGGGAGGACGCAGAGAGCTGTGGGTTGGCAGCGCACTACATTGCTGCCTGCTATAAGATGAGGGACAGTGTCTGACAGACCAACCAACCTGCACATGTCCTCTATGCCATTGTTTTTTATTGTCCATTGTATGGTTATTTTTACCCTTTATTATTGTTGTTACTGATTGTCCCGTTGACAATATTTATTATTATTATTTTAATTATTTTAATATTGTAAATGAATCACTTAATCTCCAAAGCACGCTTTGGCAATATGCACATTATTTCGTCATGTCAGGAGAGAGAGCGAAAGAGAGAGTGTTACAGGCTGTGAATGTTGTAGGCTATGATGATAATTATAGTATCAACCAATCATATAATTACCACATGTCAACTAATTATTCTCCTCTACTCCATAATATTTACTTTTTTTAAATGATTTCTACAGGACCACCCTTGGCTGTGCATCAATTAATTTTGATAAATATGTTTTGGACAAAGTTACAGGCCTCAGGTAAAGCCATATTGGGTTAGCTACGGCCCCTTGGAGTATCACTGATCTCCAGGATGTCAACCCCATTCCTTCAAATGCAATATCCCAGAATCATCTCTGTCTAAAATGAATGGCTTTTTGTTAGTTACATCAGAGAGAACAGCTCAGGCGGTGATTTATGGGTCTTTCAATAGGGATGACAAAGGATATCAGTTTGAATCAGAGTTCAGGTTGAATGACAGGGGATCTGGTTTGTGTGAGCCTGTAACCAGTCTCTTGAAACACACTGATGGAACTTGGAATCTGTAAAAACACAAGAGAATAGATTGATTGAATTCGCCTTCATCAATCAACTAATCGGTAACACTTAACAATAGTGTTACATGAATTAGCATGAACTAATGTTGTACTGTATTTATAGTGGTGGCATACTGTATCTGTTTGCTTATGGTACACCATTCTCACCATAGAGGGCAGTGGATTGAATTCATGTGCCATATGTTTCCTTCTACATGCACATAAGCCACTTAATATGACAGTGGCCAAATATTCCTGTAGTCTGACCCCCGTATTAAATCTGGAAAACAACACACCCCGCTGTGTTTTCACGCCAAACCGTGTGAGTGTGACCATTTCAAGAGGAATAGGCTGTTGTCAGTCTCATTGAACTCCTTGTGAACCAGCTCTTCAGGTGAGACACTTGACTTTGCCTGCTGCCAGCAGCATTGTTCCCTAACAGCCTCTCGGGACAAATATTACTCCTCTCCTCCATGTTTCCTGCTGGGAAAGCTCTACTCCTGTTGACTGTCTTTATAGTTAACCCTTCAGATGCCAGCCTTATGCCCCACCCTCCTTCCTCTTACCTTCCTCTTCCTCCTGGCCCAGATGTTTGTCCTCCTCCTCCATCTTCTTCCTCATGGCGCAGATGTTTGTCCTCCTCTTTCCTCTTCCTCCTGACCCAGCTGTTTGTCCTCCTCCTCCATCCTCTTCCTCCTGGTCCAGCTGTTTGTCTTCCTCCTCCATCCTCTTCCTCCTGGTCCAGCTGTTTGTCCTCCTCCTTCCTCTTCCTCCTGGCCCAGCTGTTTGTCCTCCTCCTCCTCTTGGCCCAGATGTTTGTCCTCCTCCTCCATCCTCTTCCTCCTGGCCCAGCTGTTTGGCCTCCATCCTCTTCCTCCAGGCCCTGCTGTTTGTACTCCTCCTTCCTCTTCCTCCTGGCCCAGCTGTTTGTCCTCCTCCTCCTCCATCCTCTTCCTCCAGGCCCAGCTGTTTGTCCTCCTCCTTCCTTTTCCTCCTGGCCCAGCTGTTTGTCCTCCTCCTCCTCCTCCATCCTCTTCCTCCAGGCCCAGCTGTTTGTCCTCTTCCTTCCTCTTCCTCCTGGCCCAGCTGTTTGGCCTCCTCCTTCCTCTTCCTCCAGGCCCAGCTGTTTGTCCTCCTCCTTCCTCTTCCTCCTGGCCCAGCTGTTTGTCCTCCTCCTCCTCCTCCTCCTCCTCCTCCTCCTCCTCCTCCTCCTCCTCCTTCCTCTTCCTCCTGGCCCAGCTGTTTGTCATCCTCCTCTTCCTCCTTCCTCTTCCTCCTGGCCCAGCTGTTTGTCCTCCTCCTCCTCCTCCTTCCTCTTCCTCCTGGCCCAGCTGTTTGTCCTCCTCCTCCTCCTCCATCCTCTTCCTCCTGGCCCAGCTGTTTGTCCTCCTCCTCCTCCTCCTCCTCCTCCTCCATCCTCTTCCTCCTGGCCCAGCTGTTTGTCCTCTTATTTGGATTCTCCATTGGCATTGGGTTTGCCCAATCCGCTTCATTTTCATTTTCCCTGCAGTTTTCTCTCTTTTTAAAATGGATACCTGTGATTTGACAGGGATGGGATTGAATTTAGTTAATGAGTAGAAGGGAGAATCTTATTATCGGCCCTCATGTGGCCTAATCTTTTGTCTTTCATGAAATGCACCCCGGAATCCTTTCCCTCCCGCCATCTGTCTGTTGCCATGGCGACTCCTAGCGCCGTGGGGTCCCAAATGTAGAGTTTCCTTGATCTTGGCCACCAGTGACTGTGGCAATCTGCCTGCGCTATTATTTAGGTTACTGCTAATTTGGCATCTGGAAGAATCCCATGACACAGTCTGGGTTTAGCACCAGCACCATGGGTGTGTTGACCCTCTCCGTCATAGCAGCACCCTTCCCTGAGTTACCCTCCACGGGATCGGTGTCCCGTATACGGGACGGTTGAGCTAACGTGCGCTAATTTGATTAGCATGACTGTTGTAAGTAACGGCAAACTTTCCAGGACATAGACATGTCTTATTTGGGCAGAAAGCTTAAATTATTGTTAATCTAACCGCACTGTCCAATTTACAGTAGCTATTACAGTGGAAAAAAATACCATGCTATTGTCACAGGCCGGCTCATAGCCGGAGGCAAAGATGAGGGGACATGAACAACAGGTATAGGGCCAATCAAAAGGTTCTTTATTGTAAACCAAAAACTATTCACTTTAAACAAAGAAAAAGGAATGAGGTGTGGAAATATCATAATGTAGAGTGTAGGTAAGGTGCATGGATGCATGAATCTGTGTGTGTGTGAACATGACTGAGTGGAAACAAAGTAAACCTACAAAGGAACAAACAGACCAGGATCATACCTGGAGGAGCAGAGAGAGAGAGAGAGAGAGAGAGAGGGGTTAGTGAAGCAGTTTTAAATACCCTGAGCCCAGGTGGCTCCAATCACACCAACTCCAATCACTAACGACCCTCCTCTGCCTGCAGGAGGAACCGCACCTGCACTGCGGAGGAGGGGCCGTGACACTATTGTTTGAGGAGAGTGCACAACAACAAAAATCTTATCACGGCAACTGGTTGGATACATTCACCTCTGAAGGTAAATAATGTGCTTACATTCAGTAATCTTGCTCTGATTTGTCATCCTAAGGGTCCCAGAGATACAATGTAGCATAGTTTTGTTTGATAAAATAAATGTTTATATTGAAATGTAGGAACTGGGTTCTACTGTTTGAACCCCTGCTGTCTATGGCTCCACACCCACCCCGCCCGGTCATCTAGATGTGTGAAAGTTAGTGTATAAGCTAATGATCCATCATGTATGACATTCCTGGGAGTGTGTAAACTTACATTTTGTATTACCATATCATTTTTGTATGTTCTCTATAGTTATGTACTTCAAAATGAATCAATTGACAAATTCGGCACATTTGGGCAGACTTGATACAAAATAGTCCAGTATTGCAATGCTTCACTGGATCAATCTAAAACTTTGCACACACTGCTGCCATCTAGTGGCGTAAATTGCACCTAAACTGCAATATTATATTGTTGCCTTTCTCTTGCATTTCAAAGATGATGGACCAAAAAAATTAATAGAAAACGCATGTTTTATTGTCTGTATTATCTTTTACCAGATCTAATGTGTTATATTCTCCTACAATAATTTCACATTTCCACAAACTTCAAAGTGTTTCCTTTCAAATGGTATCAAGAATATGCATATCCTTGCTTCAGGTCCTGAGCTATAGGCAGTTAGATTTGGGTATGTCATTTTAGGCGAAAATTGAAAAAAAGAGTCCGATCCTTAAGAGGTTAAATACCCCCTACTGTTTCTTAGGTCCCTCCCACATGTTAAGAAATGGAACAACTCAAGCTTTATTTTTCAATCTCTATCGTTCTCTCTAGAATTCCCAGAGCTGTGTGTGTGTGTGTGTGTGTGTGTGTGTGTGTGTGTGTGTGTCTTTGTGTGTGTGTGAGTGCATGCATGTGTGTGACCATACTGGGTTGATGTTGATGGGGGGTTACTAATAACATTTCTGCTGTGTTTGCCCGAAGCCTAGTCTTGGTAATGCTCACCTATGCCCTGTAATCCCAGCCACTCTCTTCCAGCCAGCACCTGCGTCCTCTCTGTACCTTTGAAAACCCCACACCTGGCCCACTCCCCTAGTGACCACCTCCTCAATAATTCACTGCTGCGCCAACTTTTTTTGGGAAAAAAATATTAATGCACTCAAGGAATGTTCCCCTCCACCCCTCTTCACACACGCACTCACACGCACACACGCACACAGGCACACACGGGTGCACACACACACATGAGCACACACGGGCACACACACAACACACACACACTTCTCTCTTATCTGGTTGCTAAGCGGTGACATCACCTCAGCACTGGAAGCTGGAAGGCCTACAGTATCTCTGATTGTGACTCGCTGTTCGGCCTGCCTGTCTTCACCGTTGTTACATTCCCCTTTAGTAATGCCCTGAACGTCCACAGGAGCGTCTATGCTTGCAGTCCTTTGATCGGGTGACTGGTGAGGTTACCACACGTTCCAGTGGGACTGCAATTAAAGCAAGCCCTGCGGCCATCTTTCAACCCAACACACACAGGCAAATATCAGGTTACGGTTAGGCTCAGCTTGGGCTCCTGCAGTGGAACTAATTAGTGCTCTCACAGGACTGCTCTGTCATCAGACGATTATTCCTTAAATGAATATGGAGGAGCAGATACAACTGGATGTTGTTCCATGTCTCTCCCTTCACTCTGGTTCTGTTTGACCCCTAGGTTTGGGCCTGTTTGGTAATCTGCTGGGAAGTTAACTGGAAACCAGAGGGTTTCTGGCTTCATAATCCTAGATGCCATCCCATGCCATTGTGTGTGTCTCGGGGGGTTGACAGATTTGAACATGATTTGACAATAACATTATTCTACTGCTACTAGAACCTGTACGGTACAATAACAACTACAACTGTCATTTTGACGTGCATCCCTCCACCGTAAAGTTACCATCTTTGTCCCTCAATCAACCTGTCCGCTGTTTTCCTCCACAGAGCTGATCTTTTTTAATAACTTTTTCCCCCCTTTAAATAAGAGGAGATTGTTATTGCGTGACATGACAAAGAAGACTCAAGACTCCACCCAACCAAGTGCCGGCCAAAGAGTTGCAGAGAAGTGCACATACTGTTGCTAAGCTAAGAAGCATTCATTACCAGTCAAGCTCATAGATCTGATTAATAATTAGCGTGGCCTAATGAGATGCGACACGGTCTCATAGAGTTTCATCTCAACCTTTAATAGACGTCCGTCTCCATTAAGTAAACAAACAAAAGTTAGCAGTGTCATAATGACTTGCATCTAAATTCCATATATCGTTCAAATGCAGTACACTCAGATGTGACATACAGTCCAATCAGCAGCATCATAGATTACAACGTAAATGATCTATTATCCGTTAAACATTAAACCATCCATTAAACAATCATTATTGTTTATTGAATTTAATATTAAATCGTTCCATCACTAACTATTAGCGTTACCTATTAGCATGACCTATTAGCAATGGGCAGCAGTTATTGAAATACAAAGGAACATAACTCAAGTAAAAAGTAGTTTGGGGAGGCCCCCAGAGCCCCGCAAATACTATATCTTATTTATGAGCAAAGATCTCCAGGGAGAAACCCAATAATTCCTCAGGTTGTCTGGGTTTCTCACTTATCAGCTCTCCCTGAGAACCTTACGTGGTAAACTCCCCCACACACGCACACACCGCCTTGTCGTTAACTGGATGAAATTACTCTGTCAGCGATCAAAGACAAAATTCTCTTCCCAAAATAACAATAGTCATTCAAATTGTACATTAAGAGGATCAGACCGAAGGTTGTGTTGCACGGCATGGGATTTAGTACACAGGGGCGGGGGGGGGCTTGGTTTAAATTGCGATGTATTTTTTCTCCTCAAATAAGCTCAAGGTAATGTAGTGTAAAGATCTGTCATTATCGGAGCCCCGCAGGTGGGATTGTAACAGCAGCTCAGTATTATCCAGAGAGGAGAGAGGGAACATGCAAACACAGTCACTGTAAACAGACTGGAGGCTTTCAACACCGAATGTCCAGTAATTCAGACAGGCCTGATCGATGGATCGAAGAAGCGTATGAACCGAACACATAGGATGACCAAATACCGTCATTGTTCATAGACATAATGTTATTTTCAGAGGGCCTACAATGATGAATAGGGCCCATACCCGTTGGCGGCGTCCATTGTTAGACACATTACCTCATTATGTTGCCTTAAACAACCTTGCACTATTTCCGACAACAACACAAAACATACCACTACCGCGTCTGAAAGGACAAATGGAGAGGGGGGACGACTAGAAAAGCAGACTGAATGCTAGAGGCATGTTTCCAGCTGAGTCTTGTGGATGTTTTAATGAAAGGGAACGTGCTGCGCTGCTGCACACTCTCCTGACATGGAACCTGCACAAGAAGGCAGCCGTTGGCTGACAGAAGAGCTGAGCGTCCAATCAGTAGGCTCTGAGAGGAGCCGACAGCCTCACAGCACGCCGCCCATTCTGTCTATCACTCACACATAAGGGGCTCAGGGGCCAAACTGGACCAATTAGGTCCAATGACAAAGCAGATCTCTATGAATAGTCTCTGTCAAAACAGAGGTCCATATATGTCAATCCATATGGTTTGGTTTACGTGTACAAAATGTGTTTTTAGACCTTGCATTTTTTTAGACATGAATTATGAGGTAGACCTTTGAGTCATTAGGTTTATTAGTTAGCTATAAAACAACATAACAACATCAATTTCATTCTAGAATTCTTCAATAGCTGTGTGGTTTTGATGAAAATAACTTTCTGAAGTTCGGTCTGTCAGTTGTTTAAAGCATTCAGCTGCGTCGTTGTCTTAATGTAACACACGAGTAGGACTGTTTTACATGTGTACACGTGAGCGGCAGGTAACCTAACGGTTAGAGTGTTTAGCCGGTAACCGAAAGGTTGCTAGTTCGACTCCCTGAGCTGACAAGGTGAAAAAACTGTCAATCTGCCTTTGAGCAAGGCACTTAACCCTAATTGCTCCAGTGTTGCCGTCAATAATGGCTGATCCCTGGCCATGACCCCACTTCCTGAGTGTGTCTCGGGGAGTTGGAATATGCAACAAATATTTCCATTTCACACTTACTGGTTACCCACTTGTACATGCAGTGAAACAGGAAAATATAAACGCCCCCTATTTCACGGCTTTGGGTTTTGGTTGTTCTGAACATTCATCTAACAATGGTTCAACAAGCTTTTACATAAAGCCCTCATCAAAACTCCATCATCAAATTACACAACACTCAAAATGCATGAGCACGTTTCCTCTTGACATGAATATACTCATGCAGCCCCATGTTAGCGCCATCCTAACAGCTACAGCTTTCTATATTGAAAAGGGGGGTTAGAAAAGGCTTCGCATTCTGATGTCAAATGCCAGTTGGTGAAGGCAGCAACACAAAGCAAACCACTCATGTGAGTCAATTGCTTAAGGTTTCTAAACAGAGTCATCGTAGGAAATGATCTTAAGTGAGATTGAGGGGTAGTAGACACAAGATCTGCAGACCGGCATCACTGCATCACTGCATCCCTACAAACCCACACACCGCCCCCTCCCCTCCCCTCCCCTCCCCTCCCCTCCCTCCCCTCCCCTCCCCTCCCCTCCCCTCCCCTCCCCTCCCCTAGAACAGGCAGTGTAGTATGCAACAGTACACCCTCCTTAGTGTAGTATGCACTACATTTGTGCCTTACATAATGCCGTCCAGATGACTGTGTTTCATACCCGTCTGCCGTGCATGAGCTTGCTCTGATGATACACAAATGGAGGGGAGAGAGACAGCTCCATGAATATTTTACCACGCTGTATAGGAACACGTAATCCTGCCCCGCGGACAAATGCACGCAGTGGTGGTGAGGCGGTGCAAGGTGTGTGTGTGTGTGTGTGTGTGTGTGTCTCTCACAGTGTCTGTGTGTCTGACTCTGTGTGTGTGTTTATCAGTTTCCCTCCATAGTTTCCCTCCTGTTTAAAGCTGGCAGTGGCACGGTGCAGGGGTCGTGTACATAAGGGGGACCCGCTTGGCGGAACAGAAGGGACGTCACAAGCCCAGCGAGTCCCCGTCCATCATCAGCAGGCTCTCGGAGGAGCCCTAGACAGCAGCCATCTTGAACCACAGTCACTGGGCAGCAGCCAGGTTTATAGTGATGTCATCTGGAAGGGAGGGAGGGAGGGAGAGAGGAGAAAGAGAGAGAGAGAGAGATGTGGAGAAAAGAGGAGAACGATTGAGAGGCAGATAAAGTGAGCGAGGGGAACGCTAGAGAGGGAGAGAGTGAGAAGGAAAGAGAGAGAGAGAGAGAGAGAGAGAGAGAGAGAGAGAGAGAGAGAGAGAGAGAGAGAGAGAGAGAGAGAGAGAGAGAGAGAGAGAGAGAGAGAGAGAGAGAGAGAGAGTGAGAAGGAAAGAGAGAGAGAGAGAGAGAGAGAGTGAGAAGGAAAGAGAGAGAGAGAGAGAGAGAGAGAGAGAGAGAGAGAGAGAGAGAGAGAGAGAGAGAGAGAGAGTGTTTTCAGCCCTCCCAGCAGAAACATGTTGAAAGGCTCTAATTCAATTCAACCGATAGGGGTCTCTGACCAACACTCAGGCTGTCTGACCCCATGCCCTGCTCTGACCAACACACAGGCTGTCTGACCCCATGCCCTGCTCTGACCAACACACAGGCTGTCTGACCCCATGCCCTTCTCTGACCAACACACAGGCTGTCTGACCCCATGCCCTGCTCTGACCAACACACAGGCTGTCTGACCCCATGCCCTGCTCTGACCAACACACAGGCTGTCTGACCCCATGCCCTGCTCTGACCAACACACAGGCTGTCTGACCCCATGTCCTGCTCTGACCAACACACAGGCTGTCTGACCCCATGCCCTGCTGTTTGGGTTCTCTGTGCTACAGACACACCACCAGGACTGTTATGTAATGGTCTGAGCTGAGGTAAAAGTTACTGTCTGGCTCTGAACATCTCTGTTCAGTTAGCCTGGTTCCAAATCTGTTTGTGCTGTCTTACCAATTCCTTGGCATGACAATGGCCATAGGAGTTTGCGAGACAGATCTGGGACCAGGCTACAAACAGATCTGGGACCAGGCTACTGTTCAGCAGCCATGACGTCTTGAATACTAACTACTTCTTAGGCCTTAGAATCACTTACATGATAAGAATGTGATCCCTTTGCTTTGCTTTTTAAATGAAACTTTGCTGAAGCACTACTTCATCTGTTTGGCGTGGCTTCTCTTCACAAATGAAGATGCTTCACACTCGATAGAGACAACAGAGATGGCACAAAGAGTCTTTGATGATCATTGATTGGGTGCCTGTATTGCAAAGTCACCCGTCGTTAACCTCTGCTGTTTGCATGCCCACAATAAGCTTTACTCCAGTATGGCATCCATTCAATGCTTAGGAATTCAGAGGGCTTTATCCTCCAATCTACGCAGAATAAACTCACAACAATATCAAATCAAATCAAGTGTTATTTGTCACCTTACAGTGAAATGCTTACAAGCCCTTAACCAACAATGCAGTTAAAAAAAAATATGTGGTAAGTAAACAATAGACAAGTAAAAAATAAAAGCAGTAAAATAACAGTAAAAATAATATACAGGGGGTACCGGTACAGAGTTAATATAAGGAAGCATGTTTGCAATCTCTCCCTCATCTTATTTCGTGCCGCTTAAGACGTTTCCATAATCCGTCCTAGCCACGGATCGTACTTGCCTTATTGACCCTGACCAGAGACCGACCAAAACTCGGCCCATCCAGCGAGCCAGGGGATTGATGTTGTTTTCTTTTCCCACTCATTCAAGGCCTCATTTGGATATGGCAAGAAGAAGAAGAAGAAGAAGAAGAAGAAGAAGAAGAAGAAGAAGAAGAAGAAGAAGAAGAAGAAGAAGAAGAAGGAGGAGGAGGAGGAGGAGGAGGAGAAGAAGAAGAAGAAGAAGAAGAAGAAGAAGAAGAAGAAGAAGAAGAAGAAGAAGAAGAAGAAGAAGAAGGAGGAGGAGGAGGAGGAGGAGGAGGAGGAGGAGGAGGAGGAGGAGGAGGAGGAGGAGAAGAAGAAGAAGAAGAAGAAGAAGAAGAAGAAGAAGAAGAAGAAGAAGAAGACAGAGGGAAGGAGATGAAAGTAACAAAGATGGAGGGGCTGGCTGGGGCAGCATTAAGCCGAGCAGCTAGATAAATAAAGAATGAATCGGGGGCCAAGCGAGTGTCTCTTCCCTTCCCCTCGCCATGCAGCTCCTCTCCGCCAGCAAACTCATTTGGAATTAATATATTTACACCACGGGGGACGTTGTCAATTTACATCTCCTCTACTTGGATACTAAGCAGGCAGCCATCTCTGCTGCTCGCTCACCCACTGTCGCCGACCAGCATCCCTCTCTCTCTCTCCACCGCTAGGTTGTGCATAGACCTAGAGGGCAGATTTGGGAAGTTTGCAAATGTCACACACACAGAAATACACACACACACACACAGAAATACACACACACACACAGAAATACACACGCACACACAGAAATACACACACACACACAGAAATACACACACACACACACAGAAATACACACACACACAGAAATACACACACACACACAGAAATACACACACACACACAGAAATACACACACACACAGAAATACACACGCACACACAGAAATATACACACACACACAGAAATACACACGCACACACAGAAATACACACACACACACACAGAAATACACACGCACACACAGACAGAAAACCAAATCATATAGACGGGTGGGTTGTTTAGCAACAAAACTGATGCGTGCGCAACCCTTCGGGCAAAACAGACGGGGTTGGCTTACAATCAAAGGTTTGTTGACAACATGTAAACTATATTTCCTGTCCAAATGTACACCGAGTATACAAAACATTAAGAACACCTGCTCTTTCCATGACATAGAAATAGGCTGACAAATTAGATGTTCCTGTCTTGCTAACCAAAGGAGAGGGAGCGAATGAGAGAGAAATAATGAACGCTCATGGAATATATTAATACATTAATAGGTGTAGATTTGAATTTTGGTCAGACAGACTAGATCCTGCTGTCAACATTTTGGTTCCAAAGGGTAAGCAGTGCAAAATGGTCTGAACCTATGGGGAGCCTTTGACCCTGTGAACCTGCTCTTAAGGTCAACGTGCCCAGAGAATCAGGAAATGACTACAGTTGGGATTACAGTTTTTTTGGATTGCTTACACACTAAAATTAAAAGTAGTACACTATTAGCAAAACCTTACACTCAAGAAGCAAAACATCAGCCCATATTTGCACAACTATAAGCACATTGTCAACCTTACACTTGTTGCAAAACTCTACACACAGTGATTTGCAAAACACTAAACACAGTTAACATACATTACGCACAAAAATCTATCATGAAGTCACGTCCTTGCAATACCAAAGCACTGACTGTCAAATTACCACACCGTCCAACCAATTGGTTCAACACAGTCATCAGGTGTGCAAACACTCGTTTGCTTAATTGTAGACACACCAATCAGGTGTATAAGCACTATAAAAAGCAGCAGGTGAGTTCATCGGTCTTCAAGCACAATGGAAAGAGTCAGAGAAAGAGTAAGACGAGGAGGAGGAGGAGGAGGAGGACGACGAGGAGAACGAGGACGAGGAGAACGAGGAGGACGAGGAGGAGGACGAGGAGGACGAGGAGAACGAGGAGGACGAGGACGAGGACGAGGAGGAGGAGGAAGAGGAAGAGGAAGAGGAAGACAAGAAGGTGCTCAAAGAGGACCGAATCTGACAAATGAGATCCGCGCAACACTGGTTGACCACATTGTCAACCACGGCCTGACGCTGAGGGAGGCTGGACTGCGAGTACAGCCAAATCTAAGCCGATATACAGTGGCAAGTGTGATGAGAACATTTCGACTGGAAAATAGGTATTGTAAAAATATCATCATATCAAAAACATCTGCACGGTTTCAGTAACTGCTTACAGTACTATATTCTATGCACCATCAGCACTTCTGTTACCTTTTCCTGTGAAATTACTGTACTATTGTATACTGTTTTTTTTTCTACATAGGATTGAGGGTCAGGGACGACAAGGGGGAAGGCCTCCTATGTTCACAGAACAACAAGAGAGGGAGATAGTAAACATGGTTTTGGCCAACAATGCTATAACACTCAAGCAGCTCCAAGCTAACATTGTCAATAACCACGCCATTTTCAACGATATCCATCAGGTCTCAACATCAACACTGGCACATTTCCTAAAAAAAAAACATATTCAAATGAAGCAAATTTATCGAGTGCCTTTCGAGCGCAATTCCGAAAGGGTGAAACGACTGCGGCATGATTATGCAGAGGTATGTATTCACTTTAGCAGTGTGATCTTGCAGTCTCATAATCTTTTACTGTACTGTAATAGGTATACTAGATCTACACTGAACTACACAATTTAGCCTGACACTGTTTTTCAGAGAGTTTTACGAATGGATGGAGAGGAGATCCAGCATGAGTTCATTTACGTAGATGAGGCTGGGTTCAACCTGACGAGAACACGAAGGAGGGGAAGAAACATCATTGGCCACAGGGCTATAGTCAATGTCCCAGGGCAACGTGGGGGTAATATAACACTCTGTGCAGCCATTACACAGAATGGGGTCCTCCACCGCCATGCCCATATGGGCCCTTACAACACAGCACTCATACTTACATTCTTGGACCAATTGCACAACATAACAGCAGCAAATCAAATCGATCATATGCAATACATTGTTGTCTGGGACAATGTGTCTTTCCACCGCTCTGCTCTGGTTCAGAACTGGTTTCAGCAACATCCACATTTCACCGTCCTATATCTTCCACCATACTCTCCATTCCTCAACCCTATAGAAGAGTTTTTCTCGGCATGACGGTGGAAGGTATATGATCTCCGTCTCCAGGCTGAGGTACCCCTCATCCAAGCCATGGAGGAGGCCTGTGACCAGATGGAGGTAGCAGCAATGCAAGGATGGATTCGTCATTCAAGACGTTTCTTTCCAAGGTGCCTTGCTAATGACAACATTGCCTGCGATGTTGATGAAATTCTCTGGCCAGATCCAGCTAGGCGAAGAGACAATGTCTAGTTATTTTTTTTACTTTTTTTTTAACTTACAATACGTAAAGTGACGTTTGGTTACAGTATTATGAATCTCCATGTCAACATTTTGGGCGTGTTGAGAAATAAATGAGTTTCTTCAGTCTGCAACATTGGTCTTGTGTAGTGTTTGGTGAATTTACATTATATTTGTACTTTGTTGATAGTAGCCTACTCTAATCATAGGGAAGTAGAAGTGCTAAAAGTGTTTTTGGTTTATCACAGCAGAGTGTAACTCGTGCAAACAGAGTATAGTAATGTGAAACGTGTGTGTTTCATATGGTAACAAAGTGTGGTTTTTAAAAAGAAGTGTATAGTTTTTACAAGAGTGTTTAATTTTGCAAAGGATCTGTAGTGTTTTGCTAATTGGGTGTGTGGTTGTGCTAATTGTGTGTAGTGTTTTGAAAACACGGGCCCTGTTTTGAAAATCGTGCTTAAGCAATCAAAAAAAACTGTAATAGATACTGACAAGTCATACTCATAGGTCAGAGGTCAATAAAAGGGTATGACCAATTCGTGCCTTCTTGTGCCACATCCTTTGGGAGCTCTTCTTTTTTGATGCATTCTTTACAAATGCCTACAGAAAGACTTATCAAGCGTTTCAGGGAGATTGCAGATCACAGATCATTTATACAAAGCATTAGCCAAAAAAGACCAGAGATGAAGTTTGATAATATTTGAATACTTTTTATCCTACACTATCTCTCCTCTAGCACCAGCATGGGTCCTCTCCACTACAGGACATTAGAAGAACCTAAGACAGAGCTTCAGACTGTACAAGATAATGGCTTCCAAATTTCCCCTGGATGGTAAATGTCAACGCTGTAGGTAATCACTGAACTGATTAGCCTTGCCTCCTGTGTTAGACAAATGGTATGATGAAAGTCACCGGTAGGAGGACATGTATGTTCCTGAAATACCTGCCAAAGAAAATGGAATGAGCTCTCTGTTCTTTTAGAGGAACCCAATGTATTTTTAATTGACATGATGATGATGATTATGATGATGATGATGATGATGATGATGATGATGATGATGATGATGACTTGTATCTGTGAGGATATATATAATTTATTCCCTTCATATATGACAAACATCACAGTCCAATATATGATAGTACTTCACTGTACACACACATCAGCATACACATGATGCCACATTGAATATTCTGCATTATTCTGTATATATGCCAATTAAAAATCAATAATAACAATCAAAACAAGACAAAATTGTCTAATTAGTGGTTTAATTTTGCTACATTTATTTCCAATGGATTCTAATTGGTTCTTATATCAATTGTTATCAGAGGCAGTTCTCCTTGTCTCTCAGTAGGCCATCATGCCACTGATTTGGGCTGTATTAACCATAGAAGAAGTGAGGGGGGCAGCAGCAGTTTGGGCGGTATGAAGCGAAGAAGAAGTGAAGGGGATAACAACTGCAGTTTGAGCTGTTTTAACCTTAGAAGAAGTGAAGGGGACAGCAGCTGCAGTTTGGGCTGTTTTAACCATAGAAGAAGTGAAGGGGACAGCAGCTGCAGTTTGGGCTGTTTTAACCATAGAAGAAGTGAAGGGGACAGCAGCTGCAGTTTGGGCTGTTTTAACCATAGAAGAAGTGAAGGGGACAGCAGAAGCTGTTTGTGCTGTATGACCATATGTAGTCACAGTGATGTTTGCCTGTCACACAGTGTGTGTGTGTGTGTGTGTGTGTGTGTGTGTATGTGTGTGTGTATGGCTGGCTCTCCCCTGCATCTGGCATCATGGGCTCCCTTCCAATACACCAGGGACAATACTGTGTTATCTGTGCTCACATTTGTCAAAATACATTTATCTCGCTCTCTTTCTGGTTGACACTCACTGCATATGTTTTTTTTCTCTAAGTCTGTACTCCTTTTCTCAGTCACCCACAGTCACCTCGCTCTGTCCTCTCTCCTCCATAGTGTCTGTACATGTGAGTGTGTGTGTGCGTGTCAATGTGTGCGGGCATGCGTGTGTGTGTGTGAGAGAGAGAGAGATTGTGTGCGGGCATGTGTGTGTGTGTGAGAGAGAGAGATTGTGTGCGGGCGTGCATGTGTGTGTGTGATAGAGAGATTGTGTGCGTGCGTGACGTGCACACTTGCATGCATTTGCATGACTGTGTGTGTGAATGTTTCCCTGCAGTGTGCATGAAAGCACTCTTTTGTGTGTCTTCTGCATGGGTAAGGGCCTCTGCCAGTTTGTCCTCTGACAGCACTCCAGTGCTCCCCATCTGGGCTCTGACTCCCTGGTGATGGAGCTCTCTGCCAGGGGAGGCATTCTGCACCAAGGCCTGTTAGCACCAGTGACAAAGGACACTGTTGGGCTTTGTTTAATGTGGCAGCCCTGTGTGTTCACGCTCAAATAGCACCCATATGGTCACACAACGGCAGAACATGCCTCCCTACTCCGCTGACAAAGCTGGTGATGTCTCAGAGAAAAGAGCAGTCTTACCAAGGACAGAGAGACAGAGGGAATCATGTACTTAGCTACCTTAGAACTCACAATCTTAGGTAAGGTTACTTGAATAGGTGTTTTCGTTTTTTTGTCTCATTGCATCTCATTGAAGTCTCACAATACTATTACAAGGAGATACAGTAGTTATGTAATAACTTACAGTACTCATCCACTTTTCCCCATACTGCCAGCTCGGCTGATGTTGATGGATCTCAGTCTCAATTGGTATCCGCCATTTTGTCTTGGGACTCCCTCTCCTTCATTTGTCTTCTGCTACTCTTGGGATGAGATCTTATTTTCCTATCCAACTACAGCAGCATCTCTGGAGTATTGTGTCCATAGTTTCACATTTTGTTTGTAATAAGTGTTATACCCTCCAGGCAAAGATTTACAGTTTGTGGTTGACAAATGCCCCTCACTTATGAATGGTGGAGAATAGATATTCCCTATGTACCACATTCCAGGCCAGAGTAAGTGTTCTGTTATTGACAGTGCCTTCCTCAAGCTATGAATGATGTGTAACCGGTGCTGTACTGCGCTGCTGGAGCTCTGCGTTGTGTGTGATTGATTGAGACTAAAGACGTGGACTTCGGAGATCAGGTTGTTTTAATGTATCAGAATTCTCTCTCCTGCATCCAAAAGAATATACAAAACATTTGTAGAGCACAAATATGTTCTGCCAATCGTCGCCTCACTCTTTCCTACTGCATCAAAATTAAATGACTACAGCCTCTCCTTATAATGTATCAACACATAACGTACATTTTACAAAGATAAAACCACATACCTGCATGCAAAAGAAAATGCAAAACATTTGTAGAGCACAAATATGTTCTGCCAATCGCTGCCTCTCTCTACAATATATATATATATATATATATGCCATTTAGCAGACGCTTTTATCCAAAGCGACTTACAGTCATGCGTGCATACATTTTTGTGTATGGGTGGTCCCGGGGATCGAACCCACTACCTTGGCGTTACAAGCGTTGTGCTCTACCAGCTGAGCTACAGAGGACCAACATAGTGCACAATACAAAGGACTGGGATCAGTCGAGGAGCTAGCCATCGTTCACACATACCATACCTTAGCTAGCTAGTAACCACATGTTGAATTCAGAATGTTAATATTATTCTAAAGAGTACAATTACAATTGTATCTTGACAATACCATCCACTTATGAGTAAACTCTAAATATACAACATCATTCACAAAACACAGTGTGTCATAACTTTGTGCTTAAAGGAATCTAACTTTTCTGAAGACGACAGAAAAAGCGTGCCTACCTCTCATAGCGCATCAACATTATCAGAGCAAGAGAACGCAGCGCAAAACGTTCCTGTCTCCCCTATTCCCCAGGATTCAGACATGCATAATACAGTTTTTCTCAGTCGCTTTGGTGCATTTCTTAGATCAAAAGTGCAATTCTTGATACTACTTGTACAAATTCCAAATCATCTAGTCACTTGTGCACATCATTAAAGCAATTTCTTATTCCTTTGAACAAATTGCAATTGCTTTTGTACATATTGCAATTGATAATGTACAAGTGTCAGCTTTTTTCCACATTTTCAATTGCTCATGTCATGTTGATCAAAATATAGTAGATGGTTCTCTGTTGAATAGTCTTACCCCTCAAAACATCTAGGCATTAGTTCCTTGCATAAGCCATTACGTGCAAAATTGTTGAACTATTTGTCATAAACTGTCAAGCATAGTTTTACACATTTCTATTAGACCTTTTGTACAAAAACGTAAATTGCTGAATCGTGCAGGTGAAATTAACCCTCACTCATGAAGGAATGTAAAGTGTTAGTTCAACCAACAATCAACCAGTTGTCTAAATTGCTCAAAGGTGCATCTCATGAAGAATCAATTGGCAAGCATATATAGACAGACCACAACACAGAGTTGCAATTTTCCAATAATGGATGGACCAGGAAACGAACAGGGTCAACAGCCAAGAGGAGGAAGAAGAGGAGCAAGGATGCGTGGTGGAAGGCAAAACAGAGGAAGAGGCAGAAGAGGACATAGGCGCATATCTGATGACATAAGGGCCACTATTGTAGACCATGTTGTCAATCATGGCCTTACAATGGCTGAGGCGGGTCGAAGGGTGCAGCCGAATATTGGGAGATCAACCGTGTCCTCAATAGTACAAACGTTTCGAAGAGAGAACAGGTATGTCCACCAATGTACAGTGCACTGTTACTGTATATAAGCAGTATACTGTATACTTCCTACAATGCTTCATATTACAGTAGTCCATAGAAGTGCAGTAACCCACATACAGTAATATGTAAATAGTACTGTTGAAATTGATATATGCCATAGAAGTGCAGCCTTGTGCATTTTCAATACAGTAACTGTCATCCAAACTGTAGCCTAAGTTTACATCAGGTAATACTGTCAAAGTACACAGTTCCATTGACAACATGCCTAAACATTTTGACAACCTTGTTCGTGAACAATGACTCAATGACTTATCATTCTGATGACACTGACATGATCATTGGCATGAATATTTACTTTTGAGAGATGTACTAAGGATTTTTAGTGACTGACTAGCTTTAGAAACATATCTATTGTATATTGCAGTTTGTACAAATTGTTCTGAGAAATGCACTTATTATTTTGCACATGTTAGGGATGATGTGAAAAATGCACCAAAGCGACTGAGAAAAACTGTAACACATCAACATGCTATGTTAATATATGAACCTGGTGAAAACTCGCAAAGTATTTTAACACTTGTTACATATGCACACATCAATGGAGCGAAGGGGGGGTCAGCCCTTGCTGTCACTGAGTAGCTTACAAGACGCCTCGAACACGAGAACAATAACTTCCCTCCCTTTCCCCTTTTTACAACTCATAGCGCATCAACATTATCAGAGCAAGAGAACGCAGCGCAAAACGTTCCTGTCTCCCCTATTCCCCAGGATTCAGACATGCATAATACAGTATTTCTCAGTCGCTTTGGTGCATTTCTTAGATCAAAAGTGCAATTCTTGATACTACTTGTACAAATTCCAAATCATCTAGTCACTTGTGCACATCATTAAAGCAATTTCTTATTCCTTTGAACAAATTGCAATTGCTTTTGTACATATTGCAATTGATAATGTACAAGTGTCAGCTTTTTTCCACATTTTCAATTGCTCATGTCATGTTGATCAAAATATAGTAGATGGTTCTCTGTTGAATAGTCTTACCCCTCAAAACATCTAGGCATTAGTTCCTTGCATAAGCCATTACGTGCAAAATTGTTGAACTATTTGTCATAAACTATCAAGCATAGTTTTACACATTTCTATTAGACCTTTTGTACAAAAACGTAAATTGCTGAATCGTGCAGGTGAAATTAACCCTCACTCATGAAGGAATGTAAAGTGTTAGTTCAACCAACAATCAACCAGTTGTCTAAATTGCTCAAAGGTGCATCTCATGAAGAATCAATTGGCAAGCATATATAGACAGACCACAACACAGAGTTGCAATTTTCCAATAATGGATGGACCAGGAAACGAACAGGGTCAACAGCCAAGAGGAGGAAGAAGAGGAGCAAGGATGCGTGGTGGAAGGCAAAACAGAGGAAGAGGCAGAAGAGGACATAGGCGCATATCTGATGACATAAGGGCCACTATTGTAGACCATGTTGTCAATCATGGCCTTACAATGGCTGAGGCGGGTCGAAGGGTGCAGCCGAATATTGGGAGATCAACCGTGTCCTCAATAGTACAAACGTTTCGAAGAGAGAACAGGTATGTCCACCAATGTACAGTGCACTGTTACTGTATATAAGCAGTATACTGTATACTTCCTACAATGCTTCATATTACAGTAGTCCACTTGTATTTCACAGCATACAGAAATATACTCTATACAGATACATACTGCACCTTACATGCACCCACCTGTATGTTTTACAGTAAAATGTGTGTTCGCATAGTTTTTGTCTATGTGAAAGTGTGCGATGCATCACTGCATTTTTCCACACATAGGACTGCAAGATTACCTCAAACCGGTGGCAGAGGACGCCTTTTCACACCTCAACAGGAGGAGGCTATTTGCACCATGGTCCGAGCAAACAATGCCATGAGACTCAGGGAAATACAAAGGACCATTATAGAAGACAACGATGTCTTTGAAAACATCCATACGGTTAGCATCTCAACCATCGACAGGGTGCTGCATAGAAACCAGATGAGTATGAAACAGCTGTACCGTGTACCATTCCAAAGGAATGAGGACAGAGTTAAGGAGCTACGGTACCAGTATGTACAGGTAAAACATATATCTATGTAACTACTTTACAGCAACATTTTATAGTGTTACATAGTACAGTAAGCATAAACTGCACACATTTCCATTGCTGTGGAAGGAACATGCAATATATGTACATTTTATGTCACTCTTCCTTACCAAAACAAATTCAACTGTGTGTTCTGGGATATAGCGTATAATGGAGTTGGAATCAAGTGAACCCTCTCACAACTTTGTATACGTGGATGAGGCTGGCTTCAACCTGACCAAATGCAGAAGGCGGGGTCGGAATATCATCGGTCACAGAGCTACTGTGGATTTGCCAGGCCAACGGGGAGGAAATATCACCATGTGTGCTGCTATTTCGGAGCATGGTGTCCTAACCCATATCCCCCTTTTAGGGCCATACAACACCCAGCATCTACTCAACTTTTTAGAGACTCTCTACAGGGCTCTCATCCCTGATGATGAGAGGGGTCTGTTTAGAGAGGATTTGCCAAAGTATGTGGTCATTTGTGATAATGTGAGTTTCCATCGATCAAACATCATAAGGCAATGGTTTGTGACCCACCCGAGGATGCTCATAGAATTCCTCCCACCTTATTCACCATTCCTTAACCCAATTGAGGAGTTCTTTTCAGCATGGAGGTGGAAGGTGTACGATCGTCAGCCACACACACAGATGACCCTGCTGGCTGCAATGGATGCAGCATGTGACGACACCACAGTAGACGCCTGCAGAGGATGGATAAGGCATTCCAAAAGATTCTTTCCACGTTGCATTGGAAGGGAAAATATCCGGTGTGATGTGGATGAGAATATGTGGGCTGACAGACAGGAACGTCTGGATGTGTAGAGACAGCACTAGAACAGTGCTGTGGGCAAAGTTGTGCCTTAGGGGTGGTTTCCTGTGTTTCTTTCTAATTTAGTTTTTTTTTCCTTTGTGCCCCTTGGGTTGTCCAGTCTCTTTCAATCAATAACCCACATACAGTAATATGTAAATAGTACTGTTGAAATTGATATATGCCATAGAAGTGCAGCCTTGTGCATTTTCAATACAGTAACTGTCATCCAAACTGTAGCCTAAGTTTACATCAGGTAATACTGTCAAAGTACACAGTTCCATTGACAACATGCCTAAACATTTTGACAACCTTGTTCGTGAACAATGACTCAATGACTTATCATTCTGATGACACTGACATGATCATTGGCATGAATATTTACTTTTGAGAGATGTACTAAGGATTTTTAGTGACTGACTAGCTTTAGAAACATATCTATTGTATATTGCAGTTTGTACAAATTGTTCTGAGAAATGCACTTATTATTTTGCACATGTTAGGGATGATGTGAAAAATGCACCAAAGCGACTGAGAAAAACTGTAACACATCAACATGCTATGTTAATATATGAACCTGGTGAAAACTCGCAAAGTATTTTAACACTTGTTACATATGCACACATCAATGGAGCGAAGGGGGGGTCAGCCCTTGCTGTCACTGAGTAGCTTACAAGACGCCTCGAACACGAGAACAATAACTTCCCTCCCTTTCCCCTTTTTACAACTCCTTGTCACCTGAAGGAGGTCAAAGAGACAAATAACTGATGTTTTCTGCAGATCAGCAGACCATCTTTACAATTTACATGTGTTACTGGGGATTACCAACTACACTTTCGGGCATCATAGAAGTGGATTCCGAGAGGGGGGGGGGATCTCAGAATTATCTCATCGGACATAAATGTGCTGGATTCTCAGAATCAACGGGGTGGTCCCGTGACACCATGTCCGGCCTATCAGCCCGCCGTATCCCTAGAATTTCAGGACTTGCTAACAGACTGGGTAGATCAAGTTACTTTGCGGTGCGGCCACGCAAGTTGAACGAATGATCCACATCTCCTTGGAAACCAAACACCTATCCTACTCAGACAGAAGCAATCATCCCAGAGGTGATCCTGTGGAATGCACAGTTTGCTCATTCAAGACTAACTAACTGAGTTCACAATCCATCCTGGCTGGGATCAGAGGACGAATTCACTGAACAGAAAAGTCTAATAGACTTTACTTTCCTGTACTGAGGAGAGAGAGAGAGAGAGAGAGAGAGAGAGAGAGAGAGAGAGAGAGAGAGAGAGAGAGAGAGAGAGAGAGAGAGAGAGATGTGTATAGGGCCTGCTGGCCTCAGCACTACTGTCAAGGGAGACTTGGACAATAAACGTTTTCCTCTGCTCCATCCCATCCTAACGGAATTCAACTGGGCAGGCAACACCGACAAGTCATTTACCCTATTGCATTCTTAATTTCCTCTGAAAGTGGCACTGTGTGTGTAAAGTGGTGGAAGACATTGAGGATTGTAAGACGGCAGGTCTAATTCACAAACCAATGATCAATACTGTCCCGGCACTGTCCACATCGGATGCTAACTGGCAGCCTAGTCCATGTCTATTCCTGGTTGGTGAGCTCTCTATAGTTTCACAGTTGTGAAAGCCTATGTCGATGGAGCCCTCTCACATTTTCTCTTTCAATGAATAAGATCATATCATTCTCAAAACTCCTGTGTTGAGTACGGAAGCCAATTCTTATTGACCTGTGGAGCTTCTCAGCTCAATAACTGTGTTGTATCCCATTGTCCCCTCTTACCTCACCTTCCAACTTAATAGGCTGGTAAATAAAACCTTGAATGAATTGTTTGTGGCATTGAAGTCATTTGCGAGCGACTGGGTTTTTGCACTTCCAGAGCTTACGTCTGTTCAGAAAGAGAATATAGTAAATTGACTTGATTAGACTATTGTTGATACAGTGATTAATGGTATTATGGTTAATTATAACTACTGATAGAGTTAATTCAAGGGTTTCTCTATATCCAACCCTTAATGGTGCCTTCTTAGATTTATTTGTACAGGATAACCAAATTAATCAAATAAATCAGATCAATTAATTATTCCAGCAATTTCTCAGTAAATTATCTTGAATATTAATTAGCCAAAAGTCCTAACATTGGAAAATCTGTCAGTCTATGTAAGGCATTTTACTGTTAAGGAAACCCCTGAAACTAGCAACCATAATACTTATACTATTATCCTGGCAGTTGCTTGCTCCTGTCTATTATTAAATTGAAGATTTTTAAATATACATATCTGACTATCAGCCAAAATATAATAGAATGCCTATGATCTGGGATTTGACAGCTTCACCGCAGTTACACCTCCGACACCGCCCCCCAAAAAGAAATGATATACTATGCAGTTGTCGGTTATGGCGGGTTAACGCTGGAACTAATTTAATCCTGGCCTTAGTCTATATCCATTACATATCGCAGTATACCGGTACACCAATAGTAGGTGGGATTCCCAAACAAATCCACACGGATCCAAAAAGGAGGAATTCCTTACATTTTGATCTACCTCTGTGGTATAGACTGCATTTAACCTCCCTCCTCCCTCCTCCCTCTCTCACACACCATAATAAAACATCATATTAGCATCGCAGACACAGAGGCAAATATTCCTCTCTCTCTTCTCTTTTACACTGGCTCTCCGGCACACTACCATTTCCATTACAATGAGTTGGGTGTAAATATGTGTCAGACACAAACACAACATTCATTTTAATGATCCGCTGCAGCTCCGTTCAATTACATTCCATGAAATATTCAACGGATTCCGTCTCTGATTTAGGAGATCGTGCGAGCGCACCATGGGCATGTTGGTTGCACACGCAGAAAATACAGCTTCTTTGTTTTAACATGACTTCCCCGTTTCTATTTTTCTGCCAGGCTTTTACCTACTGGGGTTGGAGCGAGGCAGTCAGTAAACACCATAGACATTCCCATTCAATATCATTTTAATGGGTGGACCGGTGGCCCCGTTGAGTGGTACCCATGACTGTTCCCATGAAAATGCCATGGTCTGAGGGGCTTTTGTTCCATTTAGTAATTATTATTTCTGTGGCTCTTTGCTGTGCAGTTACTGCAGGTATTTCACAATCATGTCAGCTTACAGTGCTGACCGGTGATGCTCTAAACACTGTAGATTATAGCAGAGTAGTTTCATACATCAACACGCATGTATTCTAATGGAGTGATTAGTACTAGCCTACGTGCATTATTTGCACTGTATCTTGCCCATTGCTCTAGTGAAAATACGTGTGTCACCATCGAGAGATGTCCTCGGGCCGTTTTCACATGTTCCCAGCGGAACCAAGCTGATGTGAACATTTTAAGTGTTATTTCTACTAAACACCGGCTTGTAAGTCCATTAGATGTGTACTCCAAATGTGGTCGGACACATCTGGGACAGTTCCCCAGCACTTCACATTTTCACAATGTCTTCACATGGAATAGGATCCAGCTGAAAGTGTAAGCTACTCTCTGAAGTGTAAAAAGGATACACAGGAGTCACACACCAGGAGCACTAACAGCACGCATACTAATTTCAAACCCTCATGAAAGAGATGGGGATTTATTTAGAAATCTTGGTGCTGCTTTGACATTGGTATTCATTAGCGGAAAAACTAGTATGACAGAAAAGTTACTCTAAAGCATGACTGATGTGTTGATTTGTGTGCCCTCAATGAACTATTTAGTTGAATCATGTTTAATTTAATTGGAGGGTGCTAAGATGACATATGGAATTGTTTTAAGATGGTCATACTATGGATCTTTTAGCTATTTGATTTTGAATTTTAGGACCCCTTTCGGTAAAACAAAAAAAGTTTAATGGTTTTGGTCTTTACTACTTAAGCCCATAGAAATGCCTTGAATGACCCCTTGACTTTTCGACATTTTGTTTACGTTACAGCCTTATTCTGAAATTGATAAAATAAAATGTATAATCCTCAGCAATCTACACACAATAACCCATAATGACAAATCTATTGAAAAAAACAGAAATACCTTATTTCCATAAGTATTCAGACCCTTCGCTATGAGACTCGAAATTGAGCTCAAGCGCATCCTGTTTCTATTGATCATCCTTGAGATGTTTCTACAACTTGATTGGAGTCCACCTGTGGTACATTCAGTTGATTGGACATGATTTGGAAAGACACACACCTGTCTATATAAGGTCCCACAGTTGACAGTGCATGTCAGAGCAAAAACCAAACCATGAGGTCGAAGGAATTGTCCGTAGAGGTCCAAGAAAGGATTGTGTCGAGGCACAGATCTGGGGAAGGGTACCAAAAAAATTCTGCAGCATTGAAGGTCCCCACGAACAAAGTAGCCTCCATCTTCCTTAAATGGAAGAAGTTTGGAACCACCAAGACTCTTCCTAGAGCTGGCCGCCTGGCCAAACTGAGCAATCTGGGGGAGAAGGGCCTTTCTCAGGGAGGTGGCCAAGAACCCGATGGTCACTCTGACAGAGCTCTAGAGTTCCTCTGTGGAGATGGGAGAATCTTCCAGAAGGACAACCATCTCTGCAGCACTCCACCAATCAGGCCTTTATGGTAGAGTGGCCAGACGGAAGCCACTCCTCAGTAAAAGGCACATGAGAGCCCACATGGAGTTTGCCAAAAGGCACCTAAAGACTCTCAGAAAAAGATGCGTCTCAATCTGTCAGCTTAAACTGACAGATTTTGATGGGTATTTTTTGTTATGTAATTTAAGATTGACGCACGGGTGTGTCAAACGACTCTAGGGGGTTAATGTCAAAACATAGAGGAGTAAAAAAGCCTACGGAGAGTGGATCAGTCAATTTACACGGTCATGACTGGGCCTTTATTGATTAGGCTGGCTCATAAATTCCAATGGTTTGAAGGGTTTCACTGAAGCAGACAAATATTGCCTTTCGGTGACCAACAAATATGTAGTTAGCTTGCTAGGCTTATGAGCTTTTTCACACACATTATCACACCACAAAGTCACAGCTTGAAATTGAAATTATGTCTGATTTGTACCTCTTGTATAATGTTACATTTGAAACCAGCAGCCCGATTGGACCACACAGAATAAGAGGTATTGAAAAAATTCCAGCTACAAATATTAGGAGTATTACAGTCTTGTCAGACATTTTCTATACATATTTTATCGGTGAAATTGGCCACTAATGATGTCAAGGACATTCTGTGTTCAAATACATCCTCTTTCATTTCAGATCGTCCAAAATGAAGGCACATTCAAACCTTCCCTTTCAGTTAGGGTGACAGTTCATGATCACGCATAGAGTAGAAAAGACAGAGTTGAGATGACAGAGTAGAGATGACATAGAGTAGAGAAGACATAGAGTACAGAGGATATAGAGTATAGACGACATAGAGTAGAGAAGACATAGAGTAGAGATGACAGAGTAGAGAAGACATAGAGTAGAGAAGACATAGAGTAGAGATGACAGAGTAGAGATGACATAGAGTTGAAATGACAGAGTAGAGAAGACAGAGTAGAGAAGACATAGAGTAGAGACGACATAGAGTAGAGAAGACATAGAGTAGAGAAGACATAGAGTAGAGAAGACATAGAGTAGAGAAGACATAGAGTAGAGACGACATAGAGTAGAGAAGACATAGAGTAGAGAAGACATAGAGTAGAGAAGACATAGAGTAGAGAAGACATAGAGTAGAGAAGACATAGAGTAGAGATGACAGAGTAGAGATGACATAGAGTTGAGAAGACAGAGTAGAGAAGACATAGAGTAGAGAAGACAGAGTAGAGAACACAGAGTAGAGAAGACGTAGAGTAGAGAGGACATAGAGTAGAGAAGACAGAGTAGAGAAGACATAGAGTAGAGACGAAATAGAGTAGAAAAGACATAGAGTAGAGAAGACATAGAGTAGAGAAGACATAGAGTCGAGAAGACATAGAGTAGAGACGACATAGAGTAGAGAAGACATAGAGTAGAGAAGACATAGAGTAGAGACGACATAGAGTAGAGAAGACATAGAGTAGAGAAGACATAGAGTAGAGACGACATAGAGTAGAGAAGACATAGAGTAGAGAAGACATAGAGTAGAGAAGACAGAGTAGAGAAGACATAGAGTAGAGAAGACATAGAGTAGAGAAGACAGAGTAGAGAAGACATAGAGTAGAGAAGACATAGAGTACAGAAGACAGAGTAGAGAAGACATAGAGTAGAGAAGACAGAGTAGAGAAGACATAGAGTAGAGAAGACATAGAGTAGAGAAGACATAGAGTAGAGAAGACATAGAGTAGAGAAGACAGAGTAGGGAAGACATAGAGTAGAGACAACAAAGAGTAGAGAAGACATAGAGTAGAGAAGACAGAGTAGAGAAGACATAGAGTAGAGAAGACATAGAGCAGAGAAGACAGAGTAGAGATGACATAGAGTAGAGACTACACAGAGTAGAGACGACATAGAGTAGAGAAGACATAGGGTAGAGAAGACATAGGGTAGAGAGGACATAGAGTAGAGAAGACATAGAGTAGAGAAGACATAGAGTAGAGAAGACATAGAGTAGAGACGACATAGAGTAGAGAAGACATAGAGTAGAGAAGACATAGAGTAGAGACGACATAGAGTAGAGAAGACAGAGTAGAGAAGATATAGAGTAGAGATGACAAAGAGTAGAGAAGACATAGAGTAGAGACTACACAGAGTAGAGACGACATAGAGTAGAGAAGACATAGGGTAGAGAAGACATAGGGTAGAGAGGACATAGAGTAGAGAAGACATAGAGTAGAGTGGATATAGAGTAGAGACTACACAGAGTAGAGACGACATAGAGTAGAGACGACATAGAGTAGAGAAGACATAGGGTAGAGAAGACATAGGGTAGAGAGGACATAGAGTAGAGACTACACAGAGTAGAGACGACATAGAGTAGAGACGACATAGAGTAGAGAAGACATAGAGTAGAGAAGACATAGAGTAGAGAAGACATAGAGTAGAGACGACATAGAGTAGAGAAGACATAGAGCAGAGAAGACATAGAGTAGAGAAGACAGAGTGGAGAAGACATAGAGTAGAGAAGACATAGAGTAGAGAAGACAGAGTAGAGAAGACATAGAGTAGAGAAGACAGAGTAGAGAAGACATAGAGTAGAGAAGACAGAGTAGAGAAGACATAGAGTAGAGACGACATAGAGTAGAGACGACAAAGAGTAGAGAAGACATAGAGTAGAGAAGACAGAGTAGAGAAGACATAGAGTAGAGACTACACAGAGTAGAGACGACATAGAGTAGAGAAGACATAGAGTAGAGAGGACATAGAGTAGAGACTACACAGAGTAGAGACGACATAGAGTAGAGACGACATAGAGTAGAGACGACAGAGAGTAGAGAAGACATAGGGTAGAGAGGACATAGAGTAGAGACTACACAGAGTAGGGACGACATAGAGTAGAGAAGACAGATTAGAGAAGACATAGAGTAGAGACGACATAGAGTAGAGACGACATAGAGTAGAGAAGACAGAGTAGAGAAGACGTAGAGTAGAGACGACATAGAGTAGAGAAGACAGAGTAGAGACGACATAGAGTAGAGAAGACAGAGTAGAGAAGACATAGAGTAGAGAAGACACAGAGTAGAGAAGACATAGAGTAGAGAAGACAGAGTAGAGATGACATAGGGTAGAGAGGACATAGAGTAGAGAGGACATAGAGTAGAGACTACACAGAGTAGAGATGACATAGATTAGAGACTACACAGAGTAGAAAAGACAGAGTAGAGACTGATAGAGATGTCAGTCAGTGGCATGTCACTATGTAACATGCCAGTTCAGCTCTGCCCAAGATAACCTTCTTAAAAAGCTCCCGTTCTGCCATGATGGAGGGACAAGGAGATGAATAAACAGAAGGAGGAACCTCTGAAACACAGCCATCTGTTAGGCCTGTTCATTGATCGGAGCCATAATGAGTTTGGTGTTTAGCGTACTGATTGCAACACACACACACACAAAGTGAAGAGCCCCGACCGTCCCGCCACTCCGGCTGCCTTGGGCGGGTAATTAATCTAGAACAATGCTATCGATTTTTAATTCCGCACAATTGCAGGTGCTCTTTGGGATGTCCACTACACCTCTCCCAGGAATAGATATGTCTCTCTCCTGAAGTGTGGAGTGGAGGCGACATGAGGAAGGGACTGGAATGGGCCTGTTCTCTCCATTGACCCATGGAGCTTTAATGCATTATAAGACGTCATATAATGGAGAGAATTAACTTGGGAAACAACATTGATTTTGGTGTGAAGATTTAAAATACTATTTTCTGACCCTAACATACCAAAAACAGTACCAGATGCTGTGATTTGCTGCTGCGTTGTACAAACCAGACAGGAAGTCCACTATTTTTAAACTGTGGCCTCTGTTTTTTCACCTCCCCCGCCCATCCCAGTTCCACTGTACTACAGTACACAGTCATACAGCAGGTAGATGTCACTCCTGAGCTTGATGAGCTGAAAATAAAGACGAGTGTCAGCCTCCTGGGCCTGCCATAAATCACAGTCTACGGGGGCCGTGGCATAGGGAGAGATCCCTGGCAGACAGACGCAACGCTCTGATAGCTCCATGCACTTCTGGGACACGGCAGACACCTCCTTCATCATGATTATAGGTGCTCTCTTCCTGCTAAAAACAGAGTTCCTGATTCGTGGTTATGGTTACCGGTGGCGTTATCACTGGGACGGATTTTCGTGGTCAACTGTCCAGGTAGGGCGAAAGGGCATTTCTATTTTTGGCAAAGTTGTGTGATTTTTGGTTGCTGTTGTTGAGCTGTCAAAGTGCTGTGGTGCTTTTGCCACTCAAATGCAATCAAATGACATCAGCGTGGTCTGACGGTGTGCACTTTTCAGTTTGTTCAAAATGCTATGCCCTGAGATAAGCCATTCTCAAAAGTCCTCCTTTAAAAAAAAATTAATGTGTGTTTATTTTGCATTATTCGTCAATTATTAATTGTTACTTGTAGATACAGAAATGGAAGATGTTGTTTTGTCCTGATCCGGTAACCCAGTGGTTCCTAAACTTGTTTGTGCTACGACCATACCTAAAGCTTTTGGAGATTTCAGTTACCCGAAGAAAAAACAAAACCCCTCTTTCTAGTCATGTCACATCTGTAGCCACCGCCCAAAAATTATCATCAATCACAGGCAGCCCACCAATGGCCCCCGATCCACTGTTTCGGATCCACAGTTTCCTGTAAACACAATGCTGAGTATGGAAACTGCAGCAGTATAGAAAACTAGACAGTGGATGGTCAGGAAAGAGATAATCCAGAGTGAAGCACGGGGCCCCGGCCACTGTGTCTAGGGGCCAATCGGACACCCTGTCTGTCAAAGTGGAGGCAGGCCGACCGGCCAGCACCACGCACTGATAGCTCACAGCTCACTCTGCCCCAGCCGGAGGAGTCCGTGGCGAGAGGGCACAGCAGGTAGCCATGCCAATGAGCACTGCCAAGGTCCCGGCGTCAGGTCATATCATATTTACCCAGGCCCTGACAGCACTGGCCCAGAATCCTTTGCAGCTGAGCATATTTGTTTACTCACCAGTAGTGTGGGTGGTCAGAACTGATATGGGGATTATAATGCATGAATATCCATAACAACAACAGTAGGCCACTAACTGTTGTGACCAATGACGCATCCGCAGAGTGGAAATAGCAGGGTTGTGACGATTATAAAAGTGATGATGATGAGGATGATGATGTCACATCAACACTAATTAGTCTACATAAGAATAGCTACAACTGTACTTCTAACCTTGAATGTTGTGTATAATAGTTCTAAGTAGAAGACACTATCGTCTTCCCAGACACCATCCAGACATCATACATAGCAGACCCAAAAGAGCACTCTCACCCCGCAGAAGCCCGAGTCAGACGGCTACAGAGAAAAATACGACCCAACACATCAGCACGCTCGCATAATGGACAATAAACACAAAGGAAATATTTATATCCTCCTGACATGACGAATTCGGCGTACCCCACACCTGAAGGCTCCCAGAGGATGTTTTACAGTCGACCGAGGGGCTGTTGACGGATATTAGAGCAGGCAGCCTCCCCACAGAAACCTGTCAGATTCCAACTAGGTAAATACCCATAAGGGTCTCTCCTGGACGACTGGTGCTACCGCGTTCTACGTAATCTAATGTTCTCCCGAACACGGAGAGAGAGGACAGAAAAAGCCAGAAAGGCGTCATGTACAGAAGTGTAACAAGATAATTCACTCTTTGGCACGGAAGATGGTTGGTAGAAGTTGTGGCCAGAGTCACCGTGACAGGAAACTGTAAAACTGAAAATCGGTCTGTGAGTGATTTATCGGCGTTGACCTTTGGAGATATTGGCTGTTGGTTTCATTTTATGTCACTCACAGCCTACAGTCAGTGTTAAACAGGCTATTCCACTCCAGATCAGGTTTTTGGGGAGTAAAAGGGCTGACTGTATGTGAAACTAAGCTGCAAGTACTACAGTGTGATCAGATAGCTTCATTTCTAATTATAAAACTGGGCAAATATTTATCTACCCCATTGGAGGTATGGTGGAAAGACTGCTTCCATTAAAATCATGTTTGCTAATCTTGATTTCACATGCGAGGTCTGGGATCAAATCTAGGGTGGTCATCTGTGTGTGTCAGTGGAGGCTGCTGAGGGGAGAACGGCTCATAATAATGGCTGGAACAGAGCAAATTAAATGGCATCCAACACCTGGAAACCATGTGTTTGATGTATTTGATACCATTCCACTGATTCCGCTCCAGTCATTACCACGACTGTGGTGTGAGTATATACTATTTAAAAGACATGGTGAGAACTTGATCAGGAGGCACACTGACACACAGGGAATATAGGACCCCTAATCCCAAACCCCACTTCACTGAATACAGTGGCTTGCAAAGGTATTCACCCACTTGGCATTTTCCTATTTTGTTGCCTTACAAACTGGAATTAAAATGGATGTTTTAGGGGTTTGTATCATTTGCTTTACACAACATGCCTAGCACTTTGAAGATGCAAAATATTTATTGTGAAACAAACAAAAAATATGACAAAAAAACAGAAAACTTGAGCGTGCATAACTATCCACCCCCCCCCCCCACCCCTGAAACAGGTTTCCCTCAAGAATTCCCCTGTATTTAACGCCATCCATCATTCCTTCAATTCTGACCTGTTTCCCAGTCCCTGCTGATGAAAAACATGCCCACAGCATGATGCTGCCACCACCATGCTTCACTGTGGGGATGAGAGGTGTTGCGCCAGACATAGCGTTTCCTTGATGGCCATAAAGCTCAATTTTAGTCTCATCTGACCAGAGTACCTTCTTCCATATGTTTGGGGAGTCTCCCACATGGCTTTTGGCGAACACCAAACGTGTTTGCTTATTTTTTTCTTTAAGCAATGGCTTTTTTCTGGCCACTCTTCCGTAAAGCCCAGCTCTGTGGAGTGTACGGCTTAAAGTGGTCCTATGGACAGATATTCCAATCTCCGCTGTGGAGCTTTGCAGCTCCTTCAGGGTTATCTTTGTTGCCTCTCTGATTAATGCCCTCCTTGCCTGGTCCGTGAGTTTTGGTGGGCGGCCCTCTCTTGGCAGGTTTGTTGTGGTGCCATATTCTTTCCATTTTTTTATATTGGATTTAATGGTGCTCCGTAGGATGTTGAAAGTCTCTTTTTAGTTGTAGGATACTGCTACTAAACAGCAAGCTACCACCAGCCACCTAAAGCTAGGTTTACCAGCAAACATTAGCACATGACTTGAGTTGGCTAGCTAGTTAGCCTGGCGCTTGCTAACTTGTTATGCTTCACACCTCGCATTTGTAACTTGTTTGCAAACATGTTACAAATATACAAATATATATATGTTACAAATATAAATCATTTTACTAGCTAGCTATGTAACATAATTGACGAGGATTGACATTGGTTATGATTATGACCTTGGATGCATTTCAATCTCACAAAATTATAGGTATGATGCAAGATAGGATTCCAAACAGATGTAAATAACAAGTATTGTATATCCAGCAAGCTAGCTAGCTATGTTTACTAGCAAACAGTGAAGAAAAACAATAATACAATGATTTACTGTTGTAAATCTCTAAAACTGAAGCTGGTTTTGCTATAAAAAATATTTGCCTAAGCATGCCTGATAGACATGGCTGTACGTAGATACTGTCTGCCTACCTACTTAGGCTAATTTGTACGGCCTGGTTATTGTGCAAAGGTTGAGAGTTATGCCATATTTCTTAGGCTAGATATTGTTGTAAATGTAATCTCTGTGCCTGTGAACATGCATGTTCATCTAGTCTACCTTAATGTTGATGTTATGCTGGCCTGGTTCAAATGTTGTTTAATATGTACAATAGAGTATACTTTTGTTTTGGTATTTGTATTTATTATGGATCCCCATTAGCTGCTGCCAAGGCAGCAGCTACTCTTCCTGGGGTCCAGCAAAATGAAGGCAGTTATGCATTTCTAAAAACATTACAATACATTCACAACAGATTTCACAACATATTAAGTGTGTGCCTTCAGGCCCCAACTCTAATACCACATATCCACAACACAAAATCCATGTGTATGTGTGTGTATAGTGCGTATGTTATCATGTGTTTGTATGCATGTGTCTGTGCCTATGTTTGTGTTGCTTCACAGTCCCCACTGGTGCATAAGGTATATTTTTATCTGTTTTTTAAATCTAATTTTACTGCTTGCATGAGTTACTTGATGTGGAATAGAGTTCCATGTAGTCATGGCTCTATGTAGTACTGTACGCCTCCCATAGTCTGTTCTGGACTTGGGGACTGTGAAGAGCCCTCTGGTGGCATGTCTTGTGGGGTATGCATGGGTGTCTGAGCTGTGTGCCAGTAGTTCAAACAGACAGCTCGGTGCATTCAACATGTCAATACCTCTCACAAATACAAGTAGTGATGAAGTCAATCTCTCCTCCACTTTGAGCCAGGAGAGATTGACATGCATATTATTAATGTTAGCTCTCTGTGTACATCCAAGGGCCATCCGTGCTGCCCTGTGCTGAACCAATTGCAATTTTCCTAAGTCCTTCTTTGTGGCACCTGACTGGTCTAAGGCACTGCATCGCAGTGCTAGCTGTGCCACTAGAGATCCTGGTTCGAATCCAGGCTCTGTCGTAGCCGGCCGCGACCGGGAGACCCATGGGGCGGCGCACAATTGGCCCAGCGTCGTCCAGGGTAAGGGAGGGAATGGCCGGCAGGGATGTAGCTCAGTTGGTAGAGCATGGCATTTGCAACGCCAGGGTTGTGGGTTCGATTCCAGTATGAAACAAATAAATTAAATAAAAAATTTAAAAATTTAAAAAAACATGTATGCACTCACTAACTGTAAGTCGCTCTGGATAAGAGCGTCTGCTAAATGACTAAAATGTAAAAAATGTAAAATGTAGTCCAGGTGCGACAAAATTAGGGCCTGTAGGACCTGCCTTGTTTATAGTGCTGACGTGTATAGTGTTGAGTCATCTGCATACATAGACACACTGGCTTTAGGGAATACTTGTAAATCAAGCCAGTGGCATGTCGTTAGTAAAGATTTAAAAAAGTAAGGGCCTAGACAGCTGCCCCAGGGAATTCCTGTTTCTACCTTGATTTTGTTGGAGAGGCTTCCATTAAAGAACATCCTCTGTGTTCTGTAAGAAAAGTAACTCTTTATCCACAATATAGCAGGGGGTTTAAAGCCATAACACACATACATTTTTCCAGCAGCAGACTATGATCGAAAATGTCAAAAGTCGTGCTGAAGTCAAACAAAACAGCCCCCACAATATTTTATTCCTCAATTTCTTTCAGCCAATCATCAGTCATTTGTGTAAGTGCTTTAAGTGTTGAATGTCCATCCCTATAAGCGGAAAGTCTGTGGTCAATTTGTTTACTGTAAAATAGCATTGTATCTTGTATCAACATTTTTCCAAACGTTTACAAAGGGTTGGTAACAGGCTGACGCTTCAGCTATTTGAGCCAGTAAAGGGGGCTTTTCTATCCTTAGGTAGGGGAATAACTTTTGCTTCCCTCCAGGCCTGAGGGCACACACTTCCTAGTAGGCTTAAATTGAAGATATGGCAAATAGGAGTGGCAATATCATCCGCTATTATCCTCAGTAATTTTCTATCCAAGTTGTCAGACCCCGGTGGCTTGTCATTGTTGATAGACAACAATAATTGTTTCACCTCTCCACACTTACTTTACGGAATTCAAAATTACAATCCTTGTCTTCATAATTTGGTCAGATGTACATGGATGTGTAGTGTCAGCGTTTGTTGCTGGCATGTCATACCTACAATTGCTAATCTTGCCAATGAAAAAATCTTAAAAGTAGTTGGCAATATCAATAGGTTTTGTGATGAATGAGCCATCTGATTCAATTAATGATGGAGCGGAGTTTGCCTTTTGCCACAAAATTTCATTTAAGGTGCTCCAAAACTTTTTACTATCATTCTTTATGTCATTTATCTTTGTTTCATAGTGAAGTTTCCTCTTCTTTTTATTCAGTTTAGTCACATGATTTCTCAATTTGCAGTATGTTTGCCAATTGGTTGTACAGCCAGACCTATTTGCCATTTATTTTGCCTCATCCCTCTCAACCATACAGTTTTTCAATTCCTCATCAATCCACGGGGATTTAACAGTTTTTACAGTCATTTTCTTAATGGGTGCATGTTTATTAGGAACTGGGATAAGCAATTTCATAAATGTGTCAAGTGCAGCGTCTGGTTGCTCCTCATTACACACCACGGACCAACAAATATTATTTACATTAACAACATAGCAATTGCTACAAAACGTATTGTATAAATAATAATAATAATAATAATAATAATATGCCATTTAGCAGACGCTTTTATCCAAAGCGACTTACAGTCATGCGTGCATAATTATTTATTTTTTTGTGTATGGGTGGTCCCGGGGATCGAACCCACTACCTTGGCGTTACAAGCGCCGTGCTCTACCAGCTGACCTCTTATACAAAATATTAGGCCCAGCCTTTGGAACTTTGGTTTTCCTAGATATGGCTACCATATTGTAATCACTACATCCAATGGATTTGGATACTGCTTTCAAATAAATTTCTGCAGCATTTGTAAATATGTGATCAATACATGTTGATGATTTAATTCCTGTGGTGTTTCTAACACTTTTCTGGGATTCTTTATTGTTTTTCTTGCTTTACTGGGAAGCTTAGCAGAGGTAGACATGCTCAAGTTATTTATGTTAGTGCAGGGTGAGCTGCACACAGTGGACTTCCTGCTAGGGCACACCACCTCGGTGCTAACAGTATAACTCTGGTTCATATGCACATGATTACTGCATAAAATAGCTGTAGGGTCAGCAGAGGCATTCAGGGCAGTAAGATTTACATAAATTAGATTACTTACATTGTGTCTTCCAACGCCCCTGGGATAATGTACATTTGCTGAAGCATTATGACAACTCAGCGACACAATGGTAGGGATTAAATGAGCTGGGCTTGGGTCATTGATAAGTCATTGTCTGTTTATATAAATATATAAATATTGTCTCAACGCAGCCTTATAATGCTGTGAAAGGATCCAGGAACCCAAATGATTTGGGTGGATCCCATCCTCCTTATAATACGAGCTTTGTTTCCAGAAGGTATCAAAATTGTCAATAAATCCATCTTCAGCTATTCTGAGCTGCCCTTCATAATGTCATTCGACCCCACATAAACCATGACAGTATCAGCCCGCAGTGACTGACGCACAGCCTCGGGAAGCAACCTGGTGATATCCTGAACTTTTGCCCCAGGAAAACACAAAGTCTTTGCCCCAGGTACATATATATGCCTCACCATCGAACTCCCTATCACAATAGCCGGAATGATCTGGCCTCTGCGTGTCTCGAAGCTGATTGCGAGGCCAGAGCCACAGAACTCCCCTGAGAAGAGTGCTGCTGAGACGCCAGCTGCGTGCAGGCCACAACAGCCAAAGGGACAGAGCTCTGATCCAGAGAGCACGGCCCAGCGGAGGGGGGCTGCGGTGGTCCAGGCTGTGCCCAGGCAGTTGATTGACTAGGACAGGGAGAGGTAGCTGGAGGGACATCCACAGCCATGGAGGGAACACCCAAGTCCCTGGCAGAAGACAGCTGGTACAGGGGCTCAAAGTGATTTGAAAGTCTTAAGTCAGGACGCGGGGGAAGAAGGCAGGCGCACCGAGAACGATTCTTCTCCTTCTTTCTGGTTCCGAAACGCATCCATTTACGCTCACCTGGAGTCGAACAATGAGCAGCCATTTTCTGGATCAAGCTAGTAGAGGGGTGCAGTGGTGGCAATTGATCATAGTCCAGGAAGGTCCCATTATGATCCTTTTGGATGTTTTGATAGGAAGCATTTAAAGATGCCGATAGTCTCATGGAATCCTTATTCAGTTCAAGGCGCTTGGTCAAATGTTTAATTTCTTCATGAAGAGTAATAATCCTTTCTTTGGCTGCATCAAGTTCCATACATTTTTCACAAATGAAGGTATCCATCGGACCTTTCCCCGTGACAACTACGAACATGTCACAGATTATACACTAAATAGCACATAAGTCCCCAGCAGATTCAATTGAGTTTTCACTGATCAATAACGGTAGGTCACAGGCAGACAAATAAGTAATACTCATGATCTGTGAGGTGCCTGGGCTTCTTCCTGGAGTGGATTCTAGATACAGAATTCCTTTGCCTGTGTGTGTCATTGTAGCAGAACTGTATCCTGTGAACTGTATCCCTCTCGAGGGATTAGACATTATGCTGGATTTCAAGCAGATGCCTCATGAGGAGCTGAATGGCAGTTTGATCCTGACAACACTCCTCCCACTGATTTACAAGTATTCCCTGAACTTACTGTATGTTTCTTTGAATGGCAATTGTATCATGACCACCTCTCCCATCATCTGCTGATCACCAGTTCTCTTAGCTACAGATTTCTACACCAGATAATGTGATTTAACCAAAGATTTTTGGTATCCATCACTTGGAGTTACAGGATAGGTACTGTTTGGTGTGCAACACGCCTTTGTTGGTAAAGGTATCAACAGAATGGGACCGGCTAGTGTATTGTTCAAGGACAAGAGAAGACATTGGGAGCTGCTTTTGAGAAGAAAGATCAGTCAACAAAGTGAATGGGCTGGGGACTAAAGAAGGTGTGAAAAGTCTTAGGAGGGCAGTTCTTACACTGTATGAATTGTTGTATGGGAGATTGAGGAGAAATGGCACCACTCAATCGCTCTCATAAACAACAATACATTTACTGTAAGCACAACCCTGCATTACCAAAACCCACTTCATCTCAAAGTACTGTCTGTAAACCTCCCCCAGCCCATTGACTTTGACAGATCATTCTTGTCAATAGTGTAGACATGTCTTTGTATTGTGTTTTGAGAATCTACAGAGAGGAGATTGTGGTGGTTGTGTCATTACTGTTGTAGTCTTGATTTTATATATTTCAGTGTCCCTTGCTGGTTTCTGTCACACAATCTTGTTGAGCTCCATAACCTCAAGGTGTTTCAGCAGGGCATTGTGGAATGACTCCAGATAACCTGAGTTTTACAAAGAGAAAAGGTAAAAAGAGAAGAGGGGTAGACTAAATTGATGACATGGTCTGGAAGGTTCTCTGTATCCTCAGGCTACCTCTAACCACCTGTAACCCCATAACACAAACCATACAAACACTACCCATTTCATGTTTATACCATGCTGACTGAACATTGAGCTATCTTAGCAGTCAGCTTGTAAATATTTTGACCAACAGGGGTTGGAAGCGCATGTTGGTGGAATCAGATTCTGTACCACCTACAACAACAATACACAATTTAACCACCCCACTAATTGTATTGATCTATATTAGACTGGCTAGCTAAGAATATCTAACATGGACATTTCAATATTGTCAGTTTGCTGTTAGCTAACTAGCTTCACTAAATTGCCAGCAAGATTGCTAGCCAGCTGAGACTGGCTGAGAACCAACTAACCAACCATAGACAATGAATGCACATTCATCATTACTACCAACACACAGAGTGAGTTAGCTATATCGACAATTCTATTTTTAGTAACAGTGTTTTCCAGACAAAGGTGGAATAAATGGCTACGAAATTGAGATACTCTTTATTTGGTAACATAAGCTAGCTTACGTTAGCTAAAGTCAGTCAAAGATAGCACTAACAAACAAACATGTTTACTCTGCTGAAGGTAGCTAGGTACCAGTCTAACAGTGAATACCATGGCATAGGCTAAATTTATTGACCGTGTGATTACCAAAAGATAGCTACCTATATGATTTAGCTGATGGCTTTCAGAGTTCAATACAGGACTGTAACGTTAGCTAGCTAGCTAACTTGCCCAGCTAGGCTAGCAAGCTAGCTAACGTTAGGTTACCTCTAATTGAGAATCTTTCATTTTGTTGTGAAGGAAAAACATTTGCTGGTATCGCATCACCTTTCAGCTGTCGTCGAAATGGATTCCCCATTACTTCAGCCTGAAATCCCACTGTTAATCTTTGGTCACAACATCATTCTTGATAGCCATAAGCCACTGGCAGAATCGGGGTGAACCTCTGGTATGTAGAATGCTGAAAGATAACTCATTTTCGCACTTGTTTGTAATTAGCACAGCGAGGCACAGAACACCACACGGGCATGATGACAAACAGTGAAAAATAAACGTTTTCAAAAAAATCTTGCTTAGAGAAGTTCTGAGATTACTGTGTGTTGGTCATTCTCAGTAAACAAAGCCATTATTCCAGTTTGTGGCCACGCCCCCTCTACCTAGCGGGCGGTATCAGCATTCGCTGTGAATACCAGACTTTGTGGTTTACAATGAGCAGACCAATACACAGGGAGTCGAAACTTCCCGATTCCACCAGTAAAAAAAAAATGTGCTAGTTCTAGATTGTGGTTTGGATAATTGTAATGTTTATGATAAAAACGTAATGTTGTTAATATAGTAATTACTATATGCCGTGGCAGAGCCAGGGTGAAATTTCCCTTTAAACTGGTGTTTCAGCTAGCCCAGTAGTGTGAGGGGGTCGTACAAGGACATTATTAACTCTGACTTTGGGGGTGTTTCAGCCAGCCCAGGGTGAGGGGGCCGTACAGGGACAGTATTAAGTCTGACTTGGGGGTGTTTCAGCCAGCCCAGGGTGAGGGGGCCGTACAGGGACAGTATTAAGTCTGACTTGGGGGGTGTTTCAGCCAGCCCAGGGTGAGGGGGTCGTACAGAGACAGTATTAAGTCTGACTTGGGGGGTGTTTCAGCCAGCCAAGGGTGAGGGGGCCCTACAGAGACAGTATTAAGTCTGACTTTGGGGGTGTTTCAGCCAGCCCAGGGTGAGGGGGCCGTACAGAGACAGTATTAAGTCTGACTTTGGGGGTGTTTCAGCCAGCCCAGGGTGAGGGGGCCGTACAGAGACAGTATTAAGTCTGACTTAGGGGGTGTTTCAGCAAGCCCAGGGTGAGAGGGCTGTACAGGGACAGTATGAAAGTGCTTTTTGGGGTTCTTTATTCATGCAACAGACATCATCTAACGCTGGAAAGATCAATATACAGGGTACCCAGAAATTATTTATTGAAGCCTAAGTGTCATTCAAATCTGATTATCAAAACCATTCATGAGGATAACACAATGTCCTATTGTCCAAAACGACCTCTCTTTTGATGACAGGGAATTGACTTGATGATGGCGCTGATGCCAGAGAAGTAAAAACAAAACAAAAAAAACAACTGTAACAAAATTTGAATATTGAGATCCATAAATGATGTGGTGTGGCGAGTACTGCGTCAGTGTCAGCAAATGGGTTTGTGATTGTGCCTGTAGTAAACGGTAGATTGATCCACACTGTAGGCATGACATTTTAAGGAAAAGCCCACATCCATCTAGTACTCTCTATTCACTTAAGACAGCAGCCTACATTGATGGGACCACGCTGGCTCTTAGCTGTCTTAAAGATATCCCCAGCCAGAGAAACACAGTTCCCCAAGCAGGTGTCAGCTGAGAAAGAGCTAGAACATCAAACACTGTGTAAAATAGGAGGGATGACCAACAGAATAGTATTGGTTGCCATTGGAAACAGCCTTGGGGACCTATAGAAGTGGTAGGATATTATCCCCCCCCCCCCCCCCCCCCCCCCCCACACACACACACACACAATAATCTTCCTCAGCCTACACACACGCACACACACACACACACACCATAACCACCACTATACATCGTCAAACCCCGCCTAAGACCTGCTGAGCTGGCAACAGTCGCAGCAGACTCATCAGCGTTAGCGCCCGGGATTTCCCCTGGGCTTGCTTTTACTCATCTACAGTAAATTTCAGGCTGATTGGAAAATCCCCCACTCTCGCTGTATAAAACCTCTAATACACCAATCGCACTCACCAACAAAGACTGCACCACCGGACCCGACCGCACAGCACGTCAACTTCAACCGAATGAACATGGAATTACAAGTGTCCCAGGTTGGGCTGATCAATGGGGGTCTTTTTAGCTCTTGAACATCCACTGAGGGGCTCCATTTGGACTGTGTTCAATCTCACTGAGCGTTACTGTGGCATGACGCACCTTCATCTACGAGGGGATATGTAGTCTACCTCTGTGGTCGATTGGCTGGCGTGGACACCCACAGATTATTGGAATGGCTCGGTGAGAGATGAATGGCTGTAATCTTGTTGCCCGTGCACTAGACATCAGAGAAACAAACAGAAGGGGTGGACGGGGTGAAGATTGCTTTGGGGGGAGGGAGGTGAGGCAAGGCAGGTGCCATTGTAGGGAAAAGGAGGGAAGTGGTGGTGGGGGGGTTCAGTGAGGGTGTAGATAAATAGCCCTCCGTCCTCGAGATAGAGAGAGCGAGAGAGGGTGAGAGATAGACAGACAAAGAGAAGTGGTGAAAGATGAAGACAGAGGGATGGAGGAGTGCGAGATGGAGAGAGCAAGCGAGGGAGAGTGAGTGTATTACCTAGCATGATTGACTACCTTGTCCTCCCATCTTCTCCTCCTACCACCTCTCTCTCTCTCTCTCTCTCTCTCTCTCTCTCTCTCTCTCTCTCTCTCTCTCTCTCTCTCTCTCTCTCTCTCTCTCTCTCTCTCCTTCCCCTCTCCTTCTTCTCCTCTAGTGGATCCATGACTCGGGTCGACCATCCGATAGGCAGGCACCCAGACAGCACCGTGCCTTCCCCAGCATGGTACCCCGACTCACCAGCTGTGCACAAGGGCAACAAGGGCACACGCCAGGGCATCAACACAGGTCCTCTTCATAGAGCTGCCATCAACTACAATTAACTTCATATTTGACTGACTACACCTTTTGACTGAGTGCATCTATAATTCACCATCAACCTTAATTAGTTCTAGGTGAAACATCGGCATTACACATTGCGCATTTTTACTGCATTTTATGTACGGGAATTTGTTTTTAGCACTAAACAGAACCACTTCTAATTTATGGAATACAAAAGCTTTACTCTTTACTTACTTGTTGTATTCGTTACGAAAGCAGGCCAGGCTCAACCTACTCTTTGTACCCAAATGAAAATGTTGAAACATATTCAACAAACCAATTCCCCTCACTTCCAAACACTCTGACACAGAAGTGCATGACTGACCACATTTGGGATAAGTTAGGAAGAAGAGAGGAGACAGACTAATATGTTAGGAAGAGGAGAAGAGACAGACTAATATGTTAGGAAGAAGAGAGGAGACAGACTAATATGTTATGAAGAAGAGAATAGACAGACTAATATGTTAGGAAGAAGAGAGGAGACAGACTAATATGTTAGGAAGAAGAGAGTGGACAGACTAATATGTTAGGAAGAAGAGATTGGACAGACTAATATGTTAGGAAGAAGAGAGGAGACAGACAAATATGTTAGGAAGAAGAGAGTGGACAGACTAATATGTTAGGAAGAAGAGAGGAGACAGACTACTATGTTAGGAAGAAGAGAGGGGACAGACTAATATGTTAGGAAGAAGAGAGTGGACAGACTAATATGTTAGGAAGAAGAGAGGAGACAGACTAATATGTTAGGAAGAAGAGAGGAGACAGACTAATATGTTAGGAAGAAGAGAGGAGACAGAATAATATGTTAGGAAGAAGAGAGGAGTCAGACTAATATGTTAGGAAGAAGAGAGGAGACAGACTAATATGTTAGGAAGAAGAGAGGAGACAGACTAATATGTTAGGAAGAAGAGAAGATACAGACTAATATGTTAGGAAGAAGAGAGGAGACAGACTAATATGTTAGGAAGAAGAGAGTGGACAGACTAATATGTTAGGAAGAAGGGGGTGGACAGACTAATATGTTATGAAGAAGAGAGGAGACAGACTAATATGTTAGGAAGAAGAGAGGAGACAGACTAATATGTTAGGAAGAAGAGAGGGGACAGACTAATATGTTATGAAGAAGAGAGGAGACAGACTAATATGTTAGGAAGAAGAGAGTGGACAGACTAATATGTTATGAAGAAGAGAGGAGACAGACTAATATGTTAGGAAGAAGAGAGTGGACAGACTAATATGTTAGGAAGAATAGAGGAGACAGACTAATATGTTAGGAAGAAGAGAAGAGACAGACTAATATGTTAGGAAGAAGAGAGTGGACAGACTAATATGTTAGGAAGAAGAGAAGAGACAGACTAATATGTTAGGAAGAAGAGAGGAGACAGACTAATATGTTAGGAAGAAGAGAGGAGACAGAATAATATGTTAGGAAGAAGAGAGTGGACAGACTAATATATTAGGAAGAAGAGAAGATACAGACTAATATGTTAGGAAGGAGAGAGGAGACAGACTAATATGTTAAACAGAAGAGAAAAGACAGACTAATATGTTAGGAAGAAGAGAGTGGACAGACTAATATGTTAGGAAGAAGAGAGTGGACAGACTAATATGTTAGGAAGAAGAGAGGAGACAGACTAATATGTTAGGAAGAAGAGAGGAGACAGACTAATATGTTAGGAAGAAGAGAGGAGACAGTCTAAAATGTTAGGAAGAAGAGAGTGGACAGACTAATATGTTAGGAAGGAGAGAGTGGACAGACTAATATGTTAGGAAGAAGAGATTGGACAGACTAATATGTTAGGAAGAAGAGAGGAGACAGACTAATATGTTAGGAAGAAGAGAGGAGACAGACTAATATGTTAGGAAGAAGAGAGTGGACAGACTAATATGTTAGGAAGAAGAGAGGAGACAGACAAATATGTTAGGAAGAAGAGAGTGGACAGACTAATATGTTAGGAAGAAGAGAGTGGACAGACTAATATGTTAGGAAGAAGAGAGGAGACAGACGAATATGTTAGGAAGAAGAGAGTGGACAGACTAATATGTTAGGAAGAAGAGAGTGGACAGACTAATATGTTAGGAAGAAGAGAGGAGACAGACTAATATGTTAGGAAGAAGAGAAGAGACAGACTAATTTGTTTCGAAGAAGAGAGGGGACAGACTAATATGTTAGGAGGAAGAGAGTGGACAGACTAATATGTTAGGAAGAAAAGAGGAGGCAGACTAATATGTTAGGAAGAAGAGAGTGGACAGACTAATATGTTATGAAGAAGAGAGGAGACAGACTAATATGTTAGGAAGAAGAGAGGAGACAGACTACTATATTAGGAAGAAGAGAGGAGACAGACTAATATGTTAGGAAGAAGAGAGGATACAGACTACTATATTAGGAAGAAGAGAGGAGACAGACTACTATGTTAGGAAGAAGAGAGGAGACAGACTACTATGTTAGGAAGAAGAGAGTGGACAGACTAATATGTTAGGAAGAAGAGAGGAGACAGACTAATATGTTAGGAAGAAAAGATGAGACAGACTAATATGTTAGGAAGAAGAGAGGAGACAGACTAATATGTTAGGAAGAAAAGAGGAGACAGACTACTATGTTAGGAAGAAGAGAGTGGACAGACTAATATGTTAGGAAGAAGAGAGGGGACAGACTAATATGTTAGGAAGAAGAGAGGAGTCAGACTAATATGTTAGGAAGAAGAGAGTGGACAGACTAATATGTTAGGAAGAAGAGAGGAGACAGACTAATATGTTGGGAAGAAGAGAGGAGTCAGACTAATATGTTAGGAAGAAGAGAGTGGACAGACTAATATGTTAGGAAGAAGAGAGGAGACAGACTAATATGTTAGGAAGAAGAGAGTGGACAGACTAATATGTTAGGAAGAAGAGAGGAGACAGACTAATATGTTAGGAAGAAGAGAGGAGACAGACTACTATGTTAGGAAGAAGAGAAGAGACAGACTAATATGTTAGGAAGAAGAGAGTGGACAGACTACTATGTTAGGAAGAAGAGAGTGGACAGACTAATATGTTAGGAAGAAGAGAGGAGACAGACTAATATGTTAGGAAGAAGAGAAGAGACAGACTAATATGTTAGGAAGAAGAGAGGAGACAGACTAATATGTTAGGAAGAAGAGAGGAGACATAATAATATGTTAGGAAGAAGAGAGTGGACAGACTAATATATTAGGAAGAAGAGAAGATACAGACTAATATGTTAGGAAGGAGAGAGGAGACAGAATAATATGTTAGGAAGAAGAGAGTGGACAGACTAATATATTAGGAAGAAGAGAAGATACAGACTAATATGTTAGGAAGGAGAGAGGAGACAGACTAATATGTTAAACAGAAGAGAAAAGACAGACTAATATGTTAGGAAGAAGAGAGTGGACAGACTAATATGTTAGGAAGAAGAGAGTAGACAGACTAATATGTTATGAAGAAGAGAGGAGACAGACTAATATGTTAGGAAGAAGAGAGGAGACAGACTAATATGTTAGGAAGAAGAGAGGGGACAGACTAATATGTTAGGAAGAAGAGAGTGGACAGACTAATATGTTAGGAAGAAGAGAAGAGACAGACTAATATGTTAGGAAGAAGAGAGGAGACAGACTAATATGTTAGGAAGAAGAGAGTGGACAGACTAATATGTTAGGAAGAAGAGAGGAGACAGACTAATATGTTAGGAAGAAGAGAAGAGACAGATTAATATGTTAGGAAGAAGAGAGGAGACAGACTAATATGTTAGGAAGAAGAGAGGAGACAGACTAATATGTTAGGAAGAAGAGAGTGGACAGACTAATATATTAGGAAGAAGAGAAGATACAGACTAATATGTTAGGAAGGAGAGAGGAGACAGACTAATATGTTAAACAGAAGAGAAAAGACAGACTAATATGTTAGGAAGAAGAGAGTGGACAGACTAATATGTTAGGAAGAAGAGAGTGGACAGACTAATATGTTATGAAGAAGAGAGGAGACAGACTAATATGTTAGGAAGAAGAGAGGAGACAGACTAATATGTTAGGAAGAAGAGAGTGGACAGACTAATATGTTAGGAAGAAGAGAGGAGACAGACTAATATGTTAGGAAGAAGAGAGGAGACAGTCTAAAATGTTAGGAAGAAGAGAGTGGACAGACTAATATGTTAGGAAGGAGAGAAGTGACAGACTAATATGTTAGGAAGGAGTAGGTGGACAGACTAATATGTTAGGAAGAAGAGAGGGGACAGACTATTATGTTAGGAAGAAGAGAGGAGACAGACTAATATGTTAGGAAGAAGAGAGAAGGCAGACTAATATGTTAGGAAGAAGAGAGGAGTCAGACTAATATGTTAGGAAGAAGAGAGGAGACAGAATAATATGTTAGGAAGAAGAGAAGAGACATACTAATATGTTAGGAAGAAGAGAGTGGACAGACTAATATGTTATGAAGAAGAGAAGAGACAGATTAATATGTTAGGAAGAAGAGAGGAGACAGACTAATTTGTTAGGAAGAAGAGAGTGGACAGACTAATATGTTAGGAAGAAGAGAAGAGACAGACTAATATGTTAGGAAGAAGAGAGGGGACAGACTAATATGTTAGGAAGAATAGAGGAGACAGACTAATATGTTAGGAAGAATAGAGGAGACAGACTAATATGTTAGGAAGAAGAGAAGAGACAGACTAATTTGTTAGGAAGAAGAGAGGGGACAGACTAATATGTTAGGAAGAAGAGAAGAGACAGACTAATTTGTTAGGAAGAAGAGAGGGGACAGACTAATATGTTAGGAGGAAGAGAGTGGATAGACTAATATGTTAGGAAGAAGAGAGGAGACAGACTACTATGTTAGGAAGAAGAGAAGAGACAGACTACTATGTTAGGAAGAAGAGAAGAGACAGACTAATATGTTAGGAAGAAGAGAGGAGACAGTCTAAAATGTTAGGAAGAAGAGAGTGGACAGACTAATATGTTAGGAAGGAGAGAGTGGACAGACTAATATGTTAGGAAGAAGAGATTGGACAGACTAATATGTTAGGAAGAAGAGAGGAGACAGACGAATATGTTAGGAAGAAGAGAGTGGACAGACTAATATGTTAGGAAGAAGAGAGTGGACAGACCAATATGTTAGGAAGAAGAGAGGAGACAGACTAATATGTTAGGAAGAAGAGAGGAGACAGACTAATTTGTTAAAAAGAAGAGAGTGGACAGACTAATATGTTAGGAAGAAGAGAGGGGACAGACTAATATGTTAGGAAGAAGAGAGGAGTCAGACTAATATGTTAGGAAGAAGAGAGTGGACAGACTAATATGTTAGGAAGAAGAGAGTGGACAGACTAATATGTTAGGAAGAAGAGAAGAGACAGACTAATATGTTAGGAAGAAGAGAAGAGACAGACTAATTTGTTACGAAGAAGAGAGGGGACAGACTATTATGTTAGGAAGAAGAGAAGAGACAGACTAATTTGTTAGGAAGAAGAGAGGGGACAGACTAATATGTTAGGAGGAAGAGAGTGGACAGACTAATATGTTAGGAAGAAAAGAGGAGGCAGACTAATATGTTAGGAAGAAGAGAGGATACAGACTACTATGTTAGGAAGAAGAGAAGAGACAGACTAATTTGTTACGAAGAAGAGAGGGGACAGACTAATAAGTTAGGAGGAAGAGAGTGGACAGACTAATATATTAGGAAGAAAAGAGGAGGCAGACTAATATGTTAGGAAGAAGAGAGGATACAGACTAATATGTTAGGAAGAAGAGAGGAGACAGACTACTATGTTATGAAGAAGAGAGTGGACAGACTAATATGTTAGGAAGAAGAGAGGAGACAGACTAATATGTTAGGAAGAAAAGAGGAGACAGACTAATATGTTAGGAAGGAGAGAGTGGACAGACTAATATGTTAGGAAGAAAAGAGGAGACAGACTAATATGATAGGAAGAAGAGAGGAGACAGACTACTATGTTAGGAAGGAGAGAGTGGACAGACTAATATGTTAGGAAGAAAAGAGGAGACAGACTAATATGTTAGGAAGAAGAGAGGAGACAGACTAATATGTTAGGAAGGAGAGAGTGGACAGACTAATATGTTAGGAAGAAGAGAGTGGACAGACTAATATGTTAGGAAGGAGAGAGGAGACAGACTAATATGTTAGGAAGAAGAGAGGAGACAGACTAATTTGTTAAAAAGAAGAGAGTGGACAGACTAATATGTTAGGAAGAAGAGAGGGGACAGACTAATATGTTAGGAAGAAGAGAGGAGTCAGACTAATATGTTAGGAAGAAGAGAGTGGACAGACTAATATGTTAGGAAGAAGAGAGTGGACAGACTAATATGTTAGGAAGAAGAGAAGAGACAGACTAATATGTTAGGAAGAAGAGAAGAGACAGACTAATTTGTTACGAAGAAGAGAGGGGACAGACTATTATGTTAGGAAGAAGAGAAGGGACATATTAATATGTTAGGAAGAAGAGAGGGGACAGACTAATATGTTAGGAAGATTAGAGGAGACAGACTAATATGTTAGGAAGAAGAGAGAAGGCAGACTAATATGTTAGGAAGAAGAGAGGAGTCAGACTAATATGTTAGGAAGAAGAGAGTGGACAGACTAATATGTTAGGAAGAAGAGAGGAGACAGACTAATATGTTAGGAAGAAGAGAGTGGACAGACTAATATGTTAGGAAGAAGAGAGGAGACAGACTAATATGTTAGGAAGAATAGAGGAGACAGACTAATATGTTAGGAAGAAGAGAAGAGAGACTAATATGTTAGGAAGAAGAGAGGGGACAGACTAATATGTTAGGAATAATAGAGGAGACAGACTAATATGTTAGGAAGAATAGAGGAGACAGACTAATATGTTAGGAAGAAGAGAAGAGACAGACTAATTTGTTAGGAAGAAGAGAGGGGACAGACTAATATGTTAGGAAGAAGAGAAGAGACAGACTAATATGTTAGGAAGAAGAGAAGAGACAGACTAATTTGTTAGAAAGAAGAGAGGGGACAGACTAATATGTTAGGAAGAAGAGAGTGGACAGACTAATATGTTAGGAAGAAGAGAGGAGACAGACTAATATGTTAGGAAGAAGAGAAGAGACAGATTAATATGTTAGGAAGAATTGAGGAGACAGACTAATATGTTAGGAAGAAGAGAGGAGACAGACTAATATGTTAGGAAGAAGAGAGTGGACAGACTAATATATTAGGAAGAAGAGAAGATACAGACTAATATGTTAGGAAGGAGAGAGGAGACAGACTAATATGTTAAACAGAAGAGAAAAGACAGACTAATATGTTAGGAAGAAGAGAGTGGACAGACTAATATGTTAGGAAGAAGAGAGTGGACAGACTAATATGTTATGAAGAAGAGAGGAGACAGACTAATATGTTAGGAAGAAGAGAGGAGACAGACTAATATGTTAGGAAGAAGAGAGTGGACAGACTAATATGTTAGGAAGAAGAGAAGAGACAGACTAATATGTTAGGAAGAAGAGAGGAGACAGTCTAAAATGTTAGGAAGAAGAGAGTGGACAGACTAATATGTTAGGAAGGAGAGAGTGGACAGACTAATATGTTAGGAAGAAGAGATTGGACAGACTAATATGTTAGGAAGAAGAGAGGAGACAGACGAATATGTTAGGAAGAAGAGAGTGGACAGACTAATATGTTAGGAAGAAGAGAGTGGACAGACTAATATGTTAGGAAGAAGAGAGGAGACAGACTAATTTGTTAAAAAGAAGAGAGTGGACAGACTAATATGTTAGGAAGAAGAGAAGAGACAGACTAATATGTTAGGAAGAAGAGAAGAGACAGACTAATATGTTAGGAAGAAGAGAAGAGACAGACTAATATGTTAGGAAGAAGAGAGGAGACAGAATAATATGTTAGGAAGAAGAGAAGAGACATACTAATATGTTAGGAAGAAGAGAGTGGACAGACTAATATGTTATGAAGAAGAGAAGAGACAGATTAATATGTTAGGAAGAAGAGAGGATACAGACTAATTTGTTAGGAAGAAGAGAGTGGACAGACTAATATTTTAGGAAGAAGAGAAGAGACAGACTAATATGTTAGGAAGAAGAGAGGGGACAGACTAATATGTTAGGAAGAATAGAGGAGACAGACTAATATGTTAGGAAGAATAGAGGAGACAGACTAATATGTTAGGAAGAAGAGAAGAGACAGACTAATTTGTTAGGAAGAAGAGAGGGGACAGACTAATATGTTAGGAAGAAGAGAAGAGACAGACTAATATGTTAGGAAGAAGAGAGGAGACAGACTACTATGTTAGGAAGAAGAGAAGAGACAGACTACTATGTTAGGAAGAAGAGAAGAGACAGACTAATTTGTTACGAAGAAGAGAGGGGACAGACTAATATGTTAGGAAGAAGAGAGTGGACAGACTAATATATTAGGAAGAAAAGAGGAGGCAGACTAATATGTTAGGAAGAAGAGAGGATACAGACTACTATATTAGGAAGAAGAGAGGAGACAGACTACTATGTTAGGAAGAAGAGAGTGGACAGACTAATATGTTAGGAAGAAGAGAGGAGACAGACTAATATGTTAGGAAGAAGAGAGTGGACAGCCTAATATGTTAGGAAGAAGAGAAGAGACAGACTAATTTGTTACGAAGAAGAGAGGGGACAGACTAATATGTTAGGAGGAAGAGAGTGGACAGACTAATATATTAGGAAGAAAAGAGGAGGCAGACTAATATGTTAGGAAGAAGAGAGGATACAGACTAATATGTTAGGAAGAAGAGAGGAGACAGACTACTATGTTATGAAGAAGAGAGGAGACAGAATAATATGTTAGGAAGAAGAGAGTGGACAGACTAATATATTAGGAAGAAGAGAAGATACAGACTAATATGTTAGGAAGAAGAGAGTGGACAGACTAATATGTTAGGAAGAAGAGAGGAGACAGAATAATATGTTAGGAAGAAGAGAGTGGACAGACTAATATGTTAGGAAGAAGAGAGTGGACAGACTAATATGTTATGAAGAAGAGAGGATATAGACTAATATGTTAGGAAGAAGAGAGGAGACAGACTAATATGTTAGGAAGAAGTGAGTGGACAGACTAATATGTTAGGAAGAAGAGAAGAGACAAACGAATATGTTAGGAAGAAGAGAAGAGACAGACTAATATGTTAGGAAGAAGAGAGGAGACAGACTAATATGTTAGGAAGAAGAGAGGAGACAGATGAATATGTTAGGAAGAAGAGAGTGGACAGACTAATATGTTAGGAAGAAGAGAGTGGACAGACTAATATGTTAGGAAGAAGAGAGGAGACAGACTAATATGTTAGGAAGAAGAGAGGAGACAGACTAATTTGTTAAAAAGAAGAGAGTGGACAGACTAATATGTTAGGAAGAAGAGAGGGGACAGACTAATATGTTAGGAAGAAGAGAGGAGTCAGACTAATATGTTAGGAAGAAGAGAGTGGACAGACTAATATGTTAGGAAGAAGAGAGTGGACAGACTAATATGTTAGGAAGAAGAGAAGAGACAGACTAATATGTTAGGAAGAAGAGAAGAGACAGACTAATTTGTTACGAAGAAGAGAGGGGACATACTAATATGTTAGGAAGAAGAGAGTGGACAGACTAATATGTTAGGAAGAAGAGAGTGGACAGACTAATATGTTAGGAAGAAGAGAAGAGACAGACTAATATGTTAGGAAGAAGAGAAGAGACAGACTAATTTGTTACGAAGAAGAGAGGAGACAGACTAATATGTTAGGAAGAAAAGAGGAGACAGACTAATATGTTAGGAAGAAGAGAGAGGAGACAGACTAATATGTTAGGAAGAAGAGAGGAGACAGACTACTATGTTAGGAAGAAGAGAGGAGACAGACTACTATGTTAGGAAGAAGAGAGTGGACAGACTAATATGTTAGGAAGAAGAGAGGAGACAGACTAATATGTTAGGAAGAAAAGAGGAGACAGACTAATATGTTAGGAAGAAAAGAGGAGACAGACTAATATGTTAGGAAGAAAAGAGGAGACAGACTAATATGTTAGGAAGGAGAGAGGAGACAGACTAATATGTTAGGAAGGAGAGAGTGGACAGTCTAATATGTTAGGAAGAAGAGAGAGGAGACAGACTAATATGTTAGGAAGAAGAGAGGAGACAGACTACTATGTTAGGAAGAAGAGAGGAGACAGACTAATATGTTAGGAAGAAGAGAGTGGACAGACTAATATGTTAGGAAGAAGAGAGAGGAGACAGACTAATATGTTAGGAAGAAGAGAGGAGACAGACTACTATGTTAGGAAGAAGAGAGGAGACAGACTACTATGTTAGGAAGAAGAGAGTAGACAGACTAATATGTTAGGAAGAAGAGAGGAGACAGACTAATATGTTAGGAAGAAAAGAGGAGACAGACTAATATGTTAGGAAGGAGAGAGTGGACAGTCTAATATGTTAGGAAGAAAAGAGGAGACAGACTAATATGATAGGAAGAAGAGAGGAGACAGACTAATATGTTAGGAAGGAGAGAGTGGACAGACTAATATGTTAGGAAGAAGTGAGGAGACAGACTAATATGTTAGGAAGAAGAGAGAAGGCAGACTAATATGTTAGGAAGAAGAGAGTGGACAAACTAATATGTTAGGAAGGAGTAGGTGGACAGACTAATATGTTAGGAAGAAGAGAGAGGACAGACTATTATGTTAGGAAGAAGAGAGGAGCCAGACTAATATGTTAGGAAGAAGAGAGAAGGCAGACTAATATGTTAGGAAGAAGAGAGGAGTCAGACTAATATGTAAGGAAGAAGAGAGGAGACAGACTAATATGTTAGGAAGAAGAGAGGGGACAGACTAATATGTTAGGAAGAAGAGAGGAGACAGAATAATATGTTAGGAAGAAGAGAAGAGACAGATGAATATGTTAGGAAGAAGAGAGGAGACAGACTAATTTGTTAGGAAGAAGAGAGTGGACAGACTAATATGTTAGGAAGAAGAGAAGAGACAGACTAATATGTTAGGAAGAAGAGAGGGGACAGACTAATATGTTAGGAAGAATAGAGGAGACAGACTAATATGTTAGTAAGAAGAGAAGAGACAGACTAATTTGTTAGGAAGAAGAGAGGGGACAGACTAATATGTTAGGAAGAAGAGAGGAGACAGAATAATATGTTAGGAAGAAGAGAAGAGACAGATGAATATGTTAGGAAGAAGAGAGGAGACAGACTAATTTGTTAGGAAGAAGAGAGTGGACAGACTAATATGTTAGGAAGAAGAGAAGAGACAGACTAATATGTTAGGAAGAAGAGAGGGGACAGACTAATATGTTAGGAAGAATAGAGGAGACAGACTAATATGTTAGGAAGAATAGAGGAGACAGACTAATATGTTAGGAAGAAGAGAAGAGAGAGACTAATTTGTTAGGAAGAAGAGAGGGGACAGACTAATATGTTAGGAAGAAGAGAAGAGACAGACTAATTTGTTAGGAAGAAGAGAGGGGACAGACTAATATGTTAGGAGGAAGAGAGTGGACAGACTAATATGTTAGGAAGAAAAGAGGAGGCAGACTAATATGTTAGGAAGAAGAGAGGATACAGACTACTATGTTAGGAAGAAGAGAAGAGACAGACTAATGTGTTACGAAGAAGAGAGGGGACAGACTAATATGTTAGGAGGAAGAGAGTGGACAGACTAATATATTAGGAAGAAAAGAGGAGGCAGACTAATATGTTAGGAAGAAGAGAGGATACAGACTACTATGTTAGGAAGAAGAGAGGAGACAGACTACTATGTTATGAAGAAGAGAGTGGACAGACTAATATGTTAGGAAGAAGAGAGGAGACAGACTAATATGTTAGGAAGAAAAGAGGAGACAGACTAATATGTTAGGAAGAAGAGAGGAGACAGACTACTATGTTAGGAAGAAGAGAGGAGACAGACTACTATGTTATGAAGAAGAGAGTGGACAGACTAATATGTTAGGAAGAAGAGAGGAGACAGACTAATATGTTAGGAAGAAGAGAGGAGACAGACTACTATGTTAGGAAGGAGAGAGTGGACAGACTAATATGTTAGGAAGAAAAGAGGAGACAGACTATTATGTCAGGAAGAAGAGAGGAGACAGACTAATATGTTAGGAAGGAGAGAGTGGACAGACTAATATGTTAGGAAGAAGAGAGTGGACAGACTAATATGTTAGGAAGGAGAAGGTGGACAGACTAATATATTAGGAAGAAGAGAGGGGACAGACTATTATGTTAGGAAGAAGAGAGGAGACAGACTAATATGTTAGGAAGAAGAGAGTGGACAGACTAATATGTTAGGAAGAAGAGAAGAGACAGACTACTATGTTAGGAAGAAGAGAGGGGACATATTAATATGTTAGGAAGAAGAGAGGGGACAGACTAATATGTTAGGAAGATTAGAGGAGACAGACTAATATGTTAGGAAGAAGAGAGAAGGCAGACTAATATGTTAGGAAGAAGAGAGGAGTCAGACTAATATGTTAGGAAGAAGAGAGTGGACAGACTAATAAGTTAGGAAGAAGAGAGGAGACAGACTAATATGTTAGGAAGAAGAGAAGAGACAGACTAATATGTTAGGAAGAAGAGAGTGGACAGACTAATATGTTATGAAGAAGAGAAGAGACAGATGAATATGTTAGGAAGAAGAGAGGAGACAGACTAATTTGTTAGGAAGAAGAGAGTGGACAGACTAATATGTTAGGAAGAATAGAGGAGACAGACTAATATGTTAGGAAGAATAGAGGAGACAGACTAATATGTTAGGAAGAAGAGAAGAGAGACTAATATGTTAGGAAGAAGAGAGGGGACAGACTAATATGTTAGGAAGAATAGAGGAGACAGACTAATATGTTAGGAAGAATAGAGGAGACAGACTAATATGTTAGGAAGAAGAGAAGAGACAGACTAATTTGTTAGGAAGAAGAGAGGGGACAGACTAATATGTTAGGAAGAAGAGAAGAGACAGACTAATATGTTAGGAAGAAGAGAGTGGACAGACTAATATGTTAGGAAGAAGAGAGTGGACAGACTAATATGTTAGGAAGAAGAGAAGAGACAGACTAATATGTTAGGAAGAAGAGAAGAGACAGACTAATTTGTTACGAAGAAGAGAGGGGACATACTAATATGTTAGGAAGAAGAGAGTGGACAGACTAATATGTTAGGAAGAAGAGAGTGGACAGACTAATATGTTAGGAAGAAGAGAAGAGACAGACTAATATGTTAGGAAGAAGAGAAGAGACAGACTAATTTGTTACGAAGAAGAGAGGAGACAGACTAATATGTTAGGAAGAAAAGAGGAGACAGACTAATATGTTAGGAAGAAGAGAGAGGAGACAGACTAATATGTTAGGAAGAAGAGAGGAGACAGACTACTATGTTAGGAAGAAGAGAGGAGACAGACTACTATGTTAGGAAGAAGAGAGTGGACAGACTAATATGTTAGGAAGAAGAGAGGAGACAGACTAATATGTTAGGAAGAAAAGAGGAGACAGACTAATATGTTAGGAAGAAAAGAGGAGACAGACTAATATGTTAGGAAGAAAAGAGGAGACAGACTAATATGTTAGGAAGGAGAGAGGAGACAGACTAATATGTTAGGAAGGAGAGAGTGGACAGTCTAATATGTTAGGAAGAAGAGAGAGGAGACAGACTAATATGTTAGGAAGAAGAGAGGAGACAGACTACTATGTTAGGAAGAAGAGAGGAGACAGACTAATATGTTAGGAAGAAGAGAGTGGACAGACTAATATGTTAGGAAGAAGAGAGAGGAGACAGACTAATATGTTAGGAAGAAGAGAGGAGACAGACTACTATGTTAGGAAGAAGAGAGGAGACAGACTACTATGTTAGGAAGAAGAGAGTAGACAGACTAATATGTTAGGAAGAAGAGAGGAGACAGACTAATATGTTAGGAAGAAAAGAGGAGACAGACTAATATGTTAGGAAGGAGAGAGTGGACAGTCTAATATGTTAGGAAGAAAAGAGGAGACAGACTAATATGATAGGAAGAAGAGAGGAGACAGACTAATATGTTAGGAAGGAGAGAGTGGACAGACTAATATGTTAGGAAGAAGTGAGGAGACAGACTAATATGTTAGGAAGAAGAGAGAAGGCAGACTAATATGTTAGGAAGAAGAGAGTGGACAAACTAATATGTTAGGAAGGAGTAGGTGGACAGACTAATATGTTAGGAAGAAGAGAGAGGACAGACTATTATGTTAGGAAGAAGAGAGGAGCCAGACTAATATGTTAGGAAGAAGAGAGAAGGCAGACTAATATGTTAGGAAGAAGAGAGGAGTCAGACTAATATGTAAGGAAGAAGAGAGGAGACAGACTAATATGTTAGGAAGAAGAGAGGGGACAGACTAATATGTTAGGAAGAAGAGAGGAGACAGAATAATATGTTAGGAAGAAGAGAAGAGACAGATGAATATGTTAGGAAGAAGAGAGGAGACAGACTAATTTGTTAGGAAGAAGAGAGTGGACAGACTAATATGTTAGGAAGAAGAGAAGAGACAGACTAATATGTTAGGAAGAAGAGAGGGGACAGACTAATATGTTAGGAAGAATAGAGGAGACAGACTAATATGTTAGTAAGAAGAGAAGAGACAGACTAATTTGTTAGGAAGAAGAGAGGGGACAGACTAATATGTTAGGAAGAAGAGAGGAGACAGAATAATATGTTAGGAAGAAGAGAAGAGACAGATGAATATGTTAGGAAGAAGAGAGGAGACAGACTAATTTGTTAGGAAGAAGAGAGTGGACAGACTAATATGTTAGGAAGAAGAGAAGAGACAGACTAATATGTTAGGAAGAAGAGAGGGGACAGACTAATATGTTAGGAAGAATAGAGGAGACAGACTAATATGTTAGGAAGAATAGAGGAGACAGACTAATATGTTAGGAAGAAGAGAAGAGAGAGACTAATTTGTTAGGAAGAAGAGAGGGGACAGACTAATATGTTAGGAAGAAGAGAAGAGACAGACTAATTTGTTAGGAAGAAGAGAGGGGACAGACTAATATGTTAGGAGGAAGAGAGTGGACAGACTAATATGTTAGGAAGAAAAGAGGAGGCAGACTAATATGTTAGGAAGAAGAGAGGATACAGACTACTATGTTAGGAAGAAGAGAAGAGACAGACTAATGTGTTACGAAGAAGAGAGGGGACAGACTAATATGTTAGGAGGAAGAGAGTGGACAGACTAATATATTAGGAAGAAAAGAGGAGGCAGACTAATATGTTAGGAAGAAGAGAGGATACAGACTACTGTGTTAGGAAGAAGAGAGGAGACAGACTACTATGTTATGAAGAAGAGAGTGGACAGACTAATATGTTAGGAAGAAGAGAGGAGACAGACTAATATGTTAGGAAGAAAAGAGGAGACAGACTAATATGTTAGGAAGAAGAGAGGAGACAGACTACTATGTTAGGAAGAAGAGAGGAGACAGACTACTATGTTATGAAGAAGAGAGTGGACAGACTAATATGTTAGGAAGAAGAGAGGAGACAGACTAATATGTTAGGAAGAAGAGAGGAGACAGACTACTATGTTAGGAAGGAGAGAGTGGACAGACTAATATGTTAGGAAGAAAAGAGGAGACAGACTATTATGTCAGGAAGAAGAGAGGAGACAGACTAATATGTTAGGAAGGAGAGAGTGGACAGACTAATATGTTAGGAAGAAGAGAGTGGACAGACTAATATGTTAGGAAGGAGAAGGTGGACAGACTAATATATTAGGAAGAAGAGAGGGGACAGACTATTATGTTAGGAAGAAGAGAGGAGACAGACTAATATGTTAGGAAGAAGAGAGTGGACAGACTAATATGTTAGGAAGAAGAGAAGAGACAGACTACTATGTTAGGAAGAAGAGAGGGGACATATTAATATGTTAGGAAGAAGAGAGGGGACAGACTAATATGTTAGGAAGATTAGAGGAGACAGACTAATATGTTAGGAAGAAGAGAGAAGGCAGACTAATATGTTAGGAAGAAGAGAGGAGTCAGACTAATATGTTAGGAAGAAGAGAGTGGACAGACTAATAAGTTAGGAAGAAGAGAGGAGACAGACTAATATGTTAGGAAGAAGAGAAGAGACAGACTAATATGTTAGGAAGAAGAGAGTGGACAGACTAATATGTTATGAAGAAGAGAAGAGACAGATGAATATGTTAGGAAGAAGAGAGGAGACAGACTAATTTGTTAGGAAGAAGAGAGTGGACAGACTAATATGTTAGGAAGAATAGAGGAGACAGACTAATATGTTAGGAAGAATAGAGGAGACAGACTAATATGTTAGGAAGAAGAGAAGAGAGACTAATATGTTAGGAAGAAGAGAGGGGACAGACTAATATGTTAGGAAGAATAGAGGAGACAGACTAATATGTTAGGAAGAATAGAGGAGACAGACTAATATGTTAGGAAGAAGAGAAGAGACAGACTAATTTGTTAGGAAGAAGAGAGGGGACAGACTAATATGTTAGGAAGAAGAGAAGAGACAGACTAATATGTTAGGAAGAAGAGAAGAGACAGACTAATTTGTTAGAAAGAAGAGAGGGGACAGACTAATATGTTAGGAGGAAGAGAGTGGACAGACTAATATGTTAGGAAGAAGAGAGGGGACAGACTAATATGTTAGGAGGAAGAGAGTGGACAGACTAATATGTTAGGAAGAAAAGAGGAGGCAGACTAATATGTTAGGAAGAAGAGAGGATACAGACTAATATGTTAGGAAGAAGAGAGGAGACAGACTACTATGTTAGGAAGAAGAGAGTGGACAGACTAATATGTTAGGAAGAAGAGAGGGGATAGACTAATATGTTAGGAAGAATAGAGGAGACAGACTAATATGTTAGGAAGAAGAGAGGGGACAGACTAATATGTTAGGAGGAAGAGAGTGGACAGACTAATATGTTAGGAAGAAAAGAGGAGGCAGACAAATATGTTAGGAAGAAGAGAGTGGACAGACTAATATGTTAGGAAGAAAAGAGGAGGCAGACTAATATGTTAGGAAGAAGAGAGGATACAGACTACTATGTTAGGAAGAAGAGAGGAGACAGACTACTATGTTAGGAAGAAGAGAGTGGACAGACTAATATGTTAGGAAGAAGAGAGGGGACAGACTAATATGTTAGGAAGAATAGAGGAGACAGACTAATATGTTAGGAAGAAGAGAGGAGACAGACTAATATGTTAGGAAGAGGAGAGGACTCAGACTAATATCTTAGGAAGAAGAGAGGAGTCAGACTAATATGTTAGGAAGAAGAGAGTGGACAGACTAATATGTTAAGAAGAAGAGAGGAGACAGACTACTATGTTAGGAAGAAGAGAGGAGACAGACTACTATGTTAGGAAGAAGAGAGTGGACAGACTAATATGTTAGGAAGAAGAGAGGGGACATACTAATATGTTAGGAAGAGGAGAGGAGTCAGACTAATATCTTAGGAAGAAGAGAGGAGTCAGACTAATATGTTAGGAAGAAGAGAGTGGACAGACTAATATGTTTAGAAGAAGAGAGGAGACAGACTAATATGTTAGGAAGAAGAGAAGAGACAGACTAATATGTTAGGAAGAAGAGAGGAGACAGACTAATATGTTTGGAAGAAGAGAGTGGACAGACTAATATGTTAGGAAGAAGAGAGGAGACAGACTAATATGTTAGGAATAAGAGAAGAGACAAACGAATATGTTAGGAAGGAGAGAGGAGACAGACTAATATGTTAGGAAGAAGAGAGTGGACAGACTAATATGTTAGGAAGAAGAGAGGAGACAGATTACTATGTTAGGAAGAAGAGAGGAGACAGCCTAATATGTTAGGAAGAAGAGAAGTGACAGACTAATATGTTAGGAAGAAGAGAGTGGACAGACTAATATGTTAGGAAAAAGAGAGTGGACAGACTAATATGTTAGGAAGAAGAGAGGAGACAGACTAATATGTTAGGAAGAAAAGAGGAGACAGACTAATATGTTAGGAAGGAGAGAGTGGACAGACTAATATGTTAGGAAGAAAAGAGGAGACAGACTAATATGTTAGGAAGGAGAGAGTGGACAGACTAATATGTTAGGAAGAAGTGAGGAGACAGACTAATATGTTAGGAAGGAGAGAGTGGACAGACTAATATGTTAGGAAGAAGAGAGTGGACAGACTAATATGTTAGGAAGGAGAGAGTGGACAGACTAATATGTTAGGAAGAAGAGAGTGGACAGACTAATATGTTAGGAAGGAGAGAGTGGACAGACTAATATGTTAGGAAGAAGAGAGTGGACAGACTATTATGTTAGGAAGAAGAGAGGAGACAGACTAATATGTTAGGAAGAAGAGAGTGGACAGACTAATATGTTAGGAAGAAGAGAAGAGACAGACTAATATGTTAGGAAGAAGAGAGTGGACAGACTAATATGTTAGGAAGAAGAGAAGAGACAGATGAATATGTTAGGAAGAAGAGAGGAGACAGATTAATTTGTTAGGAAGAAGAGAGTGGACAGACTAATATGTTAGGAAGAAGAGAAGAGTCAGACTAATATGTTATGAAGAAGAGAGTGGACAGACTAATATGTTATGAAGAAGAGAAGAGACAAACGAATATGTTAGGAAGAAGAGAGTGGACAGACTAATATGTTATGAAGAAGAGAGGAGACAGACTAATATGTTAGGAAGAAGAGAGGAGACAGACTAATATTTTAGGAAGAAGAGAGGAGACAGACTAATATGTTAGGAAGAAGAGAGGAGACAGACTAATATGTTAGGAAGAAGAGAGGAGACAGACTAATATGTTAGGAAGGAGAGAGTGGACAGACTAATATGTTAGGAAGAAGAGAGGAGACAGACTAATATGTTAGGAAGAAGAGAAGAGACAAACGAATATGTTAGGAAGAAGAGAGTGGACAGACTAATATGTTATGAAGAAGAGAGGAGACAGACTAATATGTTAGGAAGAAGAGAGGAGACAGACTAATATTTTAGGAAGAAGAGAGGAGACAGACTAATATGTTAGGAAGAAGAGAGGAGACAGACTAATATGTTAGGAAGAAGAGAGGAGACAGACTAATATGTTAGGAAGGAGAGAGTGGACAGACTAATATGTTAGGAAGAAAAGAGGAGACAGACTAATATGTTAGGAAGGAGAGAGTGGACAGACTAATATGTTAGGAAGAAGTGAGGAGACAGACTAATATGTTAGGAAGGAGAGAGTGGACAGACTAATATGTTAGGAAGAAGAGAGTGGACAGACTAATATGTTAGGAAGGAGAGAGTGGACATACTAATATGTTAGGAAGAAGAGAGGGGACAGACTATTATGTTAGGAAGAAGAGAGGAGACAGACTAATATGTTAGGAAGAAGAGAGTGGACAGACTAATATGTTAGGAAGAAGAGAAGAGACAGACTACTATGTTAGGAAGAAGAGAGGGGACATATTAATATGTTAGGAAGAAGAGAGGGGACAGACTAATATGTTATGAAGATTAGAGGAGACAGACTAATATGTTAGGAAGAAGAGAGAAGGCAGACTAATATGTTAGGAAGAAGAGAGGAGTCAGACTAATATGTTAGGAAGAAGAGAGTGGACAGACTAATATGTTAGGAAGAAGAGAAGAGACAGATGAATATGTTAGGAAGAAGAGAGGAGACAGATTAATTTGTTAGGAATAAGAGAGTGGACAGACTAATATGTTAGGAAGAAGAGAAGAGACAGATGAATATGTTAGGAAGAAGAGAGGAGACAGATTAATTTGTTAGGAAGAAGAGAGTGGACAGACTAATATGTTAGGAAGAAGAGAAGAGTCAGACTAATATGTTATGAAGAAGAGAGTGGACAGACTAATATGTTATGAAGAAGAGAAGAGACAAACGAATATGTTAGGAAGAAGAGAGTGGACAGACTAATATGTTATGAAGAAGAGAGGAGACAGACTAATATGTTAGGAAGAAGAGAGGAGACAGACTAATATTTTAGGAAGAAGAGAGGAGACAGACTAATATGTTAGGAAGAAGAGAGGAGACAGACTAATATGTTAGGAAGAAGAGAGGAGACAGACTAATATGTTAGGAAGGAGAGAGTGGACAGACTAATATGTTAGGAAGAAGAGAGGAGACAGACTAATATGTTAGGAAGAAGAGAAGAGACAAACGAATATGTTAGGAAGAAGAGAGTGGACAGACTAATATGTTATGAAGAAGAGAGGAGACAGACTAATATGTTAGGAAGAAGAGAGGAGACAGACTAATATTTTAGGAAGAAGAGAGGAGACAGACTAATATGTTAGGAAGAAGAGAGGAGACAGACTAATATGTTAGGAAGAAGAGAGGAGACAGACTAATATGTTAGGAAGGAGAGAGTGGACAGACTAATATGTTAGGAAGAAAAGAGGAGACAGACTAATATGTTAGGAAGGAGAGAGTGGACAGACTAATATGTTAGGAAGAAGTGAGGAGACAGACTAATATGTTAGGAAGGAGAGAGTGGACAGACTAATATGTTAGGAAGAAAAGAGGAGACAGACTAATATGTTAGGAAGGAGAGAGTGGACAGACTAATATGTTAGGAAGAAGTGAGGAGACAGACTAATATGTTAGGAAGGAGAGAGTGGACAGACTAATATGTTAGGAAGAAGAGAGTGGACAGACTAATATGTTAGGAAGGAGAGAGTGGACATACTAATATGTTAGGAAGAAGAGAGGGGACAGACTATTATGTTAGGAAGAAGAGAGGAGACAGACTAATATGTTAGGAAGAAGAGAGTGGACAGACTAATATGTTAGGAAGAAGAGAAGAGACAGACTACTATGTTAGGAAGAAGAGAGGGGACATATTAATATGTTAGGAAGAAGAGAGGGGACAGACTAATATGTTATGAAGATTAGAGGAGACAGACTAATATGTTAGGAAGAAGAGAGAAGGCAGACTAATATGTTAGGAAGAAGAGAGGAGTCAGACTAATATGTTAGGAAGAAGAGAGTGGACAGACTAATATGTTAGGAAGAAGAGAAGAGACAGATGAATATGTTAGGAAGAAGAGAGGAGACAGATTAATTTGTTAGGAATAAGAGAGTGGACAGACTAATATGTTAGGAAGAAGAGAAGAGACAGATGAATATGTTAGGAAGAAGAGAGGAGACAGATTAATTTGTTAGGAAGAAGAGAGTGGACAGACTAATATGTTAGGAAGAAGAGAAGAGTCAGACTAATATGTTATGAAGAAGAGAGTGGACAGACTAATATGTTATGAAGAAGAGAAGAGACAAACGAATATGTTAGGAAGAAGAGAGTGGACAGACTAATATGTTATGAAGAAGAGAGGAGACAGACTAATATGTTAGGAAGAAGAGAGGAGACAGACTAATATTTTAGGAAGAAGAGAGGAGACAGACTAATATGTTAGGAAGAAGAGAGGAGACAGACTAATATGTTAGGAAGAAGAGAGGAGACAGACTAATATGTTAGGAAGGAGAGAGTGGACAGACTAATATGTTAGGAAGAAGAGAGGAGACAGACTAATATGTTAGGAAGAAGAGAAGAGACAAACGAATATGTTAGGAAGAAGAGAGTGGACAGACTAATATGTTATGAAGAAGAGAGGAGACAGACTAATATGTTAGGAAGAAGAGAGGAGACAGACTAATATTTTAGGAAGAAGAGAGGAGACAGACTAATATGTTAGGAAGAAGAGAGGAGACAGACTAATATGTTAGGAAGAAGAGAGGAGACAGACTAATATGTTAGGAAGGAGAGAGTGGACAGACTAATATGTTAGGAAGAAAAGAGGAGACAGACTAATATGTTAGGAAGGAGAGAGTGGACAGACTAATATGTTAGGAAGAAGTGAGGAGACAGACTAATATGTTAGGAAGGAGAGAGTGGACAGACTAATATGTTAGGAAGAAGAGAGGAGACAGACTAATATGTTAGGAAGGAGAGAGTGGACAGACTAATATGTTAGGAAGAAGAGAGGAGACAGACTAATATGTTAGGAAGAAGAGAAGAGACAAACGAATATGTTAGGAAGAAGAGAGTGGACAGACTAATATGTTATGAAGAAGAGAGGAGACAGACTAATATGTTAGGAAGAAGAGAGGAGACAGACTAATATGTTAGGAAGGAGAGAGTGGACAGACTAATATGTTAGGAAGAAGAGAGGAGACAGACTAATATGTTAGGAAGAAGAGAAGAGACAAACGAATATGTTAGGAAGAAGAGAGTGGACAGACTAATATGTTATGAAGAAGAGAGGAGACAGACTAATATGTTAGGAAGAAGAGAGGAGACAGACTAATATTTTAGGAAGAAGAGAGGAGACAGACTAATATGTTAGGAAGAAGAGAGGAGACAGACTAATATGTTAGGAAGAAGAGAGGGGACAGACTATTATGTTAGGAAGAAGAGAGGAGACAGACTAATATGTTAGGAAGAAGAGAGTGGACAGACTAATATGTTAGGAAGAAGAGAAGAGACAGACTACTATGTTAGGAAGAAGAGAGGGGACATATTAATATGTTAGGAAGAAGAGAGGGGACAGACTAATATGTTATGAAGATTAGAGGAGACAGACTAATATGTTAGGAAGAAGAGAGAAGGCAGACTAATATGTTAGGAAGAAGAGAGGAGTCAGACTAATATGTTAGGAAGAAGAGAGTGGACAGACTAATATGTTAGGAAGAAGAGAAGAGACAGATGAATATGTTAGGAAGAAGAGAGGAGACAGATTAATTTGTTAGGAATAAGAGAGTGGACAGACTAATATGTTAGGAAGAAGAGAAGAGACAGATGAATATGTTAGGAAGAAGAGAGGAGACAGATTAATTTGTTAGGAAGAAGAGAGTGGACAGACTAATATGTTAGGAAGAAGAGAAGAGTCAGACTAATATGTTATGAAGAAGAGAGTGGACAGACTAATATGTTATGAAGAAGAGAAGAGACAAACGAATATGTTAGGAAGAAGAGAGTGGACAGACTAATATGTTATGAAGAAGAGAGGAGACAGACTAATATGTTAGGAAGAAGAGAGGAGACAGACTAATATTTTAGGAAGAAGAGAGGAGACAGACTAATATGTTAGGAAGAAGAGAGGAGACAGACTAATATGTTAGGAAGAAGAGAGGAGACAGACTAATATGTTAGGAAGGAGAGAGTGGACAGACTAATATGTTAGGAAGAAGAGAGGAGACAGACTAATATGTTAGGAAGAAGAGAAGAGACAAACGAATATGTTAGGAAGAAGAGAGTGGACAGACTAATATGTTATGAAGAAGAGAGGAGACAGACTAATATGTTAGGAAGAAGAGAGGAGACAGACTAATATTTTAGGAAGAAGAGAGGAGACAGACTAATATGTTAGGAAGAAGAGAGGAGACAGACTAATATGTTAGGAAGAAGAGAGGAGACAGACTAATATGTTAGGAAGGAGAGAGTGGACAGACTAATATGTTAGGAAGAAAAGAGGAGACAGACTAATATGTTAGGAAGGAGAGAGTGGACAGACTAATATGTTAGGAAGAAGTGAGGAGACAGACTAATATGTTAGGAAGGAGAGAGTGGACAGACTAATATGTTAGGAAGAAGAGAGGAGACAGACTAATATGTTAGGAAGGAGAGAGTGGACAGACTAATATGTTAGGAAGAAGAGAGGAGACAGACTAATATGTTAGGAAGAAGAGAAGAGACAAACGAATATGTTAGGAAGAAGAGAGTGGACAGACTAATATGTTATGAAGAAGAGAGGAGACAGACTAATATGTTAGGAAGAAGAGAGGAGACAGACTAATATGTTAGGAAGGAGAGAGTGGACAGACTAATATGTTAGGAAGAAGAGAGGAGACAGACTAATATGTTAGGAAGAAGAGAAGAGACAAACGAATATGTTAGGAAGAAGAGAGTGGACAGACTAATATGTTATGAAGAAGAGAGGAGACAGACTAATATGTTAGGAAGAAGAGAGGAGACAGACTAATATTTTAGGAAGAAGAGAGGAGACAGACTAATATGTTAGGAAGAAGAGAGGAGACAGACTAATATGTTAGGAAGAAGAGAGGAGACAGACTAATATGTTAGGAAGGAGAGAGTGGACAGACTAATATGTTAGGAAGAAAAGAGGAGACAGACTAATATGTTAGGAAGGAGAGAGTGGACAGACTAATATGTTAGGAAGAAGTGAGGAGACAGACTAATATGTTAGGAAGGAGAGAGTGGACAGACTAATATGTTAGGAAGAAGAGAGTGGACAGACTAATATGTTAGGAAGGAGAGAGTGGACATACTAATATGTTAGGAAGAAGAGAGGGGACAGACTATTATGTTAGGAAGAAGAGAGGAGACAGACTAATATGTTAGGAAGAAGAGAGTGGACAGACTAATATGTTAGGAAGAAGAGAAGAGACAGACTACTATGTTAGGAAGAAGAGAGGGGACATATTAATATGTTAGGAAGAAGAGAGGGGACAGACTAATATGTTAGGAAGATTAGAGGAGAGACAGACTAATATGTTAGGAAGAAGAGAGAAGGCAGACTAATATGTTAGGAAGAAGAGAGGAGTCAGACTAATATGTTAGGAAGAAGAGAGTGGACAGACTAATATGTTAGGAAGAAGAGAGGAGACAGACTAATATGTTAGGAAGAAGAGAAGAGACAGACTAATATGTTAGGAAGAAGAGAGGAGACAGACTAATATGTTAGGAAGAAGAGAAGAGACAAACGAATATGTTAGGAAGAAGAGAGTGGACAGACTAATATGTTATGAAGAAGAGAGGAGACAGACTAATATGTTAGGAAGAAGAGAGGAGACAGACTAATATTTTAGGAAGAAGAGAGGAGACAGACTAATATGTTAGGAAGAAGAGAGGAGACAGACTAATATGTTAGGAAGAAGAGAGGAGACAGACTAATATGTTAGGAAGGAGAGAGTGGACAGACTAATATGTTAGGAAGAAAAGAGGAGACAGACTAATATGTTAGGAAGGAGAGAGTGGACAGACTAATATGTTAGGAAGAAGTGAGGAGACAGATTAATATGTTAGGAAGGAGAGAGTGGACAGACTAATATGTTAGGAAGAAGAGAGGAGACAGACTAATATGTTAGGAAGGAGAGAGTGGACAGACTAATATGTTAGGAAGAAGAGAGGAGACAGACTAATATGTTAGGAAGAAGAGAAGAGACAAACGAATATGTTAGGAAGAAGAGAGTGGACAGACTAATATGTTATGAAGAAGAGAGGAGACAGACTAATATGTTAGGAAGAAGAGAGGAGACAGACTAATATTTTAGGAAGAAGAGAGGAGACAGACTAATATGTTAGGAAGAAGAGAGGAGACAGACTAATATGTTAGGAAGAAGAGAGGAGACAGACTAATATGTTAGGAAGGAGAGAGTGGACAGACTAATATGTTAGGAAGAAAAGAGGAGACAGACTAATATGTTAGGAAGGAGAGAGTGGACAGACTAATATGTTAGGAAGAAGTGAGGAGACAGACTAATATGTTAGGAAGGAGAGAGTGGACAGACTAATATGTTAGGAAGAAGAGAGTGGACAGACTAATATGTTAGGAAGGAGAGAGTGGACATACTAATATGTTAGGAAGAAGAGAGAAGGCAGACTAATATGTTAGGAAGAAGAGAGGAGTCAGACTAATATGTTAGGAAGAAGAGAGTGGACAGACTAATATGTTAGGAAGAAGAGAGGAGACAGACTAATATGTTAGGAAGAAGAGAAAAGACAGACTAATATGTTAGGAAGAAGAGAGTGGACAGACTAATATGTTATGAAGAAGAGAAGAGACAGATGAATATGTTAGGAAGAAGAGAGGAGACAGACTAATTTGTTAGGAAGAAGAGAGTGGACAGACTAATATGTTAGGAAGAAGAGAAGAGAGACTAATATGTTAGGAAGAAGAGAGGGGACAGACTAATATGTTAGGAAGAATAGAGGAGACAGACTAATATGTTAGGAAGAAGAGAGTGGACAGACTAATATGTTAGGAAGAAGAGAAGAGACAGACTAATATGTTAGGAAGAAGAGAAGAGACAGACTAATATGTTAGGAAGAAGAGAGGATACAGACTACTATGTTAGGAAGAAGAGAGGAGACAGACTACTATGTTAGGAAGAAGAGAGGGGACAGACTAATATGTTAGGAAGAATAGAGGAGACAGACTAATATGTTAGGAAGAAGAGAGGGGACAGACTAATATGTTAGGAGGAAGAGAGTGGACAGACTAATATGTTAGGAAGAAAAGAGGAGGCAGACTAATATGTTAGGAAGAAGAGAGGATACAGACTACTATGTTAGGAAGAAGAGAGGAGACAGACTACTATGTTAGGAAGAAGAGAGTGGACAGACTAATATGTTAGGAAGAAGAGAGGGGACAGACTAATATGTTAGGAAGAATAGAGGAGACAGACTAATATGTTAGGAAGAAGAGAGGAGACAGACTAATATGTTATGAAGAAGAGAGTGGACAGACTAATATGTTAGGAAGAAGAGAAGAGACAGACTAATATGTTAGGAAGAAGAGAGGAGACAGACTAATATGTTAGGAAGAAGAGAGGAGACAGACTAATATGTTAGGAAGAAGAGAGTGGACAGACTAATATTTTAGGAAGAAGAGAAGAGACAGACTAATATGTTAGGAAGAAGAGAGGAGACAGACTAATATGTTAGGAAGAAGAGAGGAGACAGACTAATATGTTAGGAAGAAGAGAGGAGACAGACTAATATGTTAGGAAGAGGAGAGGAGTCAGACTAATATCTTAGGAAGAAGAGAGGAGTCAGACTAATATGTTAGGAAGAAGAGAGTGGACAGACTAATATGTTAAGAAGAAGAGAGGAGACAGACTAATATGTTAGGAAGAAGAGAAGAGACAGTCTAATATGTTAGGAAGAAGAGAGGAGACAGACTAATATGTTAGGAAGAAGAGAGTGGACAGACTAATATGTTAGGAAGAAGAGAGGAGACAGACTAATATGTTAGGAAGAAGAGAGTGGACAGACTAATATGTTAGGAAGAAGAGAGGATACAGACTACTATGTTAGGAAGAATAGAGGAGACAGACTAATATGTTAGGAAGAAGAGAGGGGACATATTAATATGTTAGGAAGAAGAGAGGGGACAGACTAATATGTTAGGAAGATTAGAGGAGACAGACTAATATGTTAGGAAGAAGAGAGTGGACAGACTCATATGTTAGGAAGGAGAGAGTGGACATACTAATATGTTAGGAAGAAGAGAGGGGACAGACTATTATGTTAGGAAGAAGAGAGGAGACAGACTAATATGTTAGGAAGAAGAGAGTGGACAGACTAATATGTTAGGAAGAAGAGAAGAGACAGACTACTATGTTAGGAAGAAGAGAGGGGACATATTAATATGTTAGGAAGAAGAGAGGGGACAGACTAATATGTTAGGAAGATTAGAGGAGACAGACTAATATGTTAGGAAGAAGAGAGAAGGCAGACTAATATGTTAGGAAGAAGAGAGGAGTCAGACTAATATGTTAGGAAGAAGAGAGTGGACAGACTAATATGTTAGGAAGAAGAGAAGAGTCAGACTAATATGTTATGAAGAAGAGAGTGGACAGACTAATATGTTATGAAGAAGAGAAGAGACAAACGAATATGTTAGGAAGAAGAGAGTGGACAGACTAATATGTTATGAAGAAGAGAGGAGACAGACTAATATGTTAGGAAGAAGAAAGGAGACAGACTAATATGTTAGGAAGAAGAGAGGAGACAGACTAATATGTTAGGAAGAAGAGAGGAGACAGACTAATATGTTAGGAAGGAGAGAGTGGACAGACTAATATGTTAGGAAGAAGAGAGGAGACAGACTAATATGTTAGGAAGAAGAGAAGAGACAAACGAATATGTTAGGAAGAAGAGAGTGGACAGACTAATATGTTATGAAGAAGAGAGGAGACAGACTAATATGTTAGGAAGAAGAGAGGAGACAGACTAATATTTTAGGAAGAAGAGAGGAGACATACTAATATGTTAGGAAGAAGAGAGGAGACAGACTAATATGTTAGGAAGAAGAGAGGAGACAGACTAATATGTTAGGAAGGAGAGAGTGGACAGACTAATATGTTAGGAAGAAAAGAGGAGACAGACTAATATGTTAGGAAGGAGAGAGTGGACAGACTAATATGTTAGGAAGAAGTGAGGAGACAGACTAATATGTTAGGAAGGAGAGAGTGGACAGACTAATATGTTAGGAAGAAGAGAGGAGACAGACTAATATGTTAGGAAGGAGAGAGTGGACAGACTAATATGTTAGGAAGAAGAGAGGAGACAGACTAATATGTTAGGAAGAAGAGAAGAGACAAACGAATATGTTAGGAAGAAGAGAGTGGACAGACTAATATGTTATGAAGAAGAGAGGAGACAGACTAATATGTTAGGAAGAAGAGAGGAGACAGACTAATATTTTAGGAAGAAGAGAGGAGACAGACTAATATGTTAGGAAGAAGAGAGGAGACAGACTAATATGTTAGGAAGAAGAGAGGAGACAGACTAATATGTTAGGAAGGAGAGAGTGGACAGACTAATATGTTAGGAAGAAAAGAGGAGACAGACTAATATGTTAGGAAGGAGAGAGTGGACAGACTAATATGTTAGGAAGAAGTGAGGAGACAGACTAATATGTTAGGAAGGAGAGAGTGGACAGACTAATATGTTAGGAAGAAGAGAGTGGACAGACTAATATGTTAGGAAGGAGAGAGTGGACATACTAATATGTTAGGAAGAAGAGAGGGGACAGACTATTATGTTAGGAAGAAGAGAGGAGACAGACTAATATGTTAGGAAGAAGAGAGTGGACAGACTAATATGTTAGGAAGAAGAGAAGAGACAGACTACTATGTTAGGAAGAAGAGAGGGGACATATTAATATGTTAGGAAGAAGAGAGGGGACAGACTAATATGTTAGGAAGATTAGAGGAGACAGACTAATATGTTAGGAAGAAGAGAGAAGGCAGACTTATATGTTAGGAAGAAGAGAGGAGTCAGACTAATATGTTAGGAAGAAGAGAGTGGACAGACTAATATGTTAGGAAGAAGAGAGGAGACAGACTAATATGTTAGGAAGAAGAGAAGAGACAGACTAATATGTTAGGAAGAAGAGAGGAGACAGACTAATATGTTAGGAAGAAGAGAAGAGACAAACGAATATGTTAGGAAGAAGAGAGTGGACAGACTAATATGTTATGAAGAAGAGAGGAGACAGACTAATATTTTAGGAAGAAGAGAGGAGACAGACTAATATGTTAGGAAGAAGAGAGGAGACAGACTAATATGTTAGGAAGAAGAGAGGAGACAGACTAATATGTTAGGAAGGAGAGAGTGGACAGACTAATATGTTAGGAAGAAAAGAGGAGACAGACTAATATGTTAGGAAGGAGAGAGTGGACAGACTAATATGTTAGGAAGAAGTGAGGAGACAGACTAATATGTTAGGAAGGAGAGAGTGGACAGACTAATATGTTAGGAAGAAGAGAGGAGACAGACTAATATGTTAGGAAGGAGAGAGTGGACAGACTAATATGTTACGAAGAAGAGAGGAGACAGACTAATATGTTAGGAAGAAGAGAAGAGACAAACGAATATGTTAGGAAGAAGAGAGTGGACAGACTAATATGTTATGAAGAAGAGAGGAGACAGACTAATATGTTAGGAAGAAGAGAGGAGACAGACTAATATTTTAGGAAGAAGAGAGGAGACAGACTAATATGTTAGGAAGAAGAGAGGAGACAGACTAATATGTTAGGAAGAAGAGAGGAGACAGACTAATATGTTAGGAAGGAGAGAGTGGACAGACTAATATGTTAGGAAGAAAAGAGGAGACAGACTAATATGTTAGGAAGGAGAGAGTGGACAGACTAATATGTTAGGAAGAAGTGAGGAGACAGACTAATATGTTAGGAAGGAGAGAGTGGACAGACTAATATGTTAGGAAGAAGAGAGTGGAAAGACTAATATGTTAGGAAGGAGAGAGTGGACATACTAATATGTTAGGAAGAAGAGATGGGACAGACTATTATGTTAGGAAGAAGAGAGGAGACAGACTAATATGTTAGGAAGAAGAGATTGGACAGACTAATATGTTAGGAAGAAGAGAAGAGACAGACTACTATGTTAGGAAGAAGAGAGGGGACATATTAATATGTTAGGAAGAAGAGAGGGGACAGACTAATATGTTAGGAAGATTAGAGGAGACAGACTAATATGTTAGGAAGAAGAGAGAAGGCAGACTAATATGTTAGGAAGAAGAGAGGAGTCAGACTAATATGTTAGGAAGAAGAGAGTGGACAGACTAATATGTTAGGAAGAAGAGAGGAGACAGACTAATATGTTAGGAAGAAGAGAAGAGACAGACTAATATGTTAGGAAGAAGAGAGTGGACAGACTAATATGTTATGAAGAAGAGAAGAGACAGATGAATATGTTAGGAAGAAGAGAGGAGACAGACTAATTTGTTAGGAAGAAGAGAGTGGACAGACTAATATGTTAGGAAGAAGAGAAGAGAGACTAATATGTTAGGAAGAAGAGAGGGGACAGACTAATATGTTAGGAAGAATAGAGGAGACAGACTAATATGTTAGGAAGAAGAGAGTGGACAGACTAATATGTTAGGAAGAAGAGAAGAGACAGACTAATATGTTAGGAAGAAGAGAAGAGACAGACTAATATGTTAGGAAGAAGAGAGGATACAGACTACTATGTTAGGAAGAAGAGAGGAGACAGACTACTATGTTAGGAAGAAGAGAGGGGACAGACTAATATGTTAGGAAGAATAGAGGAGACAGACTAATATGTTAGGAAGAAGAGAGGGGACAGACTAATATGTTAGGAGGAAGAGAGTGGACAGACTAATATGTTAGGAAGAAAAGAGGAGGCAGACTAATATGTTAGGAAGAAGAGAGGATACAGACTACTATGTTAGGAAGAAGAGAGGAGACAGACTACTATGTTAGGAAGAAGAGAGTGGACAGACTAATATGTTAGGAAGAAGAGAGGGGGCAGACTAATATGTTAGGAAGAATAGAGGAGACAGACTAATATGTTAGGAAGAAGAGAGGAGACAGACTAATATGTTATGAAGAAGAGAGTGGACAGACTAATATGTTAGGAAGAAGAGAAGAGACAGACTAATATGTTAGGAAGAAGAGAGGAGACAGACTAATATGTTAGGAAGAAGAGAGGAGACAGACTAATATGTTAGGAAGAAGAGAGTGGACAGACTAATATGTTAGGAAGAAGAGAGGAGACAGAATAATATGTTAGGAAGAAGAGAGTGGACAGACTAATATGTTAGGAAGAAGAGAGGATACAGACTACTATGTTAGGAAGAAGAGAGGAGACAGACTACTATGTTAGGAAGAAGAGAGTGGACAGACTAATATGTTAGGAAGAAGAGAGGGGACAGACTAATATGTTAGGAAGAATAGAGGAGACAGACTAATATGTTAGGAAGAAGAGAGGGGACATATTAATATGTTAGGAAGAAGAGAGGGGACAGACTAATATGTTAGGAAGATTAGAGGAGACAGACTAATATGTTAGGAAGAAGAGAGTGGACAGACTAATATGTTAGGAAGGAGACAGTGGACATACTAATATGTTAGGAAGAAGAGAGGGGACAGACTATTATGTTAGGAAGAAGAGAGGAGACAGACTAATATGTTAGGAAGAAGAGAGTGGACAGACTAATATGTTAGGAAGAAGAGAAGAGACAGACTACTATGTTAGGAAGAAGAGAGGGGACATATTAATATGTTAGGAAGAAGAGAGGGGACAGACTAATATGTTAGGAAGATTAGAGGAGACAGACTAATATGTTAGGAAGAAGAGAGAAGGCAGACTAATATGTTAGGAAGAAGAGAGGAGTCAGACTAATATGTTAGGAAGAAGAGAGTGGACAGACTAATATGTTAGGAAGAAGAGAGGAGACAGACTAATATGTTAGGAAGAAGAGAAGAGACAGACTAATATGTTAGGAAGAATAGAGTGGACAGACTAATATGTTATGAAGAAGAGAAGAGACAGATGAATATGTTAGGAAGAAGAGAGGAGACAGACTAATATGTTAGGAAGAAGAGAGTGGACAGACTAATATGTTATGAAGAAGAGAAGAGACAGATGAATATGTTAGGAAGAAGAGAGGAGACAGACTAATTTGTTAGGAAGAAGAGAGTGGACAGACTAATATGTTAGGAAGAAGAGAAGAGAGACTAATATGTTAGGAAGAAGAGAGGGGACAGACTAATATGTTAGGAAGAATAGAGGAGACAGACTAATATGTTAGGAAGAAGAGAGTGGACAGACTAATATGTTAGGAAGAAGAGAAGAGACAGACTAATATGTTAGGAAGAAGAGAAGAGACAGACTAATATGTTAGGAAGAAGAGAGGATACAGACTACTATGTTAGGAAGAAGAGAGGAGACAGACTACTATGTTAGGAAGAAGAGAGGGGAGAGACTAATATGTTAGGAAGAATAGAGGAGACAGACTAATATGTTAGGAAGAAGAGAGGGGACAGACTAATATGTTAGGAGGAAGAGAGTGGACAGACTAATATGTTAGGAAGAAAAGAGGAGGCAGACTAATATGTTAGGAAGAAGAGAGGATACAGACTACTATGTTAGGAAGAAGAGAGGAGACAGACTACTATGTTAGGAAGAAGAGAGTGGACAGACTAATATGTTAGGAAGAAGAGAAGAGACAGATGAATATGTTAGGAAGAAGAGAGGAGACAGACTAATATGTTAGGAAGAAGAGAGTGGACAGACTAATATGTTATGAAGAAGAGAAGAGACAGATGAATATGTTAGGAAGAAGAGAGGAGACAGACTAATTTGTTAGGAAGAAGAGAGTGGACAGACTAATATGTTAGGAAGAAGAGAAGAGAGACTAATATGTTAGGAAGAAGAGAGGGGACAGACTAATATGTTAGGAAGAATAGAGGAGACAGACTAATATGTTAGGAAGAAGAGAGTGGACAGACTAATATGTTAGGAAGAAGAGAAGAGACAGACTAATATGTTAGGAAGAAGAGAAGAGACAGACTAATATGTTAGGAAGAAGAGAGGATACAGACTACTATGTTAGGAAGAAGAGAGGAGACAGACTACTATGTTAGGAAGAAGAGAGGGGAGAGACTAATATGTTAGGAAGAATAGAGGAGACAGACTAATATGTTAGGAAGAAGAGAGGGGACAGACTAATATGTTAGGAGGAAGAGAGTGGACAGACTAATATGTTAGGAAGAAAAGAGGAGGCAGACTAATATGTTAGGAAGAAGAGAGGATACAGACTACTATGTTAGGAAGAAGAGAGGAGACAGACTACTATGTTAGGAAGAAGAGAGTGGACAGACTAATATGTTAGGAAGAAGAGAGGGGACAGACTAATATGTTAGGAAGAATAGAGGAGACAGACTAATATGTTAGGAAGAAGAGAGGAGAAAGACTAATATGTTATGAAGAAGAGAGTGGACAGACTAATATGTTAGGAAGAAGAGAAGAGACAGACTAATATGTTAGGAAGAAGAGAGGAGACAGACTAATATGTTAGGAAGAAGAGAGGAGACAGACTAATATGTTAGGAAGAAGAGAGTGGACAGACTAATATTTTAGGAAGAAGAGAAGAGACAGACTAATATGTTAGGAAGAAGAGAGGAGACAGACTAATATGTTAGGAAGAAGAGAGGAGACAGACTAATATGTTAGGAAGAGGAGAGGAGTCAGACTAATATCTTAGGAAGAAGAGAGGAGTCAGACTAATATGTTAGGAAGAAGAGAGTGGACAGACTAATATGTTAAGAAGAAGAGAGGAGACAGACTAATATGTTAGGAAGAAGAGAAGAGACAGTCTAATATGTTAGGAAGAAGAGAGGAGACAGACTAATATGTTAGGAAGAAGAGAGTGGACAGACTAATATGTTAGGAAGAAGAGAGGAGACAGACTAATATGTTAGGAAGAAGAGAGTGGACAGACTAATATGTTAGGAAGAAGAGAGGATACAGACTACTATGTTAGGAAGAAGAGAGGAGACAGACTACTATGTTAGGAAGAAGAGAGTGGACAGACTAATATGTTAGGAAGAAGAGAGGGGACAGACTAATATGTTAGGAAGAATAGAGGAGACAGACTAATATGTTAGGAAGAAGAGAGGGGACATATTAATATGTTAGGAAGAAGAGAGGGGACAGACTAATATGTTAGGAAGATTAGAGGAGACAGACTAATATGTTAGGAAGAAGAGAGTGGACAGACTAATATGTTAGGAAGGAGAGAGTGGACATACTAATATGTTAGGAAGAAGAGAGGGGACAGACTATTATGTTAGGAAGAAGAGAGGAGACAGACTAATATGTTAGGAAGAAGAGAGTGGACAGACTAATATGTTAGGAAGAAGAGAAGAGACAGACTACTATGTTAGGAAGAAGAGAGGGGACATATTAATATGTTAGGAAGAAGAGAGGGGACAGACTAATATGTTAGGAAGATTAGAGGAGACAGACTAATATGTTAGGAAGAAGAGAGAAGGCAGACTAATATGTAAGGAAGAAGAGAGGAGTCAGACTAATATGTTAGGAAGAAGAGAGTGGACAGACTAATATGTTAGGAAGAAGAGAGGAGACAGACTAATATGTTAGGAAGAAGAGAAGAGACAGACTAATATGTTAGGAAGAAGAGAGTGGACAGACTAATATGTTATGAAGAAGAGAAGAGACAGATGAATATGTTAGGAAGAAGAGAGGAGACAGACTAATTTGTTAGGAAGAAGAGAGTGGACAGACTAATATGTTAGGAAGAAGAGAAGAGAGACTAATATGTTAGGAAGAAGAGAGGGGGCAGACTAATATGTTAGGAAGAATAGAGGAGACAGACTAATATGTTAGGAAGAAGAGAGTGGACAGACTAATATGTTAGGAAGAAGAGAAGAGACAGACTAATATGTTAGGAAGAAGAGAAGAGACAGACTAATATGTTAGGAAGAAGAGAGGATACAGACTACTATGTTAGGAAGAAGAGAGGAGACAGACTACTATGTTAGGAAGAAGAGAGGGGACAGACTAATATGTTAGGAAGAATAGAGGAGACAGGCTAATATGTTAGGAAGAAGAGAGGGGACAGACTAATATGTTAGGAGGAAGAGAGTGGACAGACTAATATGTTAGGAAGAAAAGAGGAGGCAGACTAATATGTTAGGAAGAAGAGAGGATACAGACTACTATGTTAGGAAGAAGAGAGGAGACAGACTACTATGTTAGGAAGAAGAGAGTGGACAGACTAATATGTTAGGAAGAAGAGAGGGGACAGACTAATATGTTAGGAAGAATAGAGGAGACAGACTAATATGTTAGGAAGAAGAGAGGAGACAGACTAATATGTTATGAAGAAGAGAGTGGACAGACTAATATGTTAGGAAGAAGAGAAGAGACAGACTAATATGTTAGGAAGAAGAGAGGAGACAGACTAATATGTTAGGAAGAAGAGAGGAGACAGACTAATATGTTAGGAAGAAGAGAGTGGACAGACTAATATTTTAGGAAGAAGAGAAGAGACAGACTAATATGTTAGGAAGAAGAGAGGAGACAGACTAATATGTTAGGAAGAAGAGAGGATACAGACTAATATGTTAGGAAGAAGAGAGGAGACAGACTAATATGTTAGGAAGAGGAGAGGAGTCAGACTAATATCTTAGGAAGAAGAGAGGAGTCAGACTAATGTGTTAGGAAGAAGAGAGTGGACAGACTAATATGTTAAGAAGAAGAGAGGAGACAGACTAATATGTTAGGAAGAAGAGAAGAGACAGTCTAATATGTTAGGAAGAAGAGAGGAGACAGACTAATATGTTAGGAAGAAGAGAGTGGACAGACTAATATGTTAGGAAGAAGAGAGGAGACAGACTAATATGTTAGGAAGAAGAGAGTGGACAGACTAATATGTTAGGAAGAAGAGAGGATACAGACTACTATGTTAGGAAGAAGAGAGGAGACAGACTACTATGTTAGGAAGAAGAGAGTGGACAGACTAATATGTTAGGAAGAAGAGAGGGGACAGACTAATATGTTAGGAAGAATAGAGGAGACAGACTAATATGTTAGGAAGAAGAGAGGAGACAGACTAATATGTTAGGAAGAGGAGAGGAGTCAGACTAATATGTTAGGAAGAAGAGAGTGGACAGACTAATATGTTAAGAAGAAGAGAGGAGACAGACTAATATGTTAGGAAGAAGAGAAGAGACAGACTAATATGTTAGGAAGAAGAGAGGAGACAGACTAATATGTTTGGAAGAAGAGAGTGGACAGACTAATATGTTAGGAAGAAGAGAGGAGACAGACTAATATGTTAGGAATAAGAGAAGAGACAAACGAATATGTTAGGAAGGAGAGAGGAGACAGACTAATATGTTAGGAAGAAGAGAGTGGACAGACTAATATGTTAGGAAGAAGAGAGGAGACAGATTACTATGTTAGGAAGAAGAGAGGAGACAGACTAATATGTTAGGAAGAAGAGAGTGGACAGACTAATATGTTAGGAAGAAGAGAGTGGACAGACTAATATGTTAGGAAGGAGAGAGTGGACAGACTAATATGTTAGGAAGAAGAGAGTGGACAGACTATTATGTTAGGAAGGAGAGAGTGGACAGACTAATATGTTAGGAAGAAGAGAGTGGACAGACTAATATGTTAGGAAGAAGAGAGGAGACAGACTAATATGTTAGGAAGAAGAGAGTGGACAGACTAATATGTTAGGAAGAAGAGAAGAGACAGACTACTATGTTAGGAAGAAGAGAGTGGACATACTAATATGTTAGGAAGAAGAGAGAAGGCAGACTAATATGTTAGGAAGAAGAGAGGAGTCAGACTAATATGTTAGGAAGAAGAGAGTGGACAAACTAATATGTTAGGAAGAAGAGAAGAGACAGACTAATATGTTAGGAAGAAGAGAGTGGACAGACTAATATGTTATGAAGAAGAGAAGAGACAGATGAATATGTTAGGAAGAAGAGAGGAGACAGACTAATTTGTTAGGAAGAAGAGAGGAGACAGACTAATATGTTAGGAAGAAGAGAGAGGAGACAGACTAATATGTTAGGAAGAAGAGAGGAGACAGACTAATATGTTAGGAAGAAGAGAAGAGACAGACTAATATGTTAGGAAGAAGAGAGTGGACAGACTAATATGTTATGAAGAAGAGAAGAGACAGATGAATATGTTAGGAAGAAGAGAGGAGACAGACTAATTTGTTAGGAAGAAGAGAGGAGACAGACTAATATGTTAGGAAGAAGAGAGAGGAGACAGACTAATATGTTAGGAAGAAGAGAGGAGACAGACTAATATGTTAGGAAGAAGAGAGTGGACAGACTAATATGTTATGAAGAAGAGAAGAGACAGATGAATATGTTAGGAAGAAGAGAGGAGACAGACTAATTTGTTAGGAAGAAGAGAGGAGACAGACTAATTTGTTAGGAAGAAGAGTGTGGACAGACTAATATGTTAGGAAGGAGAGAGTGGACAGACTAATATGTTAGGAAGAAGAGAGTGGACAGACTATTATGTTAGGAAGGAGAGAGTGGACAGACTAATATGTTAGGAAGAAGAGAAGAGACAGACTACTATGTTAGGAAGAAGAGAGTGGACAGACTAATATGTTAGGAAGAAGAGAGGAGACAGACTAATATGTTAGGAAGAGGAGAGGAGTCAGACTAATATGTTAGGAAGAAGAGAGTGGACAGACTAATATGTTAAGAAGAAGAGAGGAGACAGACTAATATGTTAGGAAGAAGAGAAGAGACAGACTAATATGTTAGGAAGAAGAGAGGAGACAGACTAATATGTTTGGAAGAAGAGAGTGGACAGACTAATGTGTTAGGAAGAAGAGAGGAGACAGACTAATATGTTAGGAATAAGAGAAGAGACAAACGAATATGTTAGGAAGGAGAGAGGAGACAGACTAATATGTTAGGAAGAAGAGAGTGGACAGACTAATATGTTAGGAAGAAGAGAGGAGACAGATTACTATGTTAGGAAGAAGAGAGGAGACAGACTAATATGTTAGGAAGAAGAGAGTGGACAGACTAATATGTTAGGAAGGAGAGAGTGGACAGACTAATATGTTAGGAAGAAGAGAGTGGACAGACTATTATGTTAGGAAGGAGAGAGTGGACAGACTAATATGTTAGGAAGAAGAGAGTGGACAGACTAATATGTTAGGAAGAAGAGAGGAGACAGACTAATATGTTAGGAAGAAGAGAGTGGACAGACTAATATTTTAGGAAGAAGAGAAGAGACAGACTACTATGTTAGGAAGAAGAGAGTGGACATACTAATATGTTAGGAAGAAGAGAGAAGGCAGACTAATATGTTAGGAAGAAGAGAGGAGTCAGACTAATATGTTAGGAAGAAGACAGTGGACAAACTAATATGTTAGGAAGAAGAGAAGAGACAGACTAATATGTTAGGAAGAAGAGAGTGGACAGACTAATATGTTATGAAGAAGAGAAGAGACAGATGAATATGTTAGGAAGAAGAGAGGAGACAGACTAATTTGTTAGGAAGAAGAGAGGAGACAGACTAATATGTTAGGAAGAAGAGAGAGGAGACAGACTAATATGTTAGGAAGAAGAGAGGAGACAGACTAATATGTTAGGAAGAAGAGAAGAGACAGACTAATATGTTAGGAAGAAGAGAGTGGACAGACTAATATGTTATGAAGAAGAGAAGAGACAGATGAATATGTTAGGAAGAAGAGAGGAGACAGACTAATTTGTTAGGAAGAAGAGAGGAGACAGACTAATATGTTAGGAAGAAGAGAGAGGAGACAGACTAATATGTTAGGAAGAAGAGAGGAGACAGACTAATATGTTAGGAAGAAGAGAGTGGACAGACTAATATGTTATGAAGAAGAGAAGAGACAGATGAATATGTTAGGAAGAAGAGAGGAGACAGACTAATTTGTTAGGAAGAAGAGAGGAGACAGACTAATTTGTTAGGAAGAAGAGTGTGGACAGACTAATATGTTAGGAAGGAGAGAGTGGACAGACTAATATGTTAGGAAGAAGAGAGTGGACAGACTATTATGTTAGGAAGGAGAGAGTGGACAGACTAATATGTTAGGAAGAAGAGAAGAGACAGACTACTATGTTAGGAAGAAGAGAGTGGACATACTAATATGTTAGGAAGAAGAGAGAAGGCAGACTAATATGTTAGGAAGAAGAGAGGAGTCAGACTAATATGTTAGGAAGAAGAGAGTGGACAAACTAATATGTTAGGAAGAAGAGAAGAGACAGACTATTATGTTAGGAAGAAGAGAGTGGACAGACTAATATGTTATGAAGAAGAGAAGAGACAGATCAATATGTTAGGAAGAAGAGAGTGGACAGACTAATATGTTAGGAAGAAGAGAGGAGACAGACTAATATGTTAGGAAGAAGAGAGTGGACAGACTAATATGTTAGGAAGAAGAGAGGATACAGACTACTATGTTAGGAAGAAGAGAGGAGACAGACTACTATGTTAGGAAGAAGAGAGTGGACAGACTAATATGTTAGGAAGAAGAGAGGGGACAGACTAATATGTTAGGAAGAATAGAGGAGACAGACTAATATGTTAGGAAGAAGAGAGGAGACAGACTAATATGTTAGGAAGAGGAGAGGAGTCAGACTAATATGTTAGGAAGAAGAGAGTGGACAGACTAATATGTTAAGAAGAAGAGAGGAGACAGACTAATATGTTAGGAAGAAGAGAAGAGACAGACTAATATGTTAGGAAGAAGAGAGGAGACAGACTAATATGTTTGGAAGAAGAGAGTGGACAGACTAATATGTTAGGAAGAAGAGAGGAGACAGACTAATATGTTAGGAATAAGAGAAGAGACAAATGAATATGTTAGGAAGGAGAGAGGAGACAGACTAATATGTTAGGAAGAAGAGAGTGGACAGACTAATATGTTAGGAAGAAGAGAGGAGACAGATTACTATGTTAGGAAGAAGAGAGGAGACAGACTAATATGTTAGGAAGAAGAGAGTGGACAGACTAATATGTTAGGAAGAAGAGAGTAGACAGACTAATATGTTAGGAAGGAGAGAGTGGACAGACTAATATGTTAGGAAGAAGAGAGTGGACAGACTATTATGTTAGGAAGGAGAGAGTGGACAGACTAATATGTTAGGAAGAAGAGAGTGGACAGACTAATATGTTAGGAAGAAGAGAGGAGACAGACTAATATGTTAGGAAGAAGAGAGTGGACAGACTAATATGTTAGGAAGAAGAGAAGAGACAGACTACTATGTTAGGAAGAAGAGAGTGGACATACTAATATGTTAGGAAGAAGAGAGAAGGCAGACTAATATGTTAGGAAGAAGAGAGGAGTCAGACTAATATGTTAGGAAGAAGAGAGTGGACAAACTAATATGTTAGGAAGAAGAGAAGAGACAGACTAATATGTTAGGAAGAAGAGAGTGGACAGACTAATATGTTATGAAGAAGAGAAGAGACAGATGAATATGTTAGGAAGAAGAGAGGAGACAGACTAATTTGTTAGGAAGAAGAGAGGAGACAGACTAATATGTTAGGAAGAAGAGAGAGGAGACAGACTAATATGTTAGGAAGAAGAGAGGAGACAGACTAATATGTTAGGAAGAAGAGAAGAGACAGACTAATATGTTAGGAAGAAGAGAGTGGACAGACTAATATGTTATGAAGAAGAGAAGAGACAGATGAATATGTTAGGAAGAAGAGAGGAGACAGACTAATTTGTTAGGAAGAAGAGAGGAGACAGACTAATATGTTAGGAAGAAGAGAGAGGAGACAGACTAATATGTTAGGAAGAAGAGAGGAGACAGACTAATATGTTAGGAAGAAGAGAGTGGACAGACTAATATGTTATGAAGAAGAGAAGAGACAGATGAATATGTTAGGAAGAAGAGAGGAGACAGACTAATTTGTTAGGAAGAAGAGAGGAGACAGACTAATTTGTTAGGAAGAAGAGTGTGGACAGACTAATATGTTAGGAAGGAGAGAGTGGACAGACTAATATGTTAGGAAGAAGGGAGTGGACAGACTATTATGTTAGGAAGGAGAGAGTGGACAGACTAATATGTTAGGAAGAAGAGAAGAGACAGACTACTATGTTAGGAAGAAGAGAGTGGACATACTAATATGTTAGGAAGAAGAGAGAAGGCAGACTAATATGTTAGGAAGAAGAGAGGAGTCAGACTAATATGTTAGGAAGAAGAGAGTGGACAAACTAATATGTTAGGAAGAAGAGAAGAGACAGACTAATATGTTAGGAAGAAGAGAGTGGACAGACTAATATGTTATGAAGAAGAGAAGAGACAGATCAATATGTTAGGAAGAAGAGAGGAGACAGACTAATTTGTTAGGAAGAAGAAAGGAGACAGACTAATATGTTAGGAAGAAGAGAGGAGACAGACTAATATGTTAGGAAGAAGAGAAGAGACAGACTAATATGTTAGGAAGAAGAGAGTGGACAGACTAATATGTTATGAAGAAGAGAAGAGACAGATGAATATGTTAGGAAGAAGAGAGGAGACAGACTAATATGTTAGGAAGAAGAGAGAGGAGACAGACTAATATGTTAGGAAGAAGAGAGGAGACAGACTAATATGTTAGGAAGAAGAGAGTGGACAGACTAATATGTTATGAAGAAGAGAAGAGACAGATGAATATGTTAGGAAGAAGAGAGGAGACAGACTAATTTGTTAGGAAGAAGAGAGGAGACAGACTAATTTGTTAGGAAGAAGAGAGGAGACGGACTAATATGTTAGGAAGAAGAGAGAGGAGACAGACTAATATGTTAGGAAGAAGAGAGGAGACAGACTAATATGTTAGGAAGAAGAGAGGAGTCAGACTAATATGTTAGGAAGAAGAGAGTGGACAAACTAATATGTTAGGAAGAAGAGAAGAGACAGACTATTATGTTAGGAAGAAGAGAGTGGACAGACTAATATGTTATGAAGAAGAGAAGAGACAGATCAATATGTTAGGAAGAAGAGAGTGGACAGACTAATATGTTAGGAAGAAGAGAGGAGACAGACTAATATGTTAGGAAGAAGAGAGTGGACAGACTAATATGTTAGGAAGAAGAGAGGATACAGACTACTATGTTAGGAAGAAGAGAGGAGACAGACTACTATGTTAGGAAGAAGAGAGTGGACAGACTAATATGTTAGGAAGAAGAGAGGGGACAGACTAATATGTTAGGAAGAATAGAGGAGACAGACTAATATGTTAGGAAGAAGAGAGGAGACAGACTAATATGTTAGGAAGAGGAGAGGAGTCAGACTAATATGTTAGGAAGAAGAGAGTGGACAGACTAATATGTTAAGAAGAAGAGAGGAGACAGACTAATATGTTAGGAAGAAGAGAAGAGACAGACTAATATGTTAGGAAGAAGAGAGGAGACAGACTAATATGTTTGGAAGAAGAGAGTGGACAGACTAATATGTTAGGAAGAAGAGAGGAGACAGACTAATATGTTAGGAATAAGAGAAGAGACAAATGAATATGTTAGGAAGGAGAGAGGAGACAGACTAATATGTTAGGAAGAAGAGAGTGGACAGACTAATATGTTAGGAAGAAGAGAGGAGACAGATTACTATGTTAGGAAGAAGAGAGGAGACAGACTAATATGTTAGGAAGAAGAGAGTGGACAGACTAATATGTTAGGAAGAAGAGAGTGGACAGACTAATATGTTAGGAAGGAGAGAGTGGACAGACTAATATGTTAGGAAGAAGAGAGTGGACAGACTATTATGTTAGGAAGGAGAGAGTGGACAGACTAATATGTTAGGAAGAAGAGAGTGGACAGACTAATATGTTAGGAAGAAGAGAGGAGACAGACTAATATGTTAGGAAGAAGAGAGTGGACAGACTAATATGTTAGGAAGAAGAGAAGAGACAGACTACTATGTTAGGAAGAAGAGAGTGGACATACTAATATGTTAGGAAGAAGAGAGAAGGCAGACTAATATGTTAGGAAGAAGAGAGGAGTCAGACTAATATGTTAGGAAGAAGAGAGTGGACAAACTAATATGTTAGGAAGAAGAGAAGAGACAGACTAATATGTTAGGAAGAAGAGAGTGGACAGACTAATATGTTATGAAGAAGAGAAGAGACAGATGAATATGTTAGGAAGAAGAGAGGAGACAGACTAATTTGTTAGGAAGAAGAGAGGAGACAGACTAATATGTTAGGAAGAAGAGAGAGGAGACAGACTAATATGTTAGGAAGAAGAGAGGAGACAGACTAATATGTTAGGAAGAAGAGAAGAGACAGATGAATATGTTAGGAAGAAGAGAGTGGACAGACTAATATGTTATGAAGAAGAGAAGAGACAGATGAATATGTTAGGAAGAAGAGAGGAGACAGACTAATTTGTTAGGAAGAAGAGAGGAGACAGACTAATATGTTAGGAAGAAGAGAGAGGAGACAGACTAATATGTTAGGAAGAAGAGAGGAGACAGACTAATATGTTAGGAAGAAGAGAGTGGACAGACTAATATGTTATGAAGAAGAGAAGAGACAGATGAATATGTTAGGAAGAAGAGAGGAGACAGACTAATTTGTTAGGAAGAAGAGAGGAGACAGACTAATTTGTTAGGAAGAAGAGTGTGGACAGACTAATATGTTAGGAAGGAGAGAGTGGACAGACTAATATGTTAGGAAGAAGGGAGTGGACAGACTATTATGTTATGAAGGAGAGAGTGGACAGACTAATATGTTAGGAAGAAGAGAAGAGACAGACTACTATGTTAGGAAGAAGAGAGTGGACATACTAATATGTTAGGAAGAAGAGAGAAGGCAGACTAATATGTTAGGAAGAAGAGAGGAGTCAGACTAATATGTTAGGAAGAAGAGAGTGGACAAACTAATATGTTAGGAAGAAGAGAAGAGACAGACTAATATGTTAGGAAGAAGAGAGTGGACAGACTAATATGTTATGAAGAAGAGAAGAGACAGATCAATATGTTAGGAAGAAGAGAGGAGACAGACTAATTTGTTAGGAAGAAGAAAGGAGACAGACTAATATGTTAGGAAGAAGAGAGGAGACAGACTAATATGTTAGGAAGAAGAGAAGAGACAGACTAATATGTTAGGAAGAAGAGAGTGGACAGACTAATATGTTATGAAGAAGAGAAGAGACAGATGAATATGTTAGGAAGAAGAGAGGAGACAGACTAATATGTTAGGAAGAAGAGAGAGGAGACAGACTAATATGTTAGGAAGAAGAGAGGAGACAGACTAATATGTTAGGAAGAAGAGAGTGGACAGACTAATATGTTATGAAGAAGAGAAGAGACAGATGAATATGTTAGGAAGAAGAGAGGAGACAGACTAATTTGTTAGGAAGAAGAGAGGAGACAGACTAATTTGTTAGGAAGAAGAGAGGAGACGGACTAATATGTTAGGAAGAAGAGAGAGGAGACAGACTAATATGTTAGGAAGAAGAGAGGAGACAGACTAATATGTTAGGAAGAAGAGAAGAGACAGAGTAATATGTTAGGAAGAAGAGAGTGGACAGACTAATATGTTATGAAGAAGAGAAGAGACAGATGAATATGTTAGGAAGAAGAGAGGAGACAGACTAATTTGTTAGGAAGAAGAGAGGAGACAGACTAATATGTTAGGAAGAAGAGAGAGGAGACAGACTAATATGTTAGGAAGAAGAGAGGAGACAGACTAATATGTTAGGAAGAAGAGAGTGGACAGACTAATATGTTAGGAAGAAGAGAAGAGACAGATGAATATGTTAGGAAGAAGAGAGGAGTCAGATTAATTTGTTAGGAAGAAGAGAGTGGACAGACTAATATGTTAGGAAGAAGAGAAGAGACAGACTACTATGTTAGGAAGAATAGAGGAGTCAGACTACTATGTTAGGAAGAAGAGAAGAGACAGACTAATTTGTTAGGAAGAAGAGAGGAGACAGACTAATATGTTAGGAAGAAGAGAGGAGACAGACTTATATGTTAGGAAGAAGAGAAGAGACAGACTAATTTGTTAGGAAGAAGAGAGGAGACAGACTAATATGTTAGGAAGAAGAGAGGGGACAGACTAATATGTTAGGAAGAAGAGAGGAGACAGACTAATATGTTAGGAAGAAGAGAGGAGACAGACTAATATGTTAGGAGGAAGAGAGTGGACAGACTAATATGTTAGGAAGAAAAGAGGAGGCATACTAATATGTTAGGAAGAAGAGAGGATACAGACTACTATGTTAGGAAGAAGAGAGGAGACAGACTACTATGTTAGGAAGAAGAGAGTGGACAGACTAATATGTTATGAAGAAGAGAGGGGACAGACTAATATGTTAGGAAGAATAGAGGAGACAGACTAATATGTTAGGAAGAAGAGAGGAGACAGACTAATATGTTAGGAAGAGGAGAGGAGACAGACTAATATGTTAGGAAGAAGAGAAGAGACAAACGAATATGTTAGGAAGAAGAGAGTGGACAGACTAATATGTTATGAAGAAGAGAGGAGACAGACTAATATGTTAGGAAGAAGAGAGGAGACAGACTAATATGTTAGGAAGAAGAGAGGAGACAGACTAATATGTTAGGAAGGAGAGAGTGGACAGACTAATATGTTAGGAAGAAAAGAGGAGACAGACTAATATGTTAGGAAGGAGAGAGTGGACAGACTAATATGTTAGGAAGAAGTGAGGAGACAGACTAATAAGTTAGGAAGGAGAGAGTGGACAGACAAATATGTTAGGAAGAAAAGAGGAGGCATACTAATATGTTAGGAAGAAGAGAGGATACAGACTACTATGTTAGGAAGAAGAGAGGAGACAGACTAATATGTTAGGAAGAAGAGAGTGGACAGACTAATATGTTATGAAGAAGAGAGGGGACAGACTAATATGTTAGGAAGAATAGAGGAGACAGTCTAATATGTTAGGAAGAGGAGAGGAGACAGACTAATATGTTAGGAAGAAGAGAAGAGACAAACGAATATGTTAGGAAGAAGAGAGTGGACAGACTAATATGTTATGAAGAAGAGAGGAGACAGACTAATATGTTAGGAAGAAGAGAGTGGACAGACTAATATGTTAGGAAGAAGAGAAGAGACAGACTACTATGTTAGGAAGAAGAGAGTGGACATACTAATATGTTAGGAAGAAGAGAGAAGGCAGACTAATATGTTAGGAAGAAGAGAGGAGTCAGACTAATATGTTAGGAAGAAGAGAGTGGACAGACTAATATGTTAGGAAGAAGAGAAGAGACAGACTAATATGTTAGGAAGAAGAGAGTGGACAGACTAATATGTTATGAAGAAGAGAAGAGACAGATGAATATGTTAGGAAGAAGAGAGGAGACAGACTAATTTGTTAGGAAGAAGAGAGTGGACAGACTAATATGTTAGGAAGAAGAGAAGAGACAGACTAATATGTTAGGAAGAAGAGAGGGGACAGACTACTATGTTAGGAAGAAGAGAAGAGACAGACTAATTTGTTAGGAAGAAGAGAGGAGACAGACTAACATGTTAGGAAGAAGAGAGGAGACAGACTAATATGTTAGGAAGAAGAGAGTGGACAGACTAATATGTTATGAAGAAGAGAAGAGACAGATGAATATGTTAGGAAGAAGAGAGGAGACAGACTAATTTGTTAGGAAGAAGAGAGGAGACAGACTAATTTGTTAGGAAGAAGAGTGTGGACAGACTAATATGTTAGGAAGGAGAGAGTGGACAGACTAATATGTTAGGAAGAAGGGAGTGGACAGACTATTATGTTAGGAAGGAGAGAGTGGACACACTAATATGTTAGGAAGAAGAGAAGAGACAGACTACTATGTTAGGAAGAAGAGAGTGGACAGACTAATATGTTATGAAGAAGAGAGGGGACAGACTAATATGTTAGGAAGAATAGAGGAGACAGACTAATATGTTAGGAAGAAGAGAGGAGACAGACTAATATGTTAGGAAGAGGAGAGGAGACAGACTAATATGTTAGGAAGAAGAGAAGAGACAAACGAATATGTTAGGAAGAAGAGAGTGGACAGACTAATATGTTATGAAGAAGAGAGGAGACAGACTAATATGTTAGGAAGAAGAGAGGAGACAGACTAATATGTTAGGAAGAAGAGAGGAGACAGACTAATATGTTAGGAAGGAGAGAGTGGACAGACTAATATGTTAGGAAGAAAAGAGGAGACAGACTAATATGTTAGGAAGGAGAGAGTGGACAGACTAATATGTTAGGAAGAAGTGAGGAGACAGACTAATAAGTTAGGAAGGAGAGAGTGGACAGACAAATATGTTAGGAAGAAAAGAGGAGGCATACTAATATGTTAGGAAGAAGAGAGGATACAGACTACTATGTTAGGAAGAAGAGAGGAGACAGACTAATATGTTAGGAAGAAGAGAGTGGACAGACTAATATGTTATGAAGAAGAGAGGGGACAGACTAATATGTTAGGAAGAATAGAGGAGACAGTCTAATATGTTAGGAAGAGGAGAGGAGACAGACTAATATGTTAGGAAGAAGAGAAGAGACAAACGAATATGTTAGGAAGAAGAGAGTGGACAGACTAATATGTTATGAAGAAGAGAGGAGACAGACTAATATGTTAGGAAGAAGAGAGTGGACAGACTAATATGTTAGGAAGAAGAGAAGAGACAGACTACTATGTTAGGAAGAAGAGAGTGGACATACTAATATGTTAGGAAGAAGAGAGAAGGCAGACTAATATGTTAGGAAGAAGAGAGGAGTCAGACTAATATGTTAGGAAGAAGAGAGTGGACAGACTAATATGTTAGGAAGAAGAGAAGAGACAGACTAATATGTTAGGAAGAAGAGAGTGGACAGACTAATATGTTATGAAGAAGAGAAGAGACAGATGAATATGTTAGGAAGAAGAGAGGAGACAGACTAATTTGTTAGGAAGAAGAGAGTGGACAGACTAATATGTTAGGAAGAAGAGAAGAGACAGACTAATATGTTAGGAAGAAGAGAGGGGACAGACTACTATGTTAGGAAGAAGAGAAGAGACAGACTAATTTGTTAGGAAGAAGAGAGGAGACAGACTAACATGTTAGGAAGAAGAGAGGAGACAGACTAATATGTTAGGAAGAAGAGAGTGGACAGACTAATATGTTATGAAGAAGAGAAGAGACAGATGAATATGTTAGGAAGAAGAGAGGAGACAGACTAATTTGTTAGGAAGAAGAGAGGAGACAGACTAATTTGTTAGGAAGAAGAGTGTGGACAGACTAATATGTTAGGAAGGAGAGAGTGGACAGACTAATATGTTAGGAAGAAGGGAGTGGACAGACTATTATGTTAGGAAGGAGAGAGTGGACACACTAATATGTTAGGAAGAAGAGAAGAGACAGACTACTATGTTAGGAAGAAGAGAGTGGACATACTAATATGTTAGGAAGAAGAGAGAAGGCAGACTAATATGTTAGGAAGAAGAGAGGAGTCAGACTAATATGTTAGGAAGAAGAGAGTGGACAAACTAATATGTTAGGAAGAAGAGAAGAGACAGACTAATATGTTAGGAAGAAGAGAGTGGACAGACTAATATGTTATGAAGAAGAGAAGAGACAGATCAATATGTTAGGAAGAAGAGAGGAGACAGACTAATTTGTTAGGAAGAAGAAAGGAGACAGACTAATATGTTAGGAAGAAGAGAGGAGACAGACTAATATGTTAGGAAGAAGAGAAGAGACAGACTAATATGTTAGGAAGAAGAGAGTGGACAGACTAATATGTTATGAAGAAGAGAAGAGACAGATGAATATGTTAGGAAGAAGAGAGGAGACAGACTAATATGTTAGGAAGAAGAGAGAGGAGACAGACTAATATGTTAGGAAGAAGAGAGGAGACAGACTAATATATTAGGAAGAAGAGAGTGGACAGACTAATATGTTATGAAGAAGAGAAGAGACAGATGAATATGTTAGGAAGAAGAGAGGAGACAGACTAATTTGTTAGGAAGAAGAGAGGAGACAGACTAATTTGTTAGGAAGAAGAGAGGAGACGGACTAATATGTTAGGAAGAAGAGAGAGGAGACAGACTAATATGTTAGGAAGAAGAGAGGAGACAGACTAATATGTTAGGAAGAAGAGAAGAGACAGACTAATATGTTAGGAAGAAGAGAGTGGACAGACTAATATGTTATGAAGAAGAGAAGAGACAGATGAATATGTTAGGAAGAAGAGAGGAGACAGACTAATTTGTTAGGAAGAAGAGAGGAGACAGACTAATATGTTAGGAAGAAGAGAGAGGAGACAGACTAATATGTTAGGAAGAAGAGAGGAGACAGACTAATATGTTAGGAAGAAGAGAGTGGACAGACTAATATGTTAGGAAGAAGAGAAGAGACAGATGAATATGTTAGGAAGAAGAGAGGAGTCAGATTAATTTGTTAGGAAGAAGAGAGTGGACAGACTAATATGTTAGGAAGAAGAGAAGAGACAGACTACTATGTTAGGAAGAATAGAGGAGTCAGACTACTATGTTAGGAAGAAGAGAAGAGACAGACTAATTTGTTAGGAAGAAGAGAGGAGACAGACTAATATGTTAGGAAGAAGAGAGGAGACAGACTTATATGTTAGGAAGAAGAGAAGAGACAGACTAATTTGTTAGGAAGAAGAGAGGAGACAGACTAATATGTTAGGAAGAAGAGAGGGGACAGACTAATATGTTAGGAAGAAGAGAGGAGACAGACTAATATGTTAGGAAGAAGAGAGGAGACAGACTAATATGTTAGGAGGAAGAGAGTGGACAGACTAATATGTTAGGAAGAAAAGAGGAGGCATACTAATATGTTAGGAAGAAGAGAGGATACAGACTACTATGTTAGGAAGAAGAGAGGAGACAGACTACTATGTTAGGAAGAAGAGAGTGGACAGACTAATATGTTATGAAGAAGAGAGGGGACAGACTAATATGTTAGGAAGAATAGAGGAGACAGACTAATATGTTAGGAAGAAGAGAGGAGACAGACTAATATGTTAGGAAGAGGAGAGGAGACAGACTAATATGTTAGGAAGAAGAGAAGAGACAAACGAATATGTTAGGAAGAAGAGAGTGGACAGACTAATATGTTATGAAGAAGAGAGGAGACAGACTAATATGTTAGGAAGAAGAGAGGAGACAGACTAATATGTTAGGAAGAAGAGAGGAGACAGACTAATATGTTAGGAAGGAGAGAGTGGACAGACTAATATGTTAGGAAGAAAAGAGGAGACAGACTAATATGTTAGGAAGGAGAGAGTGGACAGACTAATATGTTAGGAAGAAGTGAGGAGACAGACTAATATGTTAGGAAGGAGAGAGTGGACAGACAAATATGTTAGGAAGAAAAGAGGAGGCATACTAATATGTTAGGAAGAAGAGAGGATACAGACTACTTTGTTAGGAAGAAGAGAGGAGACAGACTAATATGTTAGGAAGAAGAGAGTGGACAGACTAATATGTTATGAAGAAGAGAGGGGACAGACTAATATGTTAGGAAGAATAGAGGAGACAGTCTAATATGTTAGGAAGAGGAGAGGAGACAGACTAATATGTTAGGAAGAAGAGAAGAGACAAACGAATATGTTAGGAAGAAGAGAGTGGACAGACTAATATGTTATGAAGAAGAGAGGAGACAGACTAATATGTTAGGAAGAAGAGAGTGGACAGACTAATATGTTAGGAAGAAGAGAAGAGACAGACTACTATGTTAGGAAGAAGAGAGTGGACATACTAATATGTTAGGAAGAAGAGAGAAGGCAGACTAATATGTTAGGAAGAAGAGAGGAGTCAGACTAATATGTTAGGAAGAAGAGAGTGGACAGACTAATATGTTAGGAAGAAGAGAAGAGACAGACTAATATGTTAGGAAGAAGAGAGTGGACAGACTAATATGTTATGAAGAAGAGAAGAGACAGATGAATATGTTAGGAAGAAGAGAGGAGACAGACTAATTTGTTAGGAAGAAGAGAGTGGACAGACTAATATGTTAGGAAGAAGAGAAGAGACAGACTAATATGTTAGGAAGAAGAGAGGGGACAGACTACTATGTTAGGAAGAAGAGAAGAGACAGACTAATTTGTTAGGAAGAAGAGAGGAGACAGACTAACATGTTAGGAAGAAGAGAGGAGTCAGACTAATATGTTAGGAAGAAGAGAAGAGACGGACTAATTTGTTAGGAAGAAGAGAGGAGACAGACTAATATGTTAGGAAGAAGAGAGGGGACAGACTAATATGTTAGGAAGAAGAGAAGAGACAGACTAATATGTTAGGAAGAAGAGAAGAGACAGACTAATTTGTTAGGAAGAAGAGAGGAGACAGACTAATATTTTAGGAAGAAGAGAGGAGACAGACTAATATGTTAGGAGGAAGAGAGTGGACAGACTAATATGTTAGGAAGAAAAGAGGAGGCATACTAATATGTTAGGAAGAAGAGAGGATACAGACTACTATGTTAGGAAGAAGAGAGTGGACAGACTAATATGTTAGGAAGAAGAGAGGACACAGACTACTATGTTAGGAAGAAGAGAGGAGACAGACTAATATGTTAGGAAGAAAAGAGGAGGCAGACTAATATGTTAGGAAGAAGAGAGGAGACAGACTAATATGTTAGGAAGAATAGAGGAGACAGACTAATATGTTAGGAAGAAGAGAGTGGACAGACTAATATGTTAGGAAGGAGAGAGGAGACAGACTAATATGTTAGGAAGAAGAGAGTGGACAGACTAATATGTTAGGAAGAAGAGAGGGGACAGACTAATATGTTAGGAAGAATAGAGGAGACAGACTAATATGTTAGGAAGAAGAGAGGAGACAGACTAATATGTTAGGAAGAGGAGAGGAGTCAGACTAATATGTTAGGAAGAAGAGAGGAGTCAGACTAATATGTTAGGAAGAAGAGAGTTGACAGACTAATATGTTAAGAAGAAGCGAGGAGACAGACTAATATGTTAGGAAGAAGATAAGAGACAGACTAATATGTTAGGAAGAAGAGAGGAGACAGACTAATATGTTAGGAAGAATAGAGGAGACAGACTAATATGTTAGGAAGAAGAGAGTGGACAGACTAATATGTTAGGAAGGAGAGAGGAGACAGACTAATATGTTAGGAAGAAGAGAGTGGAGAGACTAATATGTTAGGAAGAAGAGAGGGGACAGACTAATATGTTAGGAAGAATAGAGGAGACAGACTAATATGTTAGGAAGAAGAGAGGAGACAGACTAATATGTTAGGAAGAGGAGAGGAGTCAGACTAATATGTTAGGAAGAAGAGAGGAGTCAGACTAATAAGTTAGGAAGAAGAGAGTTGACAGACTAATATGTTAAGAAGAAGCGAGGAGACAGACTAATATGTTAGGAAGAAGATAAGAGACAGACTAATATGTTAGGAAGAAGAGAGGAGACAGACTAATATGTTAGGAAGAAGAGAAGAGACAAATGAATATGTTAGGAAGAAGAGAGGAGACAGACTAATATGTTAGGAAGAAGAGAGGAGACAGACTAATATGTTAGGAAGAAGAGAGGGGACAGACTAGTATGTTAGGAGGAAGAGAAGAGACAGACTAATATGTTAGGAAGAAAAGAGGAGACAGACTACTATGTTAGGAAGAATAGAGGAGACAGACTAATATGTTAGGAAGAAGAGCAGAGACAGACTAATATGTTAGGAAGAAGAGAGTGGACAGACTAATATGTTAGGAAGAAGAGAGGAGACAGACTAATATGTTAGGAAGAAGAGAGGGGACAGACTAATATGTTAGAAAGAAGAGAGTGGACAGACTAATATGTTAGGAAGAAGAGAGGAGACAGACTAATATGTTAGGAAGAAGAGAGTGTACAGACTAATATGTTAGGAAGAAGAGAGGAGACAGACTAATATGTTAGGAAGAAGAGAGGAGACAGACAAATATGTTTGGAAGAAGAAAGGAGACAGACTAATATGTTAGGAAGAAGAGAGGAGACAGACTAATATGTTAGGAAGAAGAGAGTGGACAGACTAATATGTTATGAAGAAGAGAGGAGACAGACTAATATGTTAGGAAGAAGAGAGGAGACAGACTAATATTTTAGGAAGAAGAGAGGAGACAGACTAATATGTTAGGAAGAAGAGAGGTACAGACTAATATGTTAGGAAGAAGAGAGGAGACAGACTAATATGTTAGGAAGGAGAGAGTGGACAGACTAATATGTTAGGAAGAAAAGAGGAGACAGACTAATATGTTAGGAAGGAGAGAGTGGACAGACTAATATGTTAGGAAGAAGTGAGGAGACAGACTAATATGTTAGGAAGGAGAGAGTGGACAGACTAATATGTTAGGAAGGAGAGAGTTGACAGACTAATATGTTAGGAAGAAGAGAGGGGACATACTATTATGTTAGGAAGAAGAGAGGAGACAGAATAATATGTTAGGAAGAAGAGAGTGGACAGACTAATATGTTAGGAAGAAGAGAAGAGACAGACTACTATGTTAGGAAGAAGAGAGTGGACATACTAATATGTTAGGAAGAAGAGAGAAGGCAGACTAATATGTTAGGAAGAAGAGAGGAGTCAGACTAATATGTTAGGAAGAAGAGAGTGGACAAACTAATATGTTAGGAAGAAGAGAAGAGACAGACTAATATGTTAGGAAGAAGAGAGTGGACAGACTAATATGTTATGAAGAAGAGAAGAGACAGATCAATATGTTAGGAAGAAGAGAGGAGACAGACTAATTTGTTAGGAAGAAGAGAGGAGACAGACTAATATGTTAGGAAGAAGAGAGGAGACAGACTAATATGTTAGGAAGAAGAGAAGAGACAGACTAATATGTTAGGAAGAAGAGAGTGGACAGACTAATATGTTATGAAGAAGAGAAGAGACAGATGAATATGTTAGGAAGAAGAGAGGAGACAGACTAATATGTTAGGAAGAAGAGAGAGGAGACAGACTAATATGTTAGGAAGAAGAGAGGAGACAGACTAATATGTTAGGAAGAAGAGAGTGGACAGACTAATATGTTATGAAGAAGAGAAGAGACAGATGAATATGTTAGGAAGAAGAGAGGAGACAGACTAATTTGTTAGGAAGAAGAGAGGAGACAGACTAATTTGTTAGGAAGAAGAGAGGAGACAGACTAATATGTTAGGAAGAAGAGAGAGGAGACAGACTAATATGTTAGGAAGAAGAGAGGAGACAGACTAATATGTTAGGAAGAAGAGAAGAGACAGACTAATATGTTAGGAAGAAGAGAGTGGACAGACTAATATGTTATGAAGAAGAGAAGAGACAGATGAATATGTTAGGAAGAAGAGAGGAGACAGACTAATTTGTTAGGAAGAAGAGAGGAGACAGACTAATATGTTAGGAAGAAGAGAGAGGAGACAGACTAATATGTTAGGAAGAAGAGAGGAGACAGACTAATATGTTAGGAAGAAGAGAGTGGACAGACTTATATGTTAGGAAGAAGAGAAGAGACAGATGAATATGTTAGGAAGAAGAGAGGAGACAGATTAATTTGTTAGGAAGAAGAGAGTGGACAGACTAATATGTTAGGAAGAAGAGAAGAGACAGACTACTATGTTAGGAAGAATAGAGGAGTCAGGCTACTATGTTAGGAAGAAGAGAAGAGACAGACTAATTTGTTAGGAAGAAGAGAGGAGACAGACTAATATGTTAGGAAGAAGAGAGGAGACCGACTTATATGTTAGGAAGAAGAGAAGAGACAGACTAATTTGTTAGGAAGAAGAGAGGAGACAGACTAATATGTTAGGAAGAAGAGAGGGGACAGACTAATATGTTAGGAAGAAGAGAGGAGACAGACTAATATGTTAGGAAGAAGAGAGGAGACAGACTAATATGTTAGGAGGAAGAGAGTGGACAGACTAATATGTTAGGAAGAAAAGAGGAGGCATACTAATATGTTAGGAAGAAGAGAGGATACAGACTACTATGTTAGGAAGAAGAGAGGAGACAGACTACTATGTTAGGAAGAAGAGAGTGGACAGACTAATATGTTATGAAGAAGAGAGGGGACAGACTAATATGTTAGGAAGAATAGAGGAGACAGACTAATATGTTAGGAAGAAGAGAGGAGACAGACTAATATGTTAGGAAGAGGAGAGGAGACAGACTAATATGTTAGGAAGAAGAGAAGAGACAAACGAATATGTTAGGAAGAAGAGAGTGGACAGACTAATATGTTATGAAGAAGAGAGGAGACAGACTAATATGTTAGGAAGAAGAGAGGAGACAGACTAATATGTTAGGAAGAAGAGAGGAGACAGACTAATATGTTAGGAAGGAGAGAGTGGACAGACTAATATGTTAGGAAGAAAAGAGGAGACAGACTAATATGTTAGGAAGGAGAGAGTGGACAGACTAATATGTTAGGAAGAAGTGAGGAGACAGACTAATATGTTAGGAAGGAGAGAGTGGACAGACTAATATGTTAGGAAGAAAAGAGGAGGCATACTAATATGTTAGGAAGAAGAGAGGATACAGACTACTATGTTAGGAAGAAGAGAGGAGACAGACTAATATGTTAGGAAGAAGAGAGTGGACAGACTAATATGTTATGAAGAAGAGAGGGGACAGACTAATATGTTAGGAAGAATAGAGGAGACAGTCTAATATGTTAGGAAGAGGAGAGGAGACAGACTAATATGTTAGGAAGAAGAGAAGAGACAAACAAATATGTTAGGAAGAAGAGAGTGGACAGACTAATATGTTATGAAGAAGAGAGGAGACAGACTAATATGTTAGGAAGAAGAGAGTGGACAGACTAATATGTTAGGAAGAAGAGAAGAGACAGACTACTATGTTAGGAAGAAGAGAGTGGACATACTAATATGTTAGGAAGAAGAGAAGAGACAGACTAATTTGTTAGGAAGAAGAGAGGAGACATACTAATATGTTAGGAAGAAGAGAGGGGACAGACTAATATGTTAGGAAGAAGAGAAGAGACAGACTAATATGTTAGGAAGAAGAGAAGAGACAGACTAATTTGTTAGGAAGAAGAGAGGAGACAGACTAATATTTTAGGAAGAAGAGAGGAGACAGACTAATATGTTAGGAGGAAGAGAGTGGACAGACTAATATGTTAGGAAGAAAAGAGGAGGCATACTAATATGTTAGGAAGAAGAGAGGATACAGACTACTATGTTAGGAAGAAGAGAGTGGACAGACTAATATGTTAGGAAGAAGAGAGGACACAGACTACTATGTTAGGAAGAAGAGAGGAGACAGACTAATATGTTAGGAAGAAAAGAGGAGGCAGACTAATATGTTAGGAAGAAGAGAGGAGACAGACTAATATGTTAGGAAGAATAGAGGAGACAGACTAATATGTTAGGAAGAAGAGAGTGGACAGACTAATATGTTAGGAAGGAGAGAGGAGACAGACTAATATGTTAGGAAGAAGAGAGTGGACAGACTAATATGTTAGGAAGAAGAGAGGGGACAGACTAATATGTTAGGAAGAATAGAGGAGACAGACTAATATGTTAGGAAGAAGAGAGGAGACAGACTAATATGTTAGGAAGAGGAGAGGAGTCAGACTAATATGTTAGGAAGAAGAGAGGAGTCAGACTAATATGTTAGGAAGAAGAGAGTTGACAGACTAATATGTTAAGAAGAAGCGAGGAGACAGACTAATATGTTAGGAAGAAGATAAATGACAGACTAATATGTTAGGAAGAAGAGAGGAGACAGACTAATATGTTAGGAAGAAGAGAAGAGACAAATGAATATGTTAGGAAGAAGAGATGAGACAGACTAATATGTTAGGAAGAAGAGAGGAGACAGACTAATATGTTAGGAAGAAGAGAGGGGACAGACTAGTATGTTAGGAGGAAGACAAGATACAGACTAATATGTTAGGAAGAAAAGAGGAGACAGACTACTATGTTAGGAAGAATAGAGGAGACAGACTAATATGTTAGGAAGAAGAGCAGAGACAGACTAATATGTTAGGAAGAAGAGAGTGGACAGACTAATATGTTAGGAAGAAGAGAGGAGACAGACTAATATGTTAGGAAGAAGAGAGAGGAGACAGACTAATATGTTAGGAAGAAGAGAGGAGACAGACTAATATGTTAGGAAGAAGAGAGTGGACAGACTTATATGTTAGGAAGAAGAGAAGAGACAGATGAATATGTTAGGAAGAAGAGAGGAGACAGATTAATTTGTTAGGAAGAAGAGAGTGGACAGACTAATATGTTAGGAAGAAGAGAAGAGACAGACTACTATGTTAGGAAGAATAGAGGAGTCAGGCTACTATGTTAGGAAGAAGAGAAGAGACAGACTAATTTGTTAGGAAGAAGAGAGGAGACAGACTAATATGTTAGGAAGAAGAGAGGAGACCGACTTATATGTTAGGAAGAAGAGAAGAGACAGACTAATTTGTTAGGAAGAAGAGAGGAGACAGACTAATATGTTAGGAAGAAGAGAGGGGACAGACTAATATGTTAGGAAGAAGAGAGGAGACAGACTAATATGTTAGGAAGAAGAGAGGAGACAGACTAATATGTTAGGAGGAAGAGAGTGGACAGACTAATATGTTAGGAAGAAAAGAGGAGGCATACTAATATGTTAGGAAGAAGAGAGGATACAGACTACTATGTTAGGAAGAAGAGAGGAGACAGACTACTATGTTAGGAAGAAGAGAGTGGACAGACTAATATGTTATGAAGAAGAGAGGGGACAGACTAATATGTTAGGAAGAATAGAGGAGACAGACTAATATGTTAGGAAGAAGAGAGGAGACAGACTAATATGTTAGGAAGAGGAGAGGAGACAGACTAATATGTTAGGAAGAAGAGAAGAGACAAACGAATATGTTAGGAAGAAGAGAGTGGACAGACTAATATGTTATGAAGAAGAGAGGAGACAGACTAATATGTTAGGAAGAAGAGAGGAGACAGACTAATATGTTAGGAAGAAGAGAGGAGACAGACTAATATGTTAGGAAGGAGAGAGTGGACAGACTAATATGTTAGGAAGAAAAGAGGAGACAGACTAATATGTTAGGAAGGAGAGAGTGGACAGACTAATATGTTAGGAAGAAGTGAGGAGACAGACTAATATGTTAGGAAGGAGAGAGTGGACAGACTAATATGTTAGGAAGAAAAGAGGAGGCATACTAATATGTTAGGAAGAAGAGAGGATACAGACTACTATGTTAGGAAGAAGAGAGGAGACAGACTAATATGTTAGGAAGAAGAGAGTGGACAGACTAATATGTTATGAAGAAGAGAGGGGACAGACTAATATGTTAGGAAGAATAGAGGAGACAGTCTAATATGTTAGGAAGAGGAGAGGAGACAGACTAATATGTTAGGAAGAAGAGAAGAGACAAACAAATATGTTAGGAAGAAGAGAGTGGACAGACTAATATGTTATGAAGAAGAGAGGAGACAGACTAATATGTTAGGAAGAAGAGAGTGGACAGACTAATATGTTAGGAAGAAGAGAAGAGACAGACTACTATGTTAGGAAGAAGAGAGTGGACATACTAATATGTTAGGAAGAAGAGAAGAGACAGACTAATTTGTTAGGAAGAAGAGAGGAGACATACTAATATGTTAGGAAGAAGAGAGGGGACAGACTAATATGTTAGGAAGAAGAGAAGAGACAGACTAATATGTTAGGAAGAAGAGAAGAGACAGACTAATTTGTTAGGAAGAAGAGAGGAGACAGACTAATATTTTAGGAAGAAGAGAGGAGACAGACTAATATGTTAGGAGGAAGAGAGTGGACAGACTAATATGTTAGGAAGAAAAGAGGAGGCATACTAATATGTTAGGAAGAAGAGAGGATACAGACTACTATGTTAGGAAGAAGAGAGTGGACAGACTAATATGTTAGGAAGAAGAGAGGACACAGACTACTATGTTAGGAAGAAGAGAGGAGACAGACTAATATGTTAGGAAGAAAAGAGGAGGCAGACTAATATGTTAGGAAGAAGAGAGGAGACAGACTAATATGTTAGGAAGAATAGAGGAGACAGACTAATATGTTAGGAAGAAGAGAGTGGACAGACTAATATGTTAGGAAGGAGAGAGGAGACAGACTAATATGTTAGGAAGAAGAGAGTGGACAGACTAATATGTTAGGAAGAAGAGAGGGGACAGACTAATATGTTAGGAAGAATAGAGGAGACAGACTAATATGTTAGGAAGAAGAGAGGAGACAGACTAATATGTTAGGAAGAGGAGAGGAGTCAGACTAATATGTTAGGAAGAAGAGAGGAGTCAGACTAATATGTTAGGAAGAAGAGAGTTGACAGACTAATATGTTAAGAAGAAGCGAGGAGACAGACTAATATGTTAGGAAGAAGATAAATGACAGACTAATATGTTAGGAAGAAGAGAGGAGACAGACTAATATGTTAGGAAGAAGAGAAGAGACAAATGAATATGTTAGGAAGAAGAGATGAGACAGACTAATATGTTAGGAAGAAGAGAGGAGACAGACTAATATGTTAGGAAGAAGAGAGGGGACAGACTAGTATGTTAGGAGGAAGACAAGATACAGACTAATATGTTAGGAAGAAAAGAGGAGACAGACTACTATGTTAGGAAGAATAGAGGAGACAGACTAATATGTTAGGAAGAAGAGCAGAGACAGACTAATATGTTAGGAAGAAGAGAGTGGACAGACTAATATGTTAGGAAGAAGAGAGGAGACAGACTAATATGTTAGGAAGAAGAGAGGGGACAGACTAATATGTTAGAAAGAAGAGAGTGGACAGACTAATATGTTAGGAAGAAGAGAGGAGACAGACTAATATGTTAGGAAGAAGAGAGTGTACAGACTAATATGTTAGGAAGAAGAGAAGAGACAGACTAATATGTTAGGAAGAAAAGAGGAGACAGACTAATATGTTAGGAAGGAGAGAGTGGACAGACTAATATGTTAGGAAGAAGTGAGGAGACAGACTAATATGTTAGGAAGGAGAGAGTGGACAGACTAATATGTTAGGAAGAAAAGAGGAGGCATACTAATATGTTAGGAAGAAGAGAGGATACAGACTACTATGTTAGGAAGAAGAGAGGAGACAGACTAATATGTTAGGAAGAAGAGAGTGGACAGACTAATATGTTATGAAGAAGAGAGGGGACAGACTAATATGTTAGGAAGAATAGAGGAGACAGTCTAATATGTTAGGAAGAGGAGAGGAGACAGACTAATATGTTAGGAAGAAGAGAAGAGACAAACAAATATGTTAGGAAGAAGAGAGTGGACAGACTAATATGTTATGAAGAAGAGAGGAGACAGACTAATATGTTAGGAAGAAGAGAGTGGACAGACTAATATGTTAGGAAGAAGAGAAGAGACAGACTACTATGTTAGGAAGAAGAGAGTGGACATACTAATATGTTAGGAAGAAGAGAAGAGACAGACTAATTTGTTAGGAAGAAGAGAGGAGACATACTAATATGTTAGGAAGAAGAGAGGGGACAGACTAATATGTTAGGAAGAAGAGAAGAGACAGACTAATATGTTAGGAAGAAGAGAAGAGACAGACTAATTTGTTAGGAAGAAGAGAGGAGACAGACTAATATTTTAGGAAGAAGAGAGGAGACAGACTAATATGTTAGGAGGAAGAGAGTGGACAGACTAATATGTTAGGAAGAAAAGAGGAGGCATACTAATATGTTAGGAAGAAGAGAGGATACAGACTACTATGTTAGGAAGAAGAGAGTGGACAGACTAATATGTTAGGAAGAAGAGAGGACACAGACTACTATGTTAGGAAGAAGAGAGGAGACAGACTAATATGTTAGGAAGAAAAGAGGAGGCAGACTAATATGTTAGGAAGAAGAGAGGAGACAGACTAATATGTTAGGAAGAATAGAGGAGACAGACTAATATGTTAGGAAGAAGAGAGTGGACAGACTAATATGTTAGGAAGGAGAGAGGAGACAGACTAATATGTTAGGAAGAAGAGAGTGGACAGACTAATATGTTAGGAAGAAGAGAGGGGACAGACTAATATGTTAGGAAGAATAGAGGAGACAGACTAATATGTTAGGAAGAAGAGAGGAGACAGACTAATATGTTAGGAAGAGGAGAGGAGTCAGACTAATATGTTAGGAAGAAGAGAGGAGTCAGACTAATATGTTAGGAAGAAGAGAGTTGACAGACTAATATGTTAAGAAGAAGCGAGGAGACAGACTAATATGTTAGGAAGAAGATAAATGACAGACTAATATGTTAGGAAGAAGAGAGGAGACAGACTAATATGTTAGGAAGAAGAGAAGAGACAAATGAATATGTTAGGAAGAAGAGATGAGACAGACTAATATGTTAGGAAGAAGAGAGGAGACAGACTAATATGTTAGGAAGAAGAGAGGGGACAGACTAGTATGTTAGGAGGAAGACAAGATACAGACTAATATGTTAGGAAGAAAAGAGGAGACAGACTACTATGTTAGGAAGAATAGAGGAGACAGACTAATATGTTAGGAAGAAGAGCAGAGACAGACTAATATGTTAGGAAGAAGAGAGTGGACAGACTAATATGTTAGGAAGAAGAGAGGAGACAGACTAATATGTTAGGAAGAAGAGAGGGGACAGACTAATATGTTAGAAAGAAGAGAGTGGACAGACTAATATGTTAGGAAGAAGAGAGGAGACAGACTAATATGTTAGGAAGAAGAGAGTGTACAGACTAATATGTTAGGAAGAAGAGAAGAGACAGACTAATATGTTAGGAAGAAGAGAGGAGACAGACAAATATGTTTGGAAGAAGAAAGGAGACAGACTAATATGTTAGGAAGAAGAGAGGAGACAGACTAATATGTTAGGAAGAAGAGAGTGGACAGACTAATATGTTATGAAGAAGAGAGGAGACAGACTAATATGTTAGGAAGAAGAGAGGAGACAGACTAATATTTTAGGAAGAAGAGAGGAGACAGACTAATATGTTAGGAAGAAGAGAGGAGACAGACTAATATGTTAGGAAGAAGAGAGGAGACAGACTAATATGTTAGGAAGGAGAGAGTGGACAGACTAATATGTTAGGAAGAAAAGAGGAGACAGACTAATATGTTAGGAAGGAGAGAGTGGACAGACTAATATGTTAGGAAGAAGTGAGGAGACAGACTAATATGTTAGGAAGGAGAGAGTGGACAGACTAATATGTTAGGAAGGAGAGAGTTGACAGACTAATATGTTAGGAAGAAGAGAGGGGACATACTATTATGTTAGGAAGAAGAGAGGAGACAGAATAATATGTTAGGAAGAAGAGAGTGGACAGACTAATATGTTAGGAAGAAGAGAAGAGACAGACTACTATGTTAGGAAGAAGAGAGGGGACAGACTACTATGTTAGGAAGAACAGAGGGGACAGACTAATATGTTAGGAAGAAGAGAAGAGACAGACTACTATGTTAGGAAGAACAGAGGGGACATACTAATATGTTAGGAAGAAGAGAGTGGACAGACTAATATGTTAGGAAGAAGAGAAGAGACAGACTACTATGTTAGGAAGAAGAGAGGGGACATACTAATATGTTAGGAAGAAGAGAGGAGACAGACTAATATGTTAGGAAGAAGAGATTGGACAGACTAATATGTTAGGAAGAAGAGAAGAGACAGACTAATATGTTAGGAAGAAGAGAGTGGACAGACTAATATGTTAGGAAGAAGTGAGGAGACAGACTAATATGTTAGGAAGAAGAGAGGAGACAGACTAATATGTTAGGAAGAAGAGAGTGGACAGACTAATATGTTAGGAAGAGAGAAGAGACAGACTACTATGTTAGGAAGAATAGAGTGGACATACTAATATGTTAGGAAGAAGAGAAGAGACAGACTAATATGTTAGGAAGAAGAGAGTGGACAGACTAATGTGTTAGGAAGAAGAGAAGAGACAGACTAATATGTTAGGAAGAAGAGAGTGGACAGACTAATATGTTATGAAGAAGAGAAGAGACAGATGAATATGTTAGGAAGAAGAGAGGAGACAGACTAATTTGTTAGGAAGAAGAGAGTGGACAGACTAATATGTTAGGAAGAAGAGAGTGGACAGACTAATATGTTAGGAAGAAGAGAAGAGACAGATGAATATGTTAGGAAGAAGAGAGGGGACAGACTATTATGTTAGGAAGAAGAGAGGAGACAGACTAATATGTTAGGAAGAAAAGAGGAGGCAGACTAATATGTTAGGAAGAAGAGAGGAGACAGACTAATATGTTAGGAAGAATAGAGGAGACAGACTAATATGTTAGGAAGAAGAGAGTGGACAGACTAATATGTTAGGAAGGAGAGAGGAGACAGACTAATATGTTAGGAAGAAGAGAGTGGACAGACTAATATGTTAGGAAGAAGAGAGGGGACAGACTAATATGTTAGGAAGAATAGAGGAGACAGACTAATATGTTAGGAAGAAGAGAGGAGACAGACTAATATGTTAGGAAGAGGAGAGGAGTCAGACTAATATGTTAGGAAGAAGAGAGGAGTCAGACTAATATGTTAGGAAGAAGAGAGTTGACAGACTAATATGTTAAGAAGAAGCGAGGAGACAGACTAATATGTTAGGAAGAAGATAAGAGACAGACTAATATGTTAGGAAGAAGAGAGGAGACAGACTAATATGTTAGGAAGAAGAGAAGAGACAAATGAATATGTTAGGAAGAAGAGAGGAGACAGACTAATATGTTAGGAAGAAGAGAGGAGACAGACTAATATGTTAGGAAGAAGAGAGGGGACAGACTAGTATGTTAGGAGGAAGAGAAGAGACAAACGAATATGTTAGGAAGAAGAGAGTGGACAGACTAATATGTTATGAAGAAGAGAGGAGACAGACTAATATGTTAGGAAGAAGAGAGTGGACAGACTAATATGTTAGGAAGAAGAGAAGAGACAGACTACTATGTTAGGAAGAAGAGAGTGGACATACTAATATGTTAGGAAGAAGAGAGAAGGCAGACTAATATGTTAGGAAGAAGAGAGGAGTCAGACTAATATGTTAGGAAGAAGAGAGTGGACAGACTAATATGTTAGGAAGAAGAGAAGAGACAGACTAATATGTTAGGAAGAAGAGAGTGGACAGACTAATATGTTATGAAGAAGAGAAGAGACAGATGAATATGTTAGGAAGAAGAGAGGAGACAGACTAATTTGTTAGGAAGAAGAGAGTGGACAGACTAATATGTTAGGAAGAAGAGAAGAGACAGACTAATATGTTAGGAAGAAGAGAGGGGACAGACTACTATGTTAGGAAGAAGAGAAGAGACAGACTAATTTGTTAGGAAGAAGAGAGGAGACAGACTAATATGTTAGGAAGAAGAGAGGAGTCAGACTAATATGTTAGGAAGAAGAGAAGAGACGGACTAATTTGTTAGGAAGAAGAGAGGAGACAGACTAATATGTTAGGAAGAAGAGAGGGGACAGACTAATATGTTAGGAAGAAGAGAAGAGACAGACTAATATGTTAGGAAGAAGAGAAGAGACAGACTAATTTGTTAGGAAGAAGAGAGGAGACAGACTAATATTTTAGGAAGAAGAGAGGAGACAGACTAATATGTTAGGAGGAAGAGAGTGGACAGACTAATATGTTAGGAAGAAAAGAGGAGGCATACTAATATGTTAGGAAGAAGAGAGGATACAGACTACTATGTCAGGAAGAAGAGAGTGGACAGACTAATATGTTAGGAAGAAGAGAGGACACAGACTACTATGTTAGGAAGAAGAGAGGAGACAGACTAATATGTTAGGAAGAAAAGAGGAGGCAGACTAATATGTTAGGAAGAAGAGAGGAGACAGACTAATATGTTAGGAAGAATAGAGGAGACAGACTAATATGTTAGGAAGAAGAGAGTGGACAGACTAATATGTTAGGAAGAAGAGAAGAGACAGACTAATATGTTAGGAAGAAGAGAGTGGACAGACTAATATGTTAGGAAGAAGAGAGGGGACAGACTAATATGTTAGGAAGAATAGAGGAGACAGACTAATATGTTAGGAAGAAGAGAGGAGACAGACTAATATGTTAGGAAGAGGAGAGGAGTCAGACTAATATGTTAGGAAGAAGAGAGGAGTCAGACTAATATGTTAGGAAGAAGAGAGTTGACAGACTAATATGTTAAGAAGAAGCGAGGAGACAGACTAATATGTTAGGAAGAAGATAAGAGACAGACTAATATGTTAGGAAGAAGAGAGGAGACAGACTAATATGTTAGGAAGAAGAGAAGAGACAAATGAATATGTTAGGAAGAAGAGATGAGACAGACTAATATGTTAGGAAGAAGAGAGGAGACAGACTAATATGTTAGGAAGAAGAGAGGGGACAGACTAGTATGTTAGGAGGAAGAGAAGAGACAGACTAATATGTTAGGAAGAAAAGAGGAGACAGACTACTATGTTAGGAAGAATAGAGGAGACAGACTAATATGTTAGGAAGAAGAGCAGAGACAGACTAATATGTTAGGAAGAAGAGAGTGGACAGACTAATATGTTAGGAAGAAGAGAGGAGACAGACTAATATGTTAGGAAGAAGAGAGGGGACAGACTAATATGTTAGAAAGAAGAGAGTGGACAGACTAATATGTTAGGAAGAAGAGAGGAGACAGACTAATATGTTAGGAAGAAGAGAGTGTACAGACTAATATGTTAGGAAGAAGAGAGGAGACAGACTAATATGTTAGGAAGAAGAGAGGAGACAGACAAATATGTTTGGAAGAAGAAAGGAGACAGACTAATATGTTAGTAAGAAGAGAGGAGACAGACTAATATGTTAGGAAGAAGAGAGTGGACAGACTAATATGTTATGAAGAAGAGAGGAGACAGACTAATATGTTAGGAAGAAGAGAGGAGACAGACTAATATTTTAGGAAGAAGAGAGGAAGCAGACTAATATGTTAGGAAGAAGAGAGGAGACAGACTAATATGTTAGGAAGAAGAGAGGAGACAGACTAATATGTTAGGAAGGAGAGAGTGGACAGACTAATATGTTAGGAAGAAAAGAGGAGACAGACTAATATGTTAGGAAGGAGAGAGTGGACAGACTAATATGTTAGGAAGAAGTGAGGAGACAGACTAATATGTTAGGAAGGAGAGAGTGGACAGACTAATATGTTAGGAAGGAGAGAGTTGACAGACTAATATGTTAGGAAGAAGAGAGGGGACATACTAATATGTTAGGAAGAAGAGAGGAGACAGAATAATATGTTAGGAAGAAGAGAGTGGACAGACTAATATGTTAGGAAGAAGAGAGGGGACATACTAATATGTTAGGAAGAAGAGAGGAGACAGACTAATATGTTAGGAAGAAGAGATTGGACAGACTAATATGTTAGGAAGAAGAGAAGAGACAGACTAATATGTTAGGAAGAAGAGAGTGGACAGACTAATATGTTAGGAAGAAGTGAGGAGACAGACTAATATGTTAGGAAGAAGAGAGGAGACAGACTAATATGTTAGGAAGAAGAGAGTGGACAGACTAATATGTTAGGAAGAGAGAAGAGACAGACTACTATGTTAGGAAGAATAGAGTGGACATACTAATATGTTAGGAAGAAGAGAAGAGACAGACTAATATGTTAGGAAGAAGAGAGTGGACAGACTAATGTGTTAGGAAGAAGAGAAGAGACAGACTAATATGTTAGGAAGAAGAGAGTGGACAGACTAATATGTTATGAAGAAGAGAAGAGACAGATGAATATGTTAGGAAGAAGAGAGGAGACAGACTAATTTGTTAGGAAGAAGAGAGTGGACAGACTAATATGTTAGGAAGAAGAGAAGAGACAGACTAATATGTTAGGAAGAAGAGAGGGGACAGACTACTATGTTAGGAAGAAGAGAAGAGACAGACTAATTTGTTAGGAAGAAGAGAGGAGACAGACTAATATGTTAGGAAGAAGAGAGGAGTCAGACTAATATGTTAGGAAGAAGAGAAGAGACGGACTAATTTGTTAGGAAGAAGAGAGGAGACAGACTAATATGTTAGGAAGAAGAGAGGGGACAGACTAATATGTTAGGAAGAAGAGAAGAGACAGACTAATATGTTAGGAAGAAGAGAAGAGACAGACTAATTTGTTAGGAAGAAGAGAGGAGACAGACTAATATTTTAGGAAGAAGAGAGGAGACAGACTAATATGTTAGGAGGAAGAGAGTGGACAGACTAATATGTTAGGAAGAAAAGAGGAGGCATACTAATATGTTAGGAAGAAGAGAGGATACAGACTACTATGTTAGGAAGAAGAGAGTGGACAGACTAATATGTTAGGAAGAAGAGAGGACACAGACTACTATGTTAGGAAGAAGAGAGGAGACACACTAATATGTGAGGAAGAAAAGAGGAGAAAGACTAATATGTTAGGAAGAAGAGAGGAGACAGACTAATATGTTAGGAAGAATAGAGGAGACAGACTAATATGTTAGGAAGAAGAGAGTGGACAGACTAATATGTTAGGAAGGAGAGAGGAGACAGACTAATATGTTAGGAAGAAGAGAGTGGACGGACTAATATGTTAGGAAGAAGAGAGGGGACAGACTAATATGTTAGGAAGAATAGAGGAGACAGACTAATATGTTAGGAAGAAGAGAGGAGACAGACTAATATGTTAGGAAGAGGAGAGGAGTCAGACTAATATGTTAGGAAGAAGAGAGGAGTCAGACTAATATGTTAGGAAGAAGAGAGTTGACAGACTAATATGTTAAGAAGAAGCGAGGAGACAGACTAATATGTTAGGAAGAAGATAAGAGACAGACTAATATGTTAGGAAGAAGAGAGGAGACAGACTAATATGTTAGGAAGAAGAGAAGAGACAAATGAATATGTTAGGAAGAAGAGATGAGACAGACTAATATGTTAGGAAGAAGAGAGGAGACAGACTAATATGTTAGGAAGAAGAGAGGGGACAGACTAGTATGTTAGGAGGAAGAGAAGAGACAGACTAATATGTTAGGAAGAAAAGAGGAGACAGACTACTATGTTAGGAAGAATAGAGGAGACAGACTAATATGTTAGGAAGAAGAGCAGAGACAGACTAATATGTTAGGAAGAAGAGAGTGGACAGACTAATATGTTAGGAAGAAGAGAGGAGACAGACTAATATGTTAGGAAGAAGAGAGGGGACAGACTAATATGTTAGAAAGAAGAGAGTGGACAGACTAATATGTTAGGAAGAAGAGAGGAGACAGACTAATATGTTAGGAAGAAGAGAGTGTACAGACTAATATGTTAGGAAGAAGAGAGGAGACAGACTAATATGTTAGGAAGAAGAGAGGAGACAGACAAATATGTTTGGAAGAAGAAAGGAGACAGACTAATATGTTAGGAAGAAGAGAGGAGACAGACTAATATGTTAGGAAGAAGAGAGGAGACAGACTAATATTTTAGGAAGAAGAGAGGAGACAGACTAATATGTTAGGAAGAAGAGAGGAGACAGACTAATATGTTAGGAAGAAGAGAGGAGACAGACTAATATGTTAGGAAGGAGAGAGTGGACAGACTAATATGTTTGGAAGAAAAGAGGAGACAGACTAATATGTTAGGAAGGAGAGAGTGGACAGACTAATATGTTAGGAAGAAGTGAGGAGACAGACTAATATGTTAGGAAGGAGAGAGTGGACAGACTAATATGTTAGGAAGGAGAGAGTTGACAGACTAATATGTTAGGAAGAAGAGAGGGGACATACTATTATGTTAGGAAGAAGAGAGGAGACAGAATAATATGTTAGGAAGAAGAGAGTGGACAGACTAATATGTTAGGAAGAAGAGAAGAGACAGACTACTATGTTAGGAAGAAGAGAGGGGACAGACTACTATGTTAGGAAGAACAGAGGGGACAGACTAATATGTTAGGAAGAAGAGAAGAGACAGACTACTATGTTAGGAAGAACAGAGGGGACATACTAATATGTTAGGAAGAAGAGAGTGGACAGACTAATATGTTAGGAAGAAGAGAAGAGACAGACTACTATGTTAGGAAGAAGAGAGGGGACATACTAATATGTTAGGAAGAAGAGAGGAGACAGACTAATATGTTAGGAAGAAGAGATTGGACAGACTAATATGTTAGGAAGAAGAGAAGAGACAGACTAATATGTTAGGAAGAAGAGAGTGGACAGACTAATATGTTAGGAAGAAGTGAGGAGACAGACTAATATGTTAGGAAGAAGAGAGGAGACAGACTAATATGTTAGGAAGAAGAGAGTGGACAGACTAATATGTTAGGAAGAGAGAAGAGACAGACTACTATGTTAGGAAGAATAGAGTGGACATACTAATATGTTAGGAAGAAGAGAAGAGACAGACTAATATGTTAGGAAGAAGAGAGTGGACAGACTAATGTGTTAGGAAGAAGAGAAGAGACAGACTAATATGTTAGGAAGAAGAGAGTGGACAGACTAATATGTTATGAAGAAGAGAAGAGACAGATGAATATGTTAGGAAGAAGAGAGGAGAAAGACTAATTTGTTAGGAAGAAGATAGTGGACAGACTAATATGTTAGGAAGAAGAGAGTGGAAAGACTAATATGTTAGGAAGAAGAGAAGAGACAGATGAATATGTTAGGAAGAAGAGAGGGGACAGACTATTATGTTAGGAAGAAGAGAGGAGACAGACTAATATGTTAGGAAGAAGAGAGTGGACAGACTAATATGTTAGGAAGAAGAGAGGAGTCAGACTAATATGTTAGGAAGAAGAGAGTGGACAGACTAATATGTTAGGAAGAAGAGAAGAGACAGACTAATATGTTAGGAAGAAGAGAGTGGACAGACTAATATGTTATGAAGAAGAGAAGAGACAGATGAATATGTTAGGAAGAAGAGAGGAGACAGACTAATTTGTTAGGAAGAAGAGAGTGGACAGACTAATATGTTAGGAAGAAGAGAAGAGACAGACTACTATGTTAGGAAGAAGAGAGGAGTCAGACTACTATGTTAGGAAGAAGAGAAGAGACAGACTAATTTGTTAGGAAGAAGAGAGGAGACAGACTACTATGTTAGGAAGAAGAGAGTGGACATACTAATATGTTAGGAAGAAGAGAGGGGACAGACTAATATGTTAGGAAGAATAGAGGAGACAGACTAATATGTTAGGAAGAAGAGAGGAGACAGACTAATATGTTAGGAAGAGGAGAGGAGTCAGACTAATATGTTAGGAAGAAGAGAGGAGTCAGACTAATATGTTAGGAAGAAGAGAGTTGACAGACTAATATGTTAAGAAGAAGAGAGGAGACAGACTAATATGTTAGGAAGAAGATAAGAGACAGACTAATATGTTAGGAAGAAGAGAGGAGACAGACTAATATGTTAGGAAGAAGAGAAGAGACAAACGAATATGTTAGGAAGAAGAGAGGAGACAGACTAATATGTTAGGAAGAAGAGAGGAGACAGACTAATATGTTAGGAAGAAGAGAGGGGACAGACTATTATGTTAGGAAGAAGAGAGGAGACAGACTAATATGTTAGGAAGAAGAGAGTGGACAGACTAATATGTTAGGAAGAAGAGAGGAGACAGACTAATATGTTAGGAATAAGAGAGGGGACAGACTAATATGTTAGGAAGAAGAGAGTGGACAGACTAATATGTTAGGAAGAAGAGAGGAGACAGACTAATATGTTAGGAAGAAGAGAGTGTACAGACTAATATGTTAGGAAGAAGAGAGGAGACAGACTAATATGTTAGGAAGAAGAGAGGAGACAGACTAATATGTTTGGAAGAAGAAAGGAGACAGACTAATATGTTAGGAAGAAGAGAAGTGACAGACTAATATGTTAGGAAGAAGAGAGTGGACAGACTAATATGTTATGAAGAAGAGAGGAGACAGACTAATATGTTAGGAAGAAGAGAGGAGACAGACTAATATGTTAGGAAGAAGAGAGGAGACAGACTAATATTTTAGGAAGAAGAGAGGAGACAGACTAATATTTTAGGAAGAAGAGAGGAGACAGACTAATATGTTAGGAAGAAGAGAGGAGACAGACTAATATGTTAGGAAGAAGAGAGTGGACAGACTAATATGTTAGGAAGAAGAGAAGAGACAGACTAATATGTTAGGAAGAAGAGAGTGGACAGACTAATATGTTAGGAAGAAGTGAGGAGACAGATGAATATGTTAGGAAGGAGAGAGTGGACAGACTAATATGTTAGGAAGAAGAGAGTGGACAGACTAATATGTTAGGAATTAGAGAGGAGACAGACTAATATGTTAGGAAGAAGAGAGGAGACAGACTAATATGTTAGGAAGAAGAGAGGAGACAGACTAATATGTTAGGAAGAAGAGAGGAGACAGACTAATATTTTAGGAAGAAGAGAGGAGACAGACTAATATTTTAGGAAGAAGAGAGGAGACAGACTAATATGTTAGGAAGAAGAGAGGAGACAGAATAATATGTTAGGAAGAAGAGAGTGGACAGACTAATATGTTAGGAAGAAGAGAAGAGACAGACTAATATGTTAGGAAGAAGAGAGTGGACAGACTAATATGTTAGGAAGAAGTGAGGAGACAGACTAATATGTTAGGAAGGAGAGAGTGGACAGACTAATATGTTAGGAAGAAGAGAGGAGACAGACTAATATGTTAGGAAGGAGAGAGGAGTCAGACTAATATGTTAGGAAGAAGAGAGTGGACAGACTAATATGCTAGGAAGAAGAGAAGAGACAGACTACTATGTTAGGAAGAAGAGAGTGGACATACTAATATGTTAGGAAGAAGAGAGAAGGCAGACTAATATGTTAGAAAGAAGAGAGGAGTCAGACTAATATGTTAGGAAGAAGAGAGTGGACAGACTAATATGTTATGAAGAAGAGAAGAGACAGATGAATATGTTAGGAAGAAGAGAGGAGACAGACTAATTTGTTAGGAAGAAGAGAGTGGACAGACTAATATGTTAGGAAGAAGAGAGTGGACAGACTAATATGTTAGGAAGAAGAGAGAGGAGTCAGACTAATATGTTAGGAAGGAGAGAGTGGACAGACTAATATGTTAGGAAGAAGAGAGTGGACAGACTAATATGTTAGGAAGGAGAGAGTGGACAGACTAATATGTTAGGAAGAAGAGAGGGGACAGACTATTATGTTAGGAAGAAGAGAGGAGACAGACTAATATGTTAGGAAGAAGAGAGTGGACAGACTAATATGTTAGGAAGAAGAGAAGAGACAGACTACTATGTTAGGAAGAAGATAAGAGACAGACTAATATGTTAGGAAGAAGAGAGGAGACAGACTAATATGTTAGGAAGAAGAGAAGAGACAAACAAATATATTAGGAAGAAGAGAGGAGACAGACTAATATGTTAGGAAGAAGAGAGGAGACAGACTAATATGTTAGGAAGAAGAGAGTGGACAGACTAATATGTTAGGAAGAAGAGAGTTGACAGACTAATATGTTAAGAAGAAGAGAGGAGACAGACTAATATGTTAGGAAGAAGATAAGAGACAGACTAATATGTTAGGAAGAAGAGAGGAGACAGACTAATATGTTAGGAAGAAGAGAAGAGACAAACGAATATGTTAGGAAGAAGAGAGGAGACTGACTAATATGTTAGGAAGAAGAGAGGAGACAGACTAATATGTTTGGAAGAAGAAAGGAGACAGACTAATATGTTAGGAAGAAGAGAAGTGACAGACTAATATGTTAGGAAGAAGAGAGTGGACAGACTAATATGTTATGAAGAAGAGAGGAGACAGACTAATATGTTAGGAAGAAGAGAGGAGACAGACTAATATGTTAGGAAGAAGAGAGGAGACAGACTAATATTTTAGGAAGAAGAGAGGAGACAGACTAATATTTTAGGAAGAAGAGAGGAGACAGACTAATATGTTAGGAAGAAGAGAGGAGACAGACTAATATGTTAGGAAGAAGAGAGTGGACAGACTAATATGTTAGGAAGAAGAGAAGAGACAGACTAATATGTTAGGAAGAAGAGAGTGGACAGACTAATATGTTAGGAAGAAGTGAGGAGACAGACTAATATGTTAGGAAGGAGAGAGTGGACAGACTAATATGTTAGGAAGAAGAGAGTGGACAGACTAATATGTTAGGAAGAAGAGAGGAGACAGACTAATATGTTAGGAAGAAGAGAGGAGACAGACTAATATGTTAGGAAGAAGAGAGGAGACAGACTAATATGTTAGGAAGAAGAGAAGAGACAGACTAATATGTTAGGAAGAAGAGAGTGGACAGACTAATATGTTAGGAAGAAGTGAGGAGACAGACTAATATGTTAGGAAGGAGAGAGTGGACAGACTAATATGTTAGGAAGAAGAGAGTGGACAGACTAATATGTTAGGAATAAGAGAGGGGACAGACTAATATGTTAGGAAGAAGAGAGTGGACAGACTAATATGTTAGGAAGAAGAGAGGAGACAGACTAATATGTTAGGAAGAAGAGAGTGTACAGACTAATATGTTAGGAAGAAGAGAGGAGACAGACTAATATGTTAGGAAGAAGAGAGGAGACAGACTAATATGTTTGGAAGAAGAAAGGAGACAGACTAATATGTTAGGAAGAAGAGAAGTGACAGACTAATATGTTAGGAAGAAGAGAGTGGACAGACTAATATGTTATGAAGAAGAGAGGAGACAGACTAATATGTTAGGAAGAAGAGAGGAGACAGACTAATATGTTAGGAAGAAGAGAGGAGACAGACTAATATTTTAGGAAGAAGAGAGGAGACAGACTAATATTTTAGGAAGAAGAGAGGAGACAGACTAATATGTTAGGAAGAAGAGAGGAGACAGACTAATATGTTAGGAAGAAGAGAGTGGACAGACTAATATGTTAGGAAGAAGAGAAGAGACAGACTAATATGTTAGGAAGAAGAGAGTGGACAGACTAATATGTTAGGAAGAAGTGAGGAGACAGACTAATATGTTAGGAAGGAGAGAGTGGACAGACTAATATGTTAGGAAGAAGAGAGTGGACAGACTAATATGTTAGGAATTAGAGAGGAGACAGACTAATATGTTAGGAAGAAGAGAGGAGACAGACTAATATGTTAGGAAGAAGAGAGGAGACAGACTAATATGTTAGGAAGAAGAGAGGAGACAGACTAATATTTTAGGAAGAAGAGAGGAGACAGACTAATATTTTAGGAAGAAGAGAGGAGACAGACTAATATGTTAGGAAGAAGAGAGGAGACAGACTAATATGTTAGGAAGAAGAGAGTGGACAGACTAATATGTTAGGAAGAAGAGAAGAGACAGACTAATATGTTAGGAAGAAGAGAGTGGACAGACTAATATGTTAGGAAGAAGTGAGGAGACAGACTAATATGTTAGGAAGGAGAGAGTGGACAGACTAATATGTTAGGAAGAAGAGAGGAGACAGACTAATATGTTAGGAAGGAGAGAGGAGTCAGACTAATATGTTAGGAAGAAGAGAGTGGACAGACTAATATGCTAGGAAGAAGAGAAGAGACAGACTACTATGTTAGGAAGAAGAGAGTGGACATACTAATATGTTAGGAAGAAGAGAGAAGGCAGACTAATATGTTAGGAAGAAGAGAGGAGTCAGACTAATATGTTAGGAAGAAGAGAGGGGACAGACTAATATGCTAGGAAGAAGAGAAGAGACAGACTAATATGTTAGGAAGAAGAGAGTGGACAGACTAATATGTTATGAAGAAGAGAAGAGACAGATGAATATGTTAGGAAGAAGAGAGGAGACAGACTAATTTGTTAGGAAGAAGAGAGTGGACAGACTAATATGTTAGGAAGAAGAGAGTGGACAGACTAATATGTTAGGAAGAAGAGAGAGGAGTCAGACTAATATGTTAGGAAGGAGAGAGTGGACAGACTAATATGTTAGGAAGAAGAGAGTGGACAGACTAATATGTTAGGAAGGAGAGAGTGGACAGACTAATATGTTAGGAAGAAGAGAGGGGACAGACTATTATGTTAGGAAGAAGAGAGGAGACAGACTAATATGTTAGGAAGAAGAGAGTGGACAGACTAATATGTTAGGAAGAAGAGAAGAGACAGACTACTATGTTAGGAAGAAGAGAGTGGACATACTAATATGTTAGGAAGAAGAGAGAAGGCAGACTAATATGTTAGGAAGAAGAGAGGAGTCAGACTAATATGTTAGGAAAAAGAGAGTGGACAGACTAATATGTTAGGAAGAAGAGAAGAGACAGACTAATATGTTAGGAAGAAGAGAGTGGACAGACTAATATGTTATGAAGAAGAGAAGAGACAGATGAATATGTTAGGAAGAAGAGAGGAGACAGACTAATTTGTTAGGAAGAAGAGAGTGGACAGACTAATATGTTAGGAAGAAGAGAAGAGACAGACTACTATGTTAGGAAGAAGAGAGGAGTCAGACTACTATGTTAGGAAGAAGAGAAGAGACAGACTAATTTGTTAGGAAGAAGAGAGGAGACAGACTAATATGTTAGGAAGAAGAGAGGAGACAGACTAATATGTTAGGAAGAAGAGAAGAGACAGACTAATTTGTTAGGAAGAAGAGAGGAGACAGACTAATATGTTAGGAAGAAGAGAGGGGACAGACTAATATGTTAGGAAGAAGAGAAGAGACAAACTAATATGTTATGAAGAAGAGAAGAGACAGACTAATTTGTTAGGAAGAAGAGAGGAGACAGACTAATATGTTAGGAAGAAGAGAGGAGACAGACTAATATGTTAGGAGGAAGAGAGTGGACAGACTAATATGTTAGGAAGAAAAGAGGAGGCATACTAATATGTTAGGAAGAAGAGAGGATACAGACTACTATGTTAGGAAGAAGAGAGGAGACAGACTACTATGTTAGGAAGAAGAGAGGAGACAGACTAATATGTTAGGAAGAAGATAAGAGACAGACTAATATGTTAGGAAGAAGAGAGGAGACAGACTAATATGTTAGGAAGAAGAGAAGAGACAAACGAATATATTAGGAAGAAGAGAGGAGACAGACTAATATGTTAGGAAGAAGAGAGGAGACAGACTAATATGTTAGGAAGAAGAGAGTGGACAGACTAATATGTTAGGAAGAAGAGAGTTGACAGACTAATATGTTAAGAAGAAGAGAGGAGACAGACTAATATGTTAGGAAGAAGATAAGAGACAGACTAATATGTTAGGAAGAAGAGAGGAGACAGACTAATATGTTAGGAAGAAGAGAAGAGACAAATGAATATGTTAGGAAGAAGAGAGGAGACTGACTAATATGTTAGGAAGAAGAGAGGAGACAGACTAATATGTTTGGAAGAAGAAAGGAGACAGACTAATATGTTAGGAAGAAGAGAAGTGACAGACTAATATGTTAGGAAGAAGAGAGTGGACAGACTAATATGTTATGAAGAAGAGAGGAGACAGACTAATATGTTAGGAAGAAGAGAGGAGACAGACTAATATGTTAGGAAGAAGAGAGGAGACAGACTAATATTTTAGGAAGAAGAGAGGAGACAGACTAATATTTTAGGAAGAAGAGAGGAGACAGACTAATATGTTAGGAAGAAGAGAGGAGACAGACTAATATGTTAGGAAGAAGAGAGTGGACAGACTAATATGTTAGGAAGAAGAGAAGAGACAGACTAATATGTTAGGAAGAAGAGAGTGGACAGACTAATATGTTAGGAAGAAGTGAGGAGACAGACTAATATGTTAGGAAGGAGAGAGTGGACAGACTAATATGTTAGGAAGAAGAGAGTGGACAGACTAATATGTTAGGAAGAAGAGAGGAGACAGACTAATATGTTAGGAAGAAGAGAGGAGACAGACTAATATGTTAGGAAGAAGAGAGGAGACAGACTAATATGTTAGGAAGAAGAGAAGAGACAGACTAATATGTTAGGAAGAAGAGAGTGGACAGACTAATATGTTAGGAAGAAGTGAGGAGACAGACTAATATGTTAGGAAGGAGAGAGTGGACAGACTAATATGTTAGGAAGAAGAGAGTGGACAGACTAATATGTTAGGAAGAAGAGAGGAGACAGACTAATATGTTAGGAAGGAGAGAGGAGTCAGACTAATATGTTAGGAAGAAGAGAGTGGACAGACTAATATGCTAGGAAGAAGAGAAGAGACAGACTACTATGTTAGGAAGAAGAGAGTGGACAGACTAATATGTTAGGAAGAAGAGAGGAGACAGACTAATATGTTAGGAAGAAGAGAGGAGACAGACTAATATGTTAGGAAGGAGAGAGGAGTCAGACTAATATGTTAGGAAGAAGAGAGTGGACAGACTAATATGCTAGGAAGAAGAGAAGAGACAGACTACTATGTTAGGAAGAAGAGAGTGGACATACTAATATGTTAGGAAGAAGAGAGAAGGCAGACTAATATGTTAGGAAGTAGAGAGGAGTCAGACTAATATGTTAGGAAGAAGAGAGGGGACAGACTAATATGCTAGGAAGAAGAGAAGAGACAGACTAATATGTTAGGAAGAAGAGAGTGGACAGACTAATATGTTATGAAGAAGAGAAGAGACAGATGAATATGTTAGGAAGAAGAGAGGAGACAGACTAATTTGTTAGGAAGAAGAGAGTGGACAGACTAATATGTTAGGAAGAAGAGAGTGGACAGACTAATATGTTAGGAAGAAGAGAGAGGAGTCAGACTAATATGTTAGGAAGGAGAGAGTGGACAGACTAATATGTTAGGAAGAAGAGAGTGGACAGACTAATATGTTAGGAAGGAGAGAGTGGACAGACTAATATGTTAGGAAGAAGAGAGGGGACAGACTATTATGTTAGGAAGAAGAGAGGAGACAGACTAATATGTTAGGAAGAAGAGAGTGGACAGACTAATATGTTAGGAAGAAGAGAAGAGACAGACTACTATGTTAGGAAGAAGAGAGTGGACAGACTAATATGTTATGAAGAAGAGAAGAGACAGATGAATATGTTAGGAAGAAGAGAGGAGACAGACTAATTTGTTAGGAAGAAGATAGTGGACAGACTAATATGTTAGGAAGAAGAGAAGAGACAGACTACTATGTTAGGAAGAAGAGAGGAGTCAGACTACTATGTTAGGAAGAAGAGAAGAGACAGACTAATTTGTTAGGAAGAAGAGAGGAGACAGACTAATATGTTAGGAAGAAGAGAGGAGACAGACTAATATGTTAGGAAGAAGAGAAGAGACAGACTAATTTGTTAGGAAGAAGAGAGGAGACAGACTAATATGTTAGGAAGAAGAGAGGGGACAGACTAATATGTTAGGAAGAAGAGAAGAGACAGACTAATATGTTATGAAGAAGAGAAGAGACAGACTAATTTGTTAGGAAGAAGAGAGGAGACAGACTAAAATGTTAGGAAGAAGAGAGGAGACAGACTAATATGTTAGGAGGAAGAGAGTGGACAGACTAATATGTTAGGAAGAAAAGAGGAGGCATACTAATATGTTAGGAAGAAGAGAGGATACAGACTACTATGTTAGGAAGAAGAGAGGAGACAGACTACTATGTTAGGAAGAAGAGAGGAGACAGACTAATATGTTAGGAAGAAGATAAGAGACAGACTAATATGTTAGGAAGAAGAGAGGAGACAGACTAATATGTTAGGAAGAAGAGAAGAGACAAACGAATATGTTAGGAAGAAGAGAGGAGACAGACTAATATGTTAGGAAGAAGAGAGGAGACAGACTAATATGTTAGGAAGAAGAGAGTGGACAGACTAATATGTTAGGAAGAAGAGAGTTGACAGACTAATATGTTAAGAAGAAGAGAGGAGACAGACTAATATGTTAGGAAGAAGATAAGAGACAGACTAATATGTTAGGAAGAAGAGAGGAGACAGACTAATATGTTAGGAAGAAGAGAAGAGACAAACGAATATGTTAGGAAGAAGAGAGGAGACAGACTAATATGTTAGGAAGAAGAGAGGAGACAGACTAATATGTTAGGAAGAAGAGAAGAGACAAACGAATATGTTAGGAAGAAGAGAGGAGACAGACTAATATGTTAGGAAGAAGAGAGGAGACAGACTAATATGTTAGGAAGAAGAGAGGAGACAGACTAATATGTTTGGAAGAAGAAAGGAGACAGACTAATATGTTAGGAAGAAGAGAAGTGACAGACTAATATGTTAGGAAGAAGAGAGTGGACAGACTAATATGTTATGAAGAAGAGAGGAGACAGACTAATATGTTAGGAAGAAGAGAGGAGACAGACTAATATGTTAGGAAGAAGAGAGGAGACAGACTAATATTTTAGGAAGAAGAGAGGAGACAGACTAATATTTTAGGAAGAAGAGAGGAGACAGACTAATATGTTAGGAAGAAGAGAGGAGACAGACTAATATGTTAGGAAGAAGAGAGTGGACAGACTAATATGTTAGGAAGAAGAGAAGAGACAGACTAATATGTTAGGAAGAAGAGAGTGGACAGACTAATATGTTAGGAAGAAGTGAGGAGACAGACTAATATGTTAGGAAGGAGAGAGTGGACAGACTAATATGTTAGGAAGAAGAGAGTGGACAGACTAATATGTTAGGAAGAAGAGAGGAGACAGACTAATATGTTAGGAAGAAGAGAGGAGACAGACTAATATGTTAGGAAGAAGAGAGTGGACAGACTAATATGTTAGGAAGAAGTGAGGAGACAGACTAATATGTTAGGAAGGAGAGAGTGGACAGACTAATATGTTAGGAAGAAGAGAGGAGACAGACTAATATGTTAGGAAGAAGAGAGGAGACAGACTAATATGTTAGGAAGAAGAGAGGAGACAGACTAATATGTTAGGAAGAAGAGAGGAGACAGACTAATATTTTAGGAAGAAGAGAGGAGACAGACTAATATTTTAGGAAGAAGAGAGGAGACAGACTAATATGTTAGGAAGAAGAGAGGAGACAGACTAATATGTTAGGAAGAAGAGAGTGGACAGACTAATATGTTAGGAAGAAGAGAAGAGACAGACTAATATGTTAGGAAGAAGAGAGTGGACAGACTAATATGTTAGGAAGAAGTGAGGAGACAGACTAATATGTTAGGAAGGAGAGAGTGGACAGACTAATATGTTAGGAAGAAGAGAGTGGACAGACTAATATGTTAGGAAGAAGAGAGGAGACAGACTAATATGTTAGGAAGAAGAGAGGAGACAGACTAATATGTTAGGAAGGAGAGAGGAGTCAGACTAATATGTTAGGAAGAAGAGAGTGGACAGACTAATATGCTAGGAAGAAGAGAAGAGACAGACTACTATGTTAGGAAGAAGAGAGTGGACAGACTAATATGTTAGGAAGAAGAGAGGAGACAGACTAATATGTTAGGAAGAAGAGAGGAGACAGACTAATATGTTAGGAAGGAGAGAGGAGTCAGACTAATATGTTAGGAAGAAGAGAGTGGACAGACTAATATGCTAGGAAGAAGAGAAGAGACAGACTACTATGTTAGGAAGAAGAGAGTGGACATACTAATATGTTAGGAAGAAGAGAGAAGGCAGACTAATATGTTAGGAAGAAGAGAGGAGTCAGACTAATATGTTAGGAAGAAGAGAGGGGACAGACTAATATGCTAGGAAGAAGAGAAGAGACAGACTAATATGTTAGGAAGAAGAGAGTGGACAGACTAATATGTTATGAAGAAGAGAAGAGACAGATGAATATGTTAGGAAGAAGAGAGGAGACAGACTAATATGTTAGGAAGAAGAGAGTGGACAGACTAATATGTTAGGAAGAAGAGAGGAGACAGACTAATATGTTAGGAGGAAGAGAGTGGACAGACTAATATGTTAGGAAGAAAAGAGGAGGCATACTAATATGTTAGGAAGAAGAGAGGATACAGACTACTATGTTAGGAAGAAGAGAGGAGACAGACTACTATGTTAGGAAGAAGAGAGGAGACAGACTAATATGTTAGGAAGAAGATAAGAGACAGACTAATATGTTAGGAAGAAGAGAGGAGACAGACTAATATGTTAGGAAGAAGAGAAGAGACAAACGAATATGTTAGGAAGAAGAGAGGAGACAGACTAATATGTTAGGAAGAAGAGAGGAGACAGACTAATATGTTAGGAAGAAGAGAGTGGACAGACTAATATGTTAGGAAGAAGAGAGTTGACAGACTAATATGTTAAGAAGAAGAGAGGAGACAGACTAATATGTTAGGAAGAAGATAAGAGACAGACTAATATGTTAGGAAGAAGAGAGGAGACAGACTAATATGTTAGGAAGAAGAGAAGAGACAAACGAATATGTTAGGAAGAAGAGAGGAGACAGACTAATATGTTAGGAAGAAGAGAGGAGACAGACTAATATGTTAGGAAGAAGAGAAGAGACAAACGAATATGTTAGGAAGAAGAGAGGAGACAGACTAATATGTTAGGAAGAAGAGAGGAGACAGACTAATATGTTAGGAAGAAGAGAGGAGACAGACTAATATGTTTGGAAGAAGAAAGGAGACAGACTAATATGTTAGGAAGAAGAGAAGTGACAGACTAATATGTTAGGAAGAAGAGAGTGGACAGACTAATATGTTATGAAGAAGAGAGGAGACAGACTAATATGTTAGGAAGAAGAGAGGAGACAGACTAATATGTTAGGAAGAAGAGAGGAGACAGACTAATATTTTAGGAAGAAGAGAGGAGACAGACTAATATTTTAGGAAGAAGAGAGGAGACAGACTAATATGTTAGGAAGAAGAGAGGAGACAGACTAATATGTTAGGAAGAAGAGAGTGGACAGACTAATATGTTAGGAAGAAGAGAAGAGACAGACTAATATGTTAGGAAGAAGAGAGTGGACAGACTAATATGTTAGGAAGAAGTGAGGAGACAGACTAATATGTTAGGAAGGAGAGAGTGGACAGACTAATATGTTAGGAAGAAGAGAGTGGACAGACTAATATGTTAGGAAGAAGAGAGGAGACAGACTAATATGTTAGGAAGAAGAGAGGAGACAGACTAATATGTTAGGAAGAAGAGAGTGGACAGACTAATATGTTAGGAAGAAGTGAGGAGACAGACTAATATGTTAGGAAGGAGAGAGTGGACAGACTAATATGTTAGGAAGAAGAGAGTGGACAGACTAATATGTTAGGAAGAAGAGAGGAGACAGACTAATATGTTAGGAAGAAGAGAGGAGACAGACTAATATGTTAGGAAGAAGAGAGGAGACAGACTAATATGTTAGGAAGAAGAGAGGAGACAGACTAATATTTTAGGAAGAAGAGAGGAGACAGACTAATATTTTAGGAAGAAGAGAGGAGACAGACTAATATGTTAGGAAGAAGAGAGGAGACAGACTAATATGTTAGGAAGAAGAGAGTGGACAGACTAATATGTTAGGAAGAAGAGAAGAGACAGACTAATATGTTAGGAAGAAGAGAGTGGACAGACTAATATGTTAGGAAGAAGTGAGGAGACAGACTAATATGTTAGGAAGGAGAGAGTGGACAGACTAATATGTTAGGAAGAAGAGAGTGGACAGACTAATATGTTAGGAAGAAGAGAGGAGACAGACTAATATGTTAGGAAGAAGAGAGGAGACAGACTAATATGTTAGGAAGGAGAGAGGAGTCAGACTAATATGTTAGGAAGAAGAGAGTGGACAGACTAATATGCTAGGAAGAAGAGAAGAGACAGACTACTATGTTAGGAAGAAGAGAGTGGACAGACTAATATGTTAGGAAGAAGAGAGGAGACAGACTAATATGTTAGGAAGAAGAGAGGAGACAGACTAATATGTTAGGAAGGAGAGAGGAGTCAGACTAATATGTTAGGAAGAAGAGAGTGGACAGACTAATATGCTAGGAAGAAGAGAAGAGACAGACTACTATGTTAGGAAGAAGAGAGTGGACATACTAATATGTTAGGAAGAAGAGAGAAGGCAGACTAATATGTTAGGAAGAAGAGAGGAGTCAGACTAATATGTTAGGAAGAAGAGAGGGGACAGACTAATATGCTAGGAAGAAGAGAAGAGACAGACTAATATGTTAGGAAGAAGAGAGTGGACAGACTAATATGTTATGAAGAAGAGAAGAGACAGATGAATATGTTAGGAAGAAGAGAGGAGACAGACTAATATGTTAGGAAGAAGAGAGTGGACAGAGTAATATGTTAGGAAGAAGAGAAGAGACAGATGAATATGTTAGGAAGAAGAGAGGAGACAGACTAATTTGTTAGGAAGAAGAGAGTGGACAGACTAATATGTTAGGAAGAAGAGAGAGGAGTCAGACTAATATGTTAGGAAGGAGAGAGTGGACAGACTAATATGTTAGGAAGAAGAGAGTGGACAGACTAATATGTTAGGAAGGAGAGAGTGGACAGACTAATATGTTAGGAAGAAGAGAGGGGACAGACTATTATGTTAGGAAGAAGAGAGGAGACAGACTAATATGTTAGGAAGAAGAGAGTGGACAGACTAATATGTTAGGAAGAAGAGAAGAGACAGACTACTATGTTAGGAAGAAGAGAGTGGACATACTAATATGTTAGGAAGAAGAGAGAAGGCAGACTAACATGTTAGGAAGAAGAGAGGAGTCAGACTAATATGTTAGGAAAAAGAGAGTGGACAGACTAATATGTTAGGAAGAAGAGAAGAGACAGACTAATATGTTAGGAAGAAGAGAGTGGACAGACTAATATGTTATGAAGAAGAGAAGAGACAGATGAATATGTTAGGAAGAAGAGAGGAGACAGACTAATTTGTTAGGAAGAAGATAGTGGACAGACTAATATGTTAGGAAGAAGAGAAGAGACAGACTACTATGTTAGGAAGAAGAGAGGAGTCAGACTACTATGTTAGGAAGAAGAGAAGAGACAGACTAATTTGTTAGGAAGAAGAGAGGAGACAGACTAATATGTTAGGAAGAAGAGAGGAGACAGACTAATATGTTAGGAAGAAGAGAAGAGACAGACTAATTTGTTAGGAAGAAGAGAGGAGACAGACTAATATGTTAGGAAGAAGAGAGGGGACAGACTAATATGTTAGGAAGAAGAGAAGAGACAGACTAATATGTTATGAAGAAGAGAAGAGACAGACTAATTTGTTAGGAAGAAGAGAGGAGACAGACTAATATGTTAGGAAGAAGAGAGGAGACAGACTAATATGTTAGGAGGAAGAGAGTGGACAGACTAATATGTTAGGAAGAAAAGAGGAGGCATACTAATATGTTAGGAAGAAGAGAGGATACAGACTACTATGTTAGGAAGAAGAGAGGAGACAGACTACTATGTTAGGAAGAAGAGAGGAGACAGACTAATATGTTAGGAAGAAGATAAGAGACAGACTAATATGTTAGGAAGAAGAGAGGAGACAGACTAATATGTTAGGAAGAAGAGAAGAGACAAACGAATATGTTAGGAAGAAGAGAGGAGACAGACTAATATGTTAGGAAGAAGAGAGGAGACAGACTAATATGTTAGGAAGAAGAGAGTGGACAGACTAATATGTTAGGAAGAAGAGAGTTGACAGACTAATATGTTAAGAAGAAGAGAGGAGACAGACTAATATGTTAGGAAGAAGATAAGAGACAGACTAATATGTTAGGAAGAAGAGAGGAGACAGACTAATATGTTAGGAAGAAGAGAAGAGACAAACGAATATGTTAGGAAGAAGAGAGGAGACAGACTAATATGTTAGGAAGAAGAGAGGAGACAGACTAATATGTTAGGAAGAAGAGAAGAGACAAACGAATATGTTAGGAAGAAGAGAGGAGACAGACTAATATGTTAGGAAGAAGAGAGGAGACAGACTAATATGTTAGGAAGAAGAGAGGAGACAGACTAATATGTTTGGAAGAAGAAAGGAGACAGACTAATATGTTAGGAAGAAGAGAAGTGACAGACTAATATGTTAGGAAGAAGAGAGTGGACAGACTAATATGTTATGAAGAAGAGAGGAGACAGACTAATATGTTAGGAAGAAGAGAGGAGACAGACTAATATGTTAGGAAGAAGAGAGGAGACAGACTAATATTTTAGGAAGAAGAGAGGAGACAGACTAATATTTTAGGAAGAAGAGAGGAGACAGACTAATATGTTAGGAAGAAGAGAGGAGACAGACTAATATGTTAGGAAGAAGAGAGTGGACAGACTAATATGTTAGGAAGAAGAGAAGAGACAGACTAATATGTTAGGAAGAAGAGAGTGGACAGACTAATATGTTAGGAAGAAGTGAGGAGACAGACTAATATGTTAGGAAGGAGAGAGTGGACAGACTAATATGTTAGGAAGAAGAGAGTGGACAGACTAATATGTTAGGAAGAAGAGAGGAGACAGACTAATATGTTAGGAAGAAGAGAGGAGACAGACTAATATGTTAGGAAGAAGAGAGTGGACAGACTAATATGTTAGGAAGAAGTGAGGAGACAGACTAATATGTTAGGAAGGAGAGAGTGGACAGACTAATATGTTAGGAAGAAGAGAGTGGACAGACTAATATGTTAGGAAGAAGAGAGGAGACAGACTAATATGTTAGGAAGAAGAGAGGAGACAGACTAATATGTTAGGAAGAAGAGAGGAGACAGACTAATATGTTAGGAAGAAGAGAGGAGACAGACTAATATTTTAGGAAGAAGAGAGGAGACAGACTAATATTTTAGGAAGAAGAGAGGAGACAGACTAATATGTTAGGAAGAAGAGAGGAGACAGACTAATATGTTAGGAAGAAGAGAGTGGACAGACTAATATGTTAGGAAGAAGAGAAGAGACAGACTAATATGTTAGGAAGAAGAGAGTGGACAGACTAATATGTTAGGAAGAAGTGAGGAGACAGACTAATATGTTAGGAAGGAGAGAGTGGACAGACTAATATGTTAGGAAGAAGAGAGTGGACAGACTAATATGTTAGGAAGAAGAGAGGAGACAGACTAATATGTTAGGAAGAAGAGAGGAGACAGACTAATATGTTAGGAAGGAGAGAGGAGTCAGACTAATATGTTAGGAAGAAGAGAGTGGACAGACTAATATGCTAGGAAGAAGAGAAGAGACAGACTACTATGTTAGGAAGAAGAGAGTGGACAGACTAATATGTTAGGAAGAAGAGAGGAGACAGACTAATATGTTAGGAAGAAGAGAGGAGACAGACTAATATGTTAGGAAGGAGAGAGGAGTCAGACTAATATGTTAGGAAGAAGAGAGTGGACAGACTAATATGCTAGGAAGAAGAGAAGAGACAGACTACTATGTTAGGAAGAAGAGAGTGGACATACTAATATGTTAGGAAGAAGAGAGAAGGCAGACTAATATGTTAGGAAGAAGAGAGGAGTCAGACTAATATGTTAGGAAGAAGAGAGTGGACAGACTAATATGTTAGGAAGAAGAGAGGAGACAGACTAATATGTTAGGAGGAAGAGAGTGGACAGACTAATATGTTAGGAAGAAAAGAGGAGGCATACTAATATGTTAGGAAGAAGAGAGGATACAGACTACTATGTTAGGAAGAAGAGAGGAGACAGACTACTATGTTAGGAAGAAGAGAGGAGACAGACTAATATGTTAGGAAGAAGATAAGAGACAGACTAATATGTTAGGAAGAAGAGAGGAGACAGACTAATATGTTAGGAAGAAGAGAAGAGACAAACGAATATGTTAGGAAGAAGAGAGGAGACAGACTAATATGTTAGGAAGAAGAGAGGAGACAGACTAATATGTTAGGAAGAAGAGAGTGGACAGACTAATATGTTAGGAAGAAGAGAGTTGACAGACTAATATGTTAAGAAGAAGAGAGGAGACAGACTAATATGTTAGGAAGAAGATAAGAGACAGACTAATATGTTAGGAAGAAGAGAGGAGACAGACTAATATGTTAGGAAGAAGAGAAGAGACAAACGAATATGTTAGGAAGAAGAGAGGAGACAGACTAATATGTTAGGAAGAAGAGAGGAGACAGACTAATATGTTAGGAAGAAGAGAAGAGACAAACGAATATGTTAGGAAGAAGAGAGGAGACAGACTAATATGTTAGGAAGAAGAGAGGAGACAGACTAATATGTTAGGAAGAAGAGAGGAGACAGACTAATATGTTAGGAAGAAGAGAGTGGACAGACTAATATGTTAGGAAGAAGAGAAGAGACAGACTAATATGTTAGGAAGAAGAGAGTGGACAGACTAATATGTTAGGAAGAAGTGAGGAGACAGACTAATATGTTAGGAAGGAGAGAGTGGACAGACTAATATGTTAGGAAGAAGAGAGTGGACAGACTAATATGTTAGGAAGAAGAGAGGAGACAGACTAATATGTTAGGAAGAAGAGAGGAGACAGACTAATATGTTAGGAAGAAGAGAGTGGACAGACTAATATGTTAGGAAGAAGTGAGGAGACAGACTAATATGTTAGGAAGGAGAGAGTGGACAGACTAATATGTTAGGAAGAAGAGAGTGGACAGACTAATATGTTAGGAAGAAGAGAGGAGACAGACTAATATGTTAGGAAGAAGAGAGGAGACAGACTAATATGTTAGGAAGAAGAGAGGAGACAGACTAATATGTTAGGAAGAAGAGAGGAGACAGACTAATATTTTAGGAAGAAGAGAGGAGACAGACTAATATTTTAGGAAGAAGAGAGGAGACAGACTAATATGTTAGGAAGAAGAGAGGAGACAGACTAATATGTTAGGAAGAAGAGAGTGGACAGACTAATATTTTAGGAAGAAGAGAAGAGACAGACTAATATGTTAGGAAGAAGAGAGTGGACAGACTAATTTGTTAGGAAGAAGTGAGGAGACAGACTAATATGTTAGGAAGGAGAGAGTGGACAGACTAATATGTTAGGAAGAAGAGAGTGGACAGACTAATATGTTAGGAAGAAGAGAGGAGACAGACTAATATGTTAGGAAGAAGAGAGGAGACAGACTAATATGTTAGGAAGGAGAGAGGAGTCAGACTAATATGTTAGGAAGAAGAGAGTGGACAGACTAATATGCTAGGAAGAAGAGAAGAGACAGACTACTATGTTAGGAAGAAGAGAGTGGACAGACTAATATGTTAGGAAGAAGAGAGGAGACAGACTAATATGTTAGGAAGAAGAGAGGAGACAGACTAATATGTTAGGAAGGAGAGAGGAGTCAGACTAATATGTTAGGAAGAAGAGAGTGGACAGACTAATATGCTAGGAAGAAGAGAAGAGACAGACTACTATGTTAGGAAGAAGAGAGTGGACATACTAATATGTTAGGAAGAAGAGAGAAGGCAGACTAATATGTTAGGAAGAAGAGAGGAGTCAGACTAATATGTTAGGAAGAAGAGAGGGGACAGACTAATATGCTAGGAAGAAGAGAAGAGACAGACTAATATGTTAGGAAGAAGAGAGTGGACAGACTAATATGTTATGAAGAAGAGAAGAGACAGATGAATATGTTAGGAAGAAGAGAGGAGACAGACTAATATGTTAGGAAGAAGAGAGTGGACAGAGTAATATGTTAGGAAGAAGAGAGGAGACAGACTAATATGTTAGGAGGAAGAGAGTGGACAGACTAATATGTTAGGAAGAAAAGAGGAGGCATACTAATATGTTAGGAAGAAGAGAGGATACAGACTACTATGTTAGGAAGAAGAGAGGAGACAGACTACTATGTTAGGAAGAAGAGAGGAGACAGACTAATATGTTAGGAAGAAGATAAGAGACAGACTAATATGTTAGGAAGAAGAGAGGAGACAGACTAATATGTTAGGAAGAAGAGAAGAGACAAACGAATATGTTAGGAAGAAGAGAGGAGACAGACTAATATGTTAGGAAGAAGAGAGGAGACAGACTAATATGTTAGGAAGAAGAGAGTGGACAGACTAATATGTTAGGAAGAAGAGAGTTGACAGACTAATATGTTAAGAAGAAGAGAGGAGACAGACTAATATGTTAGGAAGAAGATAAGAGACAGACTAATATGTTAGGAAGAAGAGAGGAGACAGACTAATATGTTAGGAAGAAGAGAAGAGACAAACGAATATGTTAGGAAGAAGAGAGGAGACTGACTAATATGTTAGGAAGAAGAGAGGAGACAGACTAATATGTTTGGAAGAAGAAAGGAGACAGACTAATATGTTAGGAAGAAGAGAAGTGACAGACTAATATGTTAGGAAGAAGAGAGTGGACAGACTAATATGTTATGAAGAAGAGAGGAGACAGACTAATATGTTAGGAAGAAGAGAGGAGACAGACTAATATGTTAGGAAGAAGAGAGGAGACAGACTAATATTTTAGGAAGAAGAGAGGAGACAGACTAATATGTTAGGAAGAAGAGAGGAGACAGACTAATATGTTAGGAAGAAGAGAAGAGACAGACTAATATGTTAGGAAGAAGAGAGTGGACAGACTAATATGTTAGGAAGAAGTGAGGAGACAGACTAATATGTTAGGAAGGAGAGAGTGGACAGACTAATATGTTAGGAAGAAGAGAGTGGACAGACTAATATGTTAGGAAGAAGAGAGGAGACAGACTAATATGTTAGGAAGAAGAGAGGAGACAGACTAATATGTTAGGAAGGAGAGAGGAGTCAGACTAATATGTTAGGAAGAAGAGAGTGGACAGACTAATATGCTAGGAAGAAGAGAAGAGACAGACTACTATGTTAGGAAGAAGAGAGTGGACAGACTAATATGTTAGGAAGAAGAGAGGAGACAGACTAATATGTTAGGAAGAAGAGAGGAGACAGACTAATATGTTAGGAAGGAGAGAGGAGTCAGACTAATATGTTAGGAAGAAGAGAGTGGACAGACTAATATGCTAGGAAGAAGAGAAGAGACAGACTACTATGTTAGGAAGAAGAGAGTGGACATACTAATATGTTAGGAAGAAGAGAGAAGGCAGACTAATATGTTAGGAAGAAGAGAGGAGTCAGACTAATATGTTAGGAAGAAGAGAGGGGACAGACTAATATGCTAGGAAGAAGAGAAGAGACAGACTAATATGTTAGGAAGAAGAGAGTGGACAGACTAATATGTTATGAAGAAGAGAAGAGACAGATGAATATGTTAGGAAGAAGAGTGGAGACAGACTAATTTGTTAGGAAGAAGAGAGTGGACAGACTAATATGTTAGGAAGAAGAGAGTGGACAGACTAATATGTTAGGAAGAAGAGAGAGGAGTCAGACTAATATGTTAGGAAGGAGAGAGTGGACAGACTAATATGTTAGGAAGAAGAGAGTGGACAGACTAATATGTTAGGAAGGAGAGAGTGGACAGACTAATATGTTAGGAAGAAGAGAGGGGACAGACTATTATGTTAGGAAGAAGAGAGGAGACAGACTAATATGTTAGGAAGAAGAGAGTGGACAGACTAATATGTTAGGAAGAAGAGAAGAGACAGACTACTATGTTAGGAAGAAGAGAGTGGACATACTAATATGTTAGGAAGAAGAGAGAAGGCAGACTAACATGTTAGGAAGAAGAGAGGAGTCAGACTAATATGTTAGGAAAAAGAGAGTGGACAGACTAATATGTTAGGAAGAAGAGAAGAGACAGACTAATATGTTAGGAAGAAGAGAGTGGACAGACTAATATGTTATGAAGAAGAGAAGAGACAGATGAATATGTTAGGAAGAAGAGAGGAGACAGACTAATTTGTTAGGAAGAAGAGAGTGGACAGACTAATATGTTAGGAAGAAGAGAAGAGACAGACTACTATGTTAGGAAGAAGAGAGGAGTCAGACTACTATGTTAGGAAGAAGAGAAGAGACAGACTAATTTGTTAGGAAGAAGAGAGGAGACAGACTAATATGTTAGGAAGAAGAGAGGAGACAGACTAATATGTTAGGAAGAAGAGAAGAGACAGACTAATTTGTTAGGAAGAAGAGAGGAGACAGACTAATATGTTAGGAAGAAGAGAGGGGACAGACTAATATGTTAGGAAGAAGAGAAGAGACAGACTAATATGTTATGAAGAAGAGAAGAGACAGACTAATTTGTTAGGAAGAAGAGAGGAGACAGACTAATATGTTAGGAAGAAGAGAGGAGACAGACTAATATGTTAGGAGGAAGAGAGTGGACAGAATAATATGTTAGGAAGAAAAGAGGAGGCATACTAATATGTTAGGAAGAAGAGAGGATACAGACTACTATGTTAGGAAGAAGAGAGGAGACAGACTACTATGTTAGGAAGAAGAGAGGAGACAGACTAATATGTTAGGAAGAAGATAAGAGACAGACTAATATGTTAGGAAGAAGAGAGGAGACAGACTACTATGCTAGGAAGAAGAGAAGAGACAAACGAATATGTTAGGAAGAAGAGAGGAGACAGACTAATATGTTAGGAAGAAGAGAGGAGACAGACTAATATGTTAGGAAGAAGAGAGTGGACAGACTAATATGTTAGGAAGAAGAGAGTTGACAGACTAATATGTTAAGAAGAAGAGAGGAGACAGACTAATATGTTAGGAAGAAGATAAGAGACAGACTAATATGTTAGGAAGAAGAGAGGAGACAGACTAATATGTTAGGAAGAAGAGAAGAGACAAACGAATATGTTAGGAAGAAGAGAGGAGACAGACTAATATGTTAGGAAGAAGAGAGGAGACAGACTAATATGTTAGGAAGAAGAGAGGAGACAGACTAATATGTTTGGAAGAAGAAAGGAGACAGACTAATATGTTAGGAAGAAGAGAAGTGACAGACTAATATGTTAGGAAGAAGAGAGTGGACAGACTAATATGTTATGAAGAAGAGAGGAGACAGACTAATATGTTAGGAAGAAGAGAGGAGACAGACTAATATGTTAGGAAGAAGAGAGGAGACAGACTAATATTTTAGGAAGAAGAGAGGAGACAGACTAATATTTTAGGAAGAAGAGAGGAGACAGACTAATATGTTAGGAAGAAGAGAGGAGACAGACTAATATGTTAGGAAGAAGAGAGTGGACAGACTAATATGTTAGGAAGAAGAGAAGAGACAGACTAATATGTTAGGAAGAAGAGAGTGGACAGACTAATATGTTAGGAAGAAGAGAGTGGACAGACTAATATGTTAGGAAGAAGTGAGGAGACAGACTAATATGTTAGGAAGGAGAGAGTGGACAGACTAATATGTTAGGAAGAAGAGAGTGGACAGACTAATATGTTAGGAAGAAGTGAGGAGACAGACTAATATGTTAGGAAGGAGAGAGTGGACAGACTAATATGTTAGGAAGAAGAGAGTGGACAGACTAATATGTTAGGAAGAAGAGAGGAGACAGACTAATATGTTAGGAAGAAGAGAGGAGACAGACTAATATGTTAGGAAGAAGAGAGGAGACAGACTAATATGTTAGGAAGAAGAGAGTGGACAGACTAATATGTTAGGAAGAAGAGAAGAGACAGACTAATATGTTAGGAAGAAGAGAGTGGAGAGACTAATATGTTAGGAAGAAGAGAGTGGACAGACTAATATGTTAGGAAGAAGTGAGGAGACAGACTAATATGTTAGGAAGAAGAGAAGAGACAGACTAATATGTTAGGAAGAAGAGAGTGGACAGACTAATATGTTAGGAAGAAGTGAGGAGACAGACTAATATGTTAGGAAGGAGAGAGTGGACAGACTAATATGTTAGGAAGAAGAGAGTGGACAGACTAATATGTTAGGAAGAAGAGAGGAGACAGACTAATATGTTAGGAAGAAGAGAGGAGACAGACTAATATGTTAGGAAGGAGAGAGGAGTCAGACTAATATGTTAGGAAGAAGAGAGTGGACAGACTAATATGCTAGGAAGAAGAGAAGAGACAGACTACTATGTTAGGAAGAAGAGAGTGGACAGACTAATATGTTAGGAAGAAGAGAGGAGACAGACTAATATGTTAGGAAGAAGAGAGGAGACAGACTAATATGTTAGGAAGGAGAGAGGAGTCAGACTAATATGTTAGGAAGAAGAGAGTGGACAGACTAATATGCTAGGAAGAAGAGAAGAGACAGACTACTATGTTAGGAAGAAGAGAGTGGACATACTAATATGTTAGGAAGAAGAGAGAAGGCAGACTAATATGTTAGGAAGAAGAGAGGAGTCAGACTAATATGTTAGGAAGAAGAGAGGGGACAGACTAATATGCTAGGAAGAAGAGAAGAGACAGACTAATATGTTAGGAAGAAGAGAGTGGACAGACTAATATGTTATGAAGAAGAGAAGAGACAGATGAATATGTTAGGAAGAAGAGAGGAGACAGACTAATTTGTTAGGAAGAAGAGAGTGGACAGACTAATATGTTAGGAAGAAGAGAAGAGACAGACTACTATGTTAGGAAGAAGAGAGTGGACATACTAATATGTTAGGAAGAAGAGAGAAGGCAGACTAACATGTTAGGAAGAAGAGAGGAGTCAGACTAATATGTTAGGAAAAAGAGAAGAGACAGACTAATATGTTAGGAAGAAGAGAGTGGACAGACTAATATGTTATGAAGAAGAGAAGAGACAGATGAATATGTTAGGAAGAAGAGAAGAGACAGACTACTATGTTAGGAAGAAGAGAGGAGTCAGACTACTATGTTAGGAAGAAGAGAAGAGACAGACTAATTTGTTAGGAAGAAGAGAGGAGACAGACTAATATGTTAGGAAGAAGAGAGGAGACAGACTAATATGTTAGGAAGAAGAGAAGAGACAGACTAATTTGTTAGGAAGAAGAGAGGAGACAGACTAATATGTTAGGAAGAAGAGAGGAGACAGACTAATTTGTTAGGAAGAAGAGAGTGGACAGACTAATATGTTAGGAAGAAGAGAGTGGACAGACTAATATGTTATGAAGAAGAGAAGAGACAGATGAATATGTTAGGAAGAAGAGAGGAGACAGACTAATATGTTAGGAAGAAGAGAGTGGACAGAGTAATATGTTAGGAAGAAGAGAGGAGACAGACTAATATGTTAGGAGGAAGAGAGTGGACAGACTAATATGTTAGGAAGAAAAGAGGAGGCATACTAATATGTTAGGAAGAAGAGAGGATACAGACTACTATGTTAGGAAGAAGAGAGGAGACAGACTACTATGTTAGGAAGAAGAGAGGAGACAGACTAATATGTTAGGAAGAAGATAAGAGACAGACTAATATGTTAGGAAGAAGAGAGGAGACAGACTAATATGTTAGGAAGAAGAGAAGAGACAAACGAATATGTTAGGAAGAAGAGAGGAGACAGACTAATATGTTAGGAAGAAGAGAGGAGACAGACTAATATGTTAGGAAGAAGAGAGTGGACAGACTAATATGTTAGGAAGAAGAGAGTTGACAGACTAATATGTTAAGAAGAAGAGAGGAGACAGACTAATATGTTAGGAAGAAGATAAGAGACAGACTAATATGTTAGGAAGAAGAGAGGAGACAGACTAATATGTTAGGAAGAAGAGAAGAGACAAACGAATATGTTAGGAAGAAGAGAGGAGACTGACTAATATGTTAGGAAGAAGAGAGGAGACAGACTAATATGTTTGGAAGAAGAAAGGAGACAGACTAATATGTTAGGAAGAAGAGAAGTGACAGACTAATATGTTAGGAAGAAGAGAGTGGACAGACTAATATGTTATGAAGAAGAGAGGAGACAGACTAATATGTTAGGAAGAAGAGAGGAGACAGACTAATATGTTAGGAAGAAGAGAGGAGACAGACTAATATTTTAGGAAGAAGAGAGGAGACAGACTAATATGTTAGGAAGAAGAGAGGAGACAGACTAATATGTTAGGAAGAAGAGAAGAGACAGACTAATATGTTAGGAAGAAGAGAGTGGACAGACTAATATGTTAGGAAGAAGTGAGGAGACAGACTAATATGTTAGGAAGGAGAGAGTGGACAGACTAATATGTTAGGAAGAAGAGAGTGGACAGACTAATATGTTAGGAAGAAGAGAGGAGACAGACTAATATGTTAGGAAGAAGAGAGGAGACAGACTAATATGTTAGGAAGGAGAGAGGAGTCAGACTAATATGTTAGGAAGAAGAGAGTGGACAGACTAATATGCTAGGAAGAAGAGAAGAGACAGACTACTATGTTAGGAAGAAGAGAGTGGACAGACTAATATGTTAGGAAGAAGAGAGGAGACAGACTAATATGTTAGGAAGAAGAGAGGAGACAGACTAATATGTTAGGAAGGAGAGAGGAGTCAGACTAATATGTTAGGAAGAAGAGAGTGGACAGACTAATATGCTAGGAAGAAGAGAAGAGACAGACTACTATGTTAGGAAGAAGAGAGTGGACATACTAATATGTTAGGAAGAAGAGAGAAGGCAGACTAATATGTTAGGAAGAAGAGAGGAGTCAGACTAATATGTTAGGAAGAAGAGAGGGGACAGACTAATATGCTAGGAAGAAGAGAAGAGACAGACTAATATGTTAGGAAGAAGAGAGTGGACAGACTAATATGTTATGAAGAAGAGAAGAGACAGATGAATATGTTAGGAAGAAGAGTGGAGACAGACTAATTTGTTAGGAAGAAGAGAGTGGACAGACTAATATGTTAGGAAGAAGAGAGTGGACAGACTAATATGTTAGGAAGAAGAGAGAGGAGTCAGACTAATATGTTAGGAAGGAGAGAGTGGACAGACTAATATGTTAGGAAGAAGAGAGTGGACAGACTAATATGTTAGGAAGGAGAGAGTGGACAGACTAATATGTTAGGAAGAAGAGAGGGGACAGACTATTATGTTAGGAAGAAGAGAGGAGACAGACTAATATGTTAGGAAGAAGAGAGTGGACAGACTAATATGTTAGGAAGAAGAGAAGAGACAGACTACTATGTTAGGAAGAAGAGAGTGGACATACTAATATGTTAGGAAGAAGAGAGAAGGCAGACTAACATGTTAGGAAGAAGAGAGGAGTCAGACTAATATGTTAGGAAAAAGAGAGTGGACAGACTAATATGTTAGGAAGAAGAGAAGAGACAGACTAATATGTTAGGAAGAAGAGAGTGGACAGACTAATATGTTATGAAGAAGAGAAGAGACAGATGAATATGTTAGGAAGAAGAGAGGAGACAGACTAATTTGTTAGGAAGAAGAGAGTGGACAGACTAATATGTTAGGAAGAAGAGAAGAGACAGACTACTATGTTAGGAAGAAGAGAGGAGTCAGACTACTATGTTAGGAAGAAGAGAAGAGACAGACTAATTTGTTAGGAAGAAGAGAGGAGACAGACTAATATGTTAGGAAGAAGAGAGGAGACAGACTAATATGTTAGGAAGAAGAGAAGAGACAGACTAATTTGTTAGGAAGAAGAGAGGAGACAGACTAATATGTTAGGAAGAAGAGAGGGGACAGACTAATATGTTAGGAAGAAGAGAAGAGACAGACTAATATGTTATGAAGAAGAGAAGAGACAGACTAATTTGTTAGGAAGAAGAGAGGAGACAGACTAATATGTTAGGAAGAAGAGAGGAGACAGACTAATATGTTAGGAGGAAGAGAGTGGACAGAATAATATGTTAGGAAGAAAAGAGGAGGCATACTAATATGTTAGGAAGAAGAGAGGATACAGACTACTATGTTAGGAAGAAGAGAGGAGACAGACTACTATGTTAGGAAGAAGAGAGGAGACAGACTAATATGTTAGGAAGAAGATAAGAGACAGACTAATATGTTAGGAAGAAGAGAGGAGACAGACTACTATGCTAGGAAGAAGAGAAGAGACAAACGAATATGTTAGGAAGAAGAGAGGAGACAGACTAATATGTTAGGAAGAAGAGAGGAGACAGACTAATATGTTAGGAAGAAGAGAGTGGACAGACTAATATGTTAGGAAGAAGAGAGTTGACAGACTAATATGTTAAGAAGAAGAGAGGAGACAGACTAATATGTTAGGAAGAAGATAAGAGACAGACTAATATGTTAGGAAGAAGAGAGGAGACAGACTAATATGTTAGGAAGAAGAGAAGAGACAAACGAATATGTTAGGAAGAAGAGAGGAGACAGACTAATATGTTAGGAAGAAGAGAGGAGACAGACTAATATGTTAGGAAGAAGAGAGGAGACAGACTAATATGTTTGGAAGAAGAAAGGAGACAGACTAATATGTTAGGAAGAAGAGAAGTGACAGACTAATATGTTAGGAAGAAGAGAGTGGACAGACTAATATGTTATGAAGAAGAGAGGAGACAGACTAATATGTTAGGAAGAAGAGAGGAGACAGACTAATATGTTAGGAAGAAGAGAGGAGACAGACTAATATTTTAGGAAGAAGAGAGGAGACAGACTAATATTTTAGGAAGAAGAGAGGAGACAGACTAATATGTTAGGAAGAAGAGAGGAGACAGACTAATATGTTAGGAAGAAGAGAGTGGACAGACTAATATGTTAGGAAGAAGAGAAGAGACAGACTAATATGTTAGGAAGAAGAGAGTGGACAGACTAATATGTTAGGAAGAAGAGAGTGGACAGACTAATATGTTAGGAAGAAGTGAGGAGACAGACTAATATGTTAGGAAGGAGAGAGTGGACAGACTAATATGTTAGGAAGAAGAGAGTGGACAGACTAATATGTTAGGAAGAAGTGAGGAGACAGACTAATATGTTAGGAAGGAGAGAGTGGACAGACTAATATGTTAGGAAGAAGAGAGTGGACAGACTAATATGTTAGGAAGAAGAGAGGAGACAGACTAATATGTTAGGAAGAAGAGAGGAGACAGACTAATATGTTAGGAAGAAGAGAGGAGACAGACTAATATGTTAGGAAGAAGAGAGTGGACAGACTAATATGTTAGGAAGAAGAGAAGAGACAGACTAATATGTTAGGAAGAAGAGAGTGGAGAGACTAATATGTTAGGAAGAAGAGAGTGGACAGACTAATATGTTAGGAAGAAGTGAGGAGACAGACTAATATGTTAGGAAGAAGAGAAGAGACAGACTAATATGTTAGGAAGAAGAGAGTGGACAGACTAATATGTTAGGAAGAAGTGAGGAGACAGACTAATATGTTAGGAAGGAGAGAGTGGACAGACTAATATGTTAGGAAGAAGAGAGTGGACAGACTAATATGTTAGGAAGAAGAGAGGAGACAGACTAATATGTTAGGAAGAAGAGAGGAGACAGACTAATATGTTAGGAAGGAGAGAGGAGTCAGACTAATATGTTAGGAAGAAGAGAGTGGACAGACTAATATGCTAGGAAGAAGAGAAGAGACAGACTACTATGTTAGGAAGAAGAGAGTGGACAGACTAATATGTTAGGAAGAAGAGAGGAGACAGACTAATATGTTAGGAAGAAGAGAGGAGACAGACTAATATGTTAGGAAGGAGAGAGGAGTCAGACTAATATGTTAGGAAGAAGAGAGTGGACAGACTAATATGCTAGGAAGAAGAGAAGAGACAGACTACTATGTTAGGAAGAAGAGAGTGGACATACTAATATGTTAGGAAGAAGAGAGAAGGCAGACTAATATGTTAGGAAGAAGAGAGGAGTCAGACTAATATGTTAGGAAGAAGAGAGGGGACAGACTAATATGCTAGGAAGAAGAGAAGAGACAGACTAATATGTTAGGAAGAAGAGAGTGGACAGACTAATATGTTATGAAGAAGAGAAGAGACAGATGAATATGTTAGGAAGAAGAGAGGAGACAGACTAATTTGTTAGGAAGAAGAGAGTGGACAGACTAATATGTTAGGAAGAAGAGAAGAGACAGACTACTATGTTAGGAAGAAGAGAGTGGACATACTAATATGTTAGGAAGAAGAGAGAAGGCAGACTAACATGTTAGGAAGAAGAGAGGAGTCAGACTAATATGTTAGGAAAAAGAGAAGAGACAGACTAATATGTTAGGAAGAAGAGAGTGGACAGACTAATATGTTATGAAGAAGAGAAGAGACAGATGAATATGTTAGGAAGAAGAGAAGAGACAGACTACTATGTTAGGAAGAAGAGAGGAGTCAGACTACTATGTTAGGAAGAAGAGAAGAGACAGACTAATTTGTTAGGAAGAAGAGAGGAGACAGACTAATATGTTAGGAAGAAGAGAGGAGACAGACTAATATGTTAGGAAGAAGAGAAGAGACAGACTAATTTGTTAGGAAGAAGAGAGGAGACAGACTAATATGTTAGGAAGAAGAGAGGGGACAGACTAATATGTTAGGAAGAAGAGAAGAGACAGACTAATATGTTATGAAGAAGAGAAGAGACAGACTAATTTGTTAGGAAGAAGAGAGGAGACAGACTAATATGTTAGGAAGAAGAGAGGAGACAGACTAATATGTTAGGAGGAAGAGAGTGGACAGACTAATATGTTAGGAAGAAAAGAGGAGGCATACTAATATGTTAGGAAGAAGAGAGGATACAGACTACTATGTTAGGAAGAAGAGAGGAGACAGACTACTATGTTAGGAAGAAGAGAGGAGACAGACTAATATGTTAGGAAGAAGATAAGAGACAGACTAATATGTTAGGAAGAAGAGAGGAGACAGACTAATATGTTAGGAAGAAGAGAAGAGACAAACGAATATGTTAGGAAGAAGAGAGGAGACAGACTAATATGTCAGGAAGAAGAGAGGAGACAGACTAATATGTTAGGAAGAAGAGAGTGGACAGACTAATATGTTAGGAAGAAGAGAGTTGACAGACTAATATGTTAAGAAGAAGAGAGGAGACAGACTAATATGTTAGGAAGAAGATAAGAGACAGACTAATATGTTAGGAAGAAGAGAGGAGACAGACTAATATGTTAGGAAGAAGAGAAGAGACAAACGAATATGTTAGGAAGAAGAGAGGAGACAGACTAATATGTTAGGAAGAAGAGAGGAGACAGACTAATATGTTAGGAAGAAGAGAGTGGACAGACTAATATGTTAGGAAGAAGAGAAGAGACAGACTACTATGTTAGGAAGAAGAGAGTGGACATACTAATATGTTAGGAAGAAGAGAGAAGGCAGACTAACATGTTAGGAAGAAGAGAGGAGTCAGACTAATATGTTAGGAAAAAGAGAAGAGACAGACTAATATGTTAGGAAGAAGAGAGTGGACAGACTAATATGTTAAGAAGAAGAGAGGAGACAGACTAATATGTTAGGAAGAAGATAAGAGACAGACTAATATGTTAGGAAGAAGAGAGGAGACAGACTAATATGTTAGGAAGAAGAGAAGAGACAAACGAATATGTTAGGAAGAAGAGAGGAGACAGACTAATATGTTAGGAAGAAGAGAGGAGACAGACTAATTTGTTAGGAAGAAGAGAGTGGACAGACTAATATGTTAGGAAGAAGAGAAGAGACAGACTACTATGTTAGGAAGAAGAGAGTGGAAATACTAATATGTTAGGAAGAAGAGAGAAGGCAGACTAACATGTTAGGAAGAAGAGAGGAGTCAGACTAATATGTTAGGAAAAAGAGAAGAGACAGACTAATATGTTAGGAAGAAGAGAGTGGACAGACTAATATGTTATGAAGAAGAGAAGAGACAGATGAATATGTTAGGAAGAAGAGAAGAGACAGACTACTATGTTAGGAAGAAGAGAGGAGTCAGACTACTATGTTAGGAAGAAGAGAAGAGACAGACTAATTTGTTAGGAAGAAGAGAGGAGACAGACTAATATGTTAGGAAGAAGAGAGGAGACAGACTAATATGTTAGGAAGAAGAGAAGAGACAGACTAATTTGTTAGGAAGAAGAGAGGAGACAGACTAATATGTTAGGAAGAAGAGAGGGGACAGACTAATATGTTAGGAAGAAGAGAAGAGACAGACTAATATGTTATGAAGAAGAGAAGAGACAGACTAATTTGTTAGGAAGAAGAGAGGAGACAGACTAATATGTTAGGAAGAAGAGAGGAGACAGACTAATATGTTAGGAGGAAGAGAGTGGACAGACTAATATGTTAGGAAGAAAAGAGGAGGCATACTAATATGTTAGGAAGAAGAGAGGATACAGACTACTATGTTAGGAAGAAGAGAGGAGACAGACTACTATGTTAGGAAGAAGAGAGGAGACAGACTAATATGTTAGGAAGAAGATAAGAGACAGACTAATATGTTAGGAAGAAGAGAGGAGACAGACTAATATGTTAGGAAGAAGAGAAGAGACAAACGAATATGTTAGGAAGAAGAGAGGAGACAGACTAATATGTCAGGAAGAAGAGAGGAGACAGACTAATATGTTAGGAAGAAGAGAGTGGACAGACTAATATGTTAGGAAGAAGAGAGTTGACAGACTAATATGTTAAGAAGAAGAGAGGAGACAGACTAATATGTTAGGAAGAAGATAAGAGACAGACTAATATGTTAGGAAGAAGAGAGGAGACAGACTAATATGTTAGGAAGAAGAGAAGAGACAAACGAATATGTTAGGAAGAAGAGAGGAGACAGACTAATATGTTAGGAAGAAGAGAGGAGACAGACTAATATGTTAGGAAGAAGATAAGAGACAGACTAATATGTTAGGAAGAAGAGAGGAGACAGACTAATATGTTAGGAAGAAGAGAAGAGACAAACGAATATGTTAGGAAGAAGAGAGGAGACAGACTAATATGTCAGGAAGAAGAGAGGAGACAGACTAATATGTTAGGAAGAAGAGAGTGGACAGACTAATATGTTAGGAAGAAGAGAGTTGACAGACTAATATGTTAAGAAGAAGAGAGGAGACAGACTAATATGTTAGGAAGAAGATAAGAGACAGACTAATATGTTAGGAAGAAGAGAGGAGACAGACTAATATGTTAGGAAGAAGAGAAGAGACAAACGAATATGTTAGGAAGAAGAGAGGAGACAGACTAATATGTTAGGAAGAAGAGAGGAGACAGACTAATATGTTAGGAAGAAGAGAGTGGACAGACTAATATGTTAGGAAGAAGAGAAGAGACAGACTACTATGTTAGGAAGAAGAGAGTGGACATACTAATATGTTAGGAAGAAGAGAGAAGGCAGACTAACATGTTAGGAAGAAGAGAGGAGTCAGACTAATATGTTAGGAAAAAGAGAAGAGACAGACTAATATGTTAGGAAGAAGAGAGTGGACAGACTAATATGTTAAGAAGAAGAGAGGAGACAGACTAATATGTTAGGAAGAAGATAAGAGACAGACTAATATGTTAGGAAGAAGAGAGGAGACAGACTAATATGTTAGGAAGAAGAGAAGAGACAAACGAATATGTTAGGAAGAAGAGAGGAGACAGACTAATATGTTAGGAAGAAGAGAGGAGACAGACTAATTTGTTAGGAAGAAGAGAGTGGACAGACTAATATGTTAGGAAGAAGAGAAGAGACAGACTACTATGTTAGGAAGAAGAGAGTGGAAATACTAATATGTTAGGAAGAAGAGAGAAGGCAGACTAACATGTTAGGAAGAAGAGAGGAGTCAGACTAATATGTTAGGAAAAAGAGAAGAGACAGACTAATATGTTAGGAAGAAGAGAGTGGACAGACTAATATGTTATGAAGAAGAGAAGAGACAGATGAATATGTTAGGAAGAAGAGAAGAGACAGACTACTATGTTAGGAAGAAGAGAGGAGTCAGACTACTATGTTAGGAAGAAGAGAAGAGACAGACTAATTTGTTAGGAAGAAGAGAGGAGACAGACTAATATGTTAGGAAGAAGAGAGGAGACAGACTAATATGTTAGGAAGAAGAGAAGAGACAGACTAATTTGTTAGGAAGAAGAGAGGAGACAGACTAATATGTTAGGAAGAAGAGAGGGGACAGACTAATATGTTAGGAAGAAGAGAAGAGACAGACTAATATGTTATGAAGAAGAGAAGAGACAGACTAATTTGTTAGGAAGAAGAGAGGAGACAGACTAATATGTTAGGAAGAAGAGAGGAGACAGACTAATATGTTAGGAGGAAGAGAGTGGACAGACTAATATGTTAGGAAGAAAAGAGGAGGCATACTAATATGTTAGGAAGAAGAGAGGATACAGACTACTATGTTAGGAAGAAGAGAGGAGACAGACTACTATGTTAGGAAGAAGAGAGGAGACAGACTAATATGTTAGGAAGAAGATAAGAGACAGACTAATATGTTAGGAAGAAGAGAGGAGACAGACTAATATGTTAGGAAGAAGAGAAGAGACAAACGAATATGTTAGGAAGAAGAGAGGAGACAGACTAATATGTCAGGAAGAAGAGAGGAGACAGACTAATATGTTAGGAAGAAGAGAGTGGACAGACTAATATGTTAGGAAGAAGAGAGTTGACAGACTAATATGTTAAGAAGAAGAGAGGAGACAGACTAATATGTTAGGAAGAAGATAAGAGACAGACTAATATGTTAGGAAGAAGAGAGGAGACAGACTAATATGTTAGGAAGAAGAGAAGAGACAAACGAATATGTTAGGAAGAAGAGAGGAGACAGACTAATATGTTAGGAAGAAGAGAGGAGACAGACTAATATGTTAGGAAGAAGAGAAGAGACAAACGAATATGTTAGGAAGAAGAGAGGAGACAGACTAATATGTTAGGAAGAAGAGAGGAGACAGACTAATATGTTAGGAAGAAGAGAGGAGACAGACTAATATGTTTGGAAGAAGAAAGGAGACAGACTAATATGTTAGGAAGAAGAGAAGTGACAGACTAATATGTTAGGAAGAAGAGAGTGGACAGACTAATATGTTAAGAAGAAGAGAGGAGACAGACTAATATGTTAGGAAGAAGATAAGAGACAGACTAATATGTTAGGAAGAAGAGAGGAGACAGACTAATATGTTAGGAAGAAGAGAAGAGACAAACGAATATGTTAGGAAGAAGAGAGGAGACAGACTAATATGTTAGGAAGAAGAGAGGAGACAGACTAATTTGTTAGGAAGAAGAGAGTGGACAGACTAATATGTTAGGAAGAAGAGAAGAGACAGACTACTATGTTAGGAAGAAGAGAGTGGAAATACTAATATGTTAGGAAGAAGAGAGAAGGCAGACTAACATGTTAGGAAGAAGAGAGGAGTCAGACTAATATGTTAGGAAAAAGAGAAGAGACAGACTAATATGTTAGGAAGAAGAGAGTGGACAGACTAATATGTTATGAAGAAGAGAAGAGACAGATGAATATGTTAGGAAGAAGAGAAGAGACAGACTACTATGTTAGGAAGAAGAGAGGAGTCAGACTACTATGTTAGGAAGAAGAGAAGAGACAGACTAATTTGTTAGGAAGAAGAGAGGAGACAGACTAATATGTTAGGAAGAAGAGAGGAGACAGACTAATATGTTAGGAAGAAGAGAAGAGACAGACTAATTTGTTAGGAAGAAGAGAGGAGACAGACTAATATGTTAGGAAGAAGAGAGGGGACAGACTAATATGTTAGGAAGAAGAGAAGAGACAGACTAATATGTTATGAAGAAGAGAAGAGACAGACTAATTTGTTAGGAAGAAGAGAGGAGACAGACTAATATGTTAGGAAGAAGAGAGGAGACAGACTAATATGTTAGGAGGAAGAGAGTGGACAGACTAATATGTTAGGAAGAAAAGAGGAGGCATACTAATATGTTAGGAAGAAGAGAGGATACAGACTACTATGTTAGGAAGAAGAGAGGAGACAGACTACTATGTTAGGAAGAAGAGAGGAGACAGACTAATATGTTAGGAAGAAGATAAGAGACAGACTAATATGTTAGGAAGAAGAGAGGAGACAGACTAATATGTTAGGAAGAAGAGAAGAGACAAACGAATATGTTAGGAAGAAGAGAGGAGACAGACTAATATGTCAGGAAGAAGAGAGGAGACAGACTAATATGTTAGGAAGAAGAGAGTGGACAGACTAATATGTTAGGAAGAAGAGAGTTGACAGACTAATATGTTAAGAAGAAGAGAGGAGACAGACTAATATGTTAGGAAGAAGATAAGAGACAGACTAATATGTTAGGAAGAAGAGAGGAGACAGACTAATATGTTAGGAAGAAGAGAAGAGACAAACGAATATGTTAGGAAGAAGAGAGGAGACAGACTAATATGTTAGGAAGAAGAGAGGAGACAGACTAATATGTTAGGAAGAAGAGAAGAGACAAACGAATATGTTAGGAAGAAGAGAGGAGACAGACTAATATGTTAGGAAGAAGAGAGGAGACAGAATAATATGTTAGGAAGAAGAGAGGAGACAGACTAATATGTTTGGAAGAAGAAAGGAGACAGACTAATATGTTAGGAAGAAGAGAAGTGACAGACTAATATGTTAGGAAGAAGAGAGTGGACAGACTAATATGTTATGAAGAAGAGAGGAGACAGACTAATATGTTAGGAAGAAGAGAGGAGACAGACTAATATGTTAGGAAGAAGAGAGGAGACAGACTAATATTTTAGGAAGAAGAGAGGAGACAGATGAATATGTTAGGAAGAAGAGAGGAGACAGACTAATTTGTTAGGAAGAAGAGAGTGGACAGACTAATATGTTAGGAAGAAGAGAAGAGACAGACTACTATGTTAGGAAGAAGAGAGTGGACATACTAATATGTTAGGAAGAAGAGAGAAGGCAGACTAACATGTTAGGAAGAAGAGAGGAGTCAGACTAATATGTTAGGAAAAAGAGAAGAGACAGACTAATATGTTAGGAAGAAGAGAGTGGACAGACTAATATGTTATGAAGAAGAGAAGAGACAGATGAATATGTTAGGAAGAAGAGAAGAGACAGACTACTATGTTAGGAAGAAGAGAGGAGTCAGACTACTATGTTAGGAAGAAGAGAAGAGACAGACTAATTTGTTAGGAAGAAGAGAGGAGACAGACTAATATGTTAGGAAGAAGAGAGGAGACAGACTAATATGTTAGGAAGAAGAGAAGAGACAGACTAATTTGTTAGGAAGAAGAGAGGAGACAGACTAATATGTTAGGAAGAAGAGAGGGGACAGACTAATATGTTAGGAAGAAGAGAAGAGACAGACTAATATGTTATGAAGAAGAGAAGAGACAGACTAATTTGTTAGGAAGAAGAGAGGAGACAGACTAATATGTTAGGAAGAAGAGAGGAGACAGACTAATATGTTAGGAGGAAGAGAGTGGACAGACTAATATGTTAGGAAGAAAAGAGGAGGCATACTAATATGTTAGGAAGAAGAGAGGATACAGACTACTATGTTAGGAAGAAGAGAGGAGACAGACTACTATGTTAGGAAGAAGAGAGGAGACAGACTAATATGTTAGGAAGAAGATAAGAGACAGACTAATATGTTAGGAAGAAGAGAGGAGACAGACTAATATGTTAGGAAGAAGAGAAGAGACAAACGAATATGTTAGGAAGAAGAGAGGAGACAGACTAATATGTCAGGAAGAAGAGAGGAGACAGACTAATATGTTAGGAAGAAGAGAGTGGACAGACTAATATGTTAGGAAGAAGAGAGTTGACAGACTAATATGTTAAGAAGGAGAGAGGAGACAGACTAATATGTTAGGAAGAAGATAAGAGACAGACTAATATGTTAGGAAGAAGAGAGGAGACAGACTAATATGTTAGGAAGAAGAGAAGAGACAAACGAATATGTTAGGAAGAAGAGAGGAGACAGACTAATATGTTAGGAAGAAGAGAGGAGACAGACTAATATGTTAGGAAGAAGAGAAGAGACAAACGAATATGTTAGGAAGAAGAGAGGAGACAGACTAATATGTTAGGAAGAAGAGAGGAGACAGACTAATATGTTAGGAAGAAGAGAGGAGACAGACTAATATGTTTGGAAGAAGAAAGGAGACAGACTAATATGTTAGGAAGAAGAGAAGTGACAGACTAATATGTTAGGAAGAAGAGAGTGGACAGACTAATATGTTATGAAGAAGAGAGGAGACAGACTAATATGTTAGGAAGAAGAGAGGAGACAGACTAATATGTTAGGAAGAAGAGAGGAGACAGACTAATATTTTAGGAAGAAGAGAGGAGACAGACTAATATTTTAGGAAGAAGAGAGGAGACAGACTAATATGTTAGGAAGAAGAGAGGAGACAGACTAATATGTTAGGAAGAAGAGAGTGGACAGACTAATATGTTAGGAAGAAGAGAAGAGACAGACTAATATGTTAGGAAGAAGAGAGTGGACAGACTAATATGTTAGGAAGAAGTGAGGAGACAGACTAATATGTTAGGAAGGAGAGAGTGGACAGACTAATATGTTAGGAAGAAGAGAGTGGACAGACTAATATGTTAGGAAGAAGAGAGGAGACAGACTAATATGTTAGGAAGAAGAGAGGAGACAGACTAATATGTTAGGAAGAAGAGAGGAGACAGACTAATATGTTAGGAAGAAGAGAGGAGACAGACTAATATTTTAGGAAGAAGAGAGGAGACAGACTAATATTTTAGGAAGAAGAGAGGAGACAGACTAATATGTTAGGAAGAAGAGAGGAGACAGACTAATATGTTAGGAAGAAGAGAGTGGACAGACTAATATGTTAGGAAGAAGAGAAGAGACAGACTAATATGTTAGGAAGAAGAGAGTGGACAGACTAATATGTTAGGAAGAAGTGAGTGGACAGACTAATATGTTATGAAGAAGAGAGGAGACAGACTAATATGTTAGGAAGAAGAGAGGAGACAGACTAATATGTTAGGAAGAAGTGAGGAGACAGACTAATATGTTAGGAAGGAGAGAGTGGACAGACTAATATGTTAGGAAGAAGAGAGTGGACAGACTAATATGTTAGGAAGAAGAGAGGAGACAGACTAATATGTTAGGAAGAAGAGAGGAGACAGACTAATATGTTAGGAAGAAGAGAGGAGACAGACTAATATGTTAGGAAGAAGAGAGGAGACAGACTAATATGTTAGGAAGAAGAGAAGAGACAAACGAATATGTTAGGAAGAAGAGAGGAGACAGACTAATATGTTAGGAAGAAGAGAGGAGAAAGACTAATATGTTAGGAAGAAGAGAGGAGACAGACTAATATGTTTGGAAGAAGAAAGGAGACAGACTAATATGTTAGGAAGAAGAGAAGTGACAGACTAATATGTTAGGAAGAAGAGAGTGGACAGACTAATATGTTATGAAGAAGAGAGGAGACAGACTAATATGTTAGGAAGAAGAGAGGAGACAGACTAATATGTTAGGAAGAAGAGAGGAGACAGACTAATATTTTAGGAAGAAGAGAGGAGACAGACTAATATTTTAGGAAGAAGAGAGGAGACAGACTAATATGTTAGGAAGAAGAGAGGAGACAGACTAATATGTTAGGAAGAAGAGAGTGGACAGACTAATATGTTAGGAAGAAGAGAAGAGACAGACTAATATGTTAGGAAGAAGAGAGTGGACAGACTAATATGTTAGGAAGAAGTGAGGAGACAGACTAATATGTTAGGAAGGAGAGAGTGGACAGACTAATATGTTAGGAAGAAGAGAGTGGACAGACTAATATGTTAGGAAGAAGAGAGGAGACAGACTAATATGTTAGGAAGAAGAGAGGAGACAGACTAATATGTTAGGAAGAAGAGAGGAGACAGACTAATATGTTAGGAAGAAGAGAGGAGACAGACTAATATTTTAGGAAGAAGAGAGGAGACAGACTAATATTTTAGGAAGAAGAGAGGAGACAGACTAATATGTTAGGAAGAAGAGAGGAGACAGACTAATATGTTAGGAAGAAGAGAGTGGACAGACTAATATGTTAGGAAGAAGAGAAGAGACAGACTAATATGTTAGGAAGAAGAGAGTGGACAGACGAATATGTTAGGAAGAAGTGAGGAGACAGACTAATATGTTAGGAAGGAGAGAAGTGACAGACTAATATGTTAGGAAGAAGAGAGTGGACAGACTAATATGTTATGAAGAAGAGAGGAGACAGACTAATATGTTAGGAAGAAGAGAGGAGACAGACTAATATGTTAGGAAGAAGAGAGGAGACAGACTAATATTTTAGGAAGAAGAGAGGAGACAGACTAATATTTTAGGAAGAAGAGAGGAGACAGACTAATATGTTAGGAAGAAGAGAGGAGACAGACTAATATGTTAGGAAGAAGAGAGTGGACAGACTAATATGTTAGGAAGAAGAGAAGAGACAGACTAATATGTTAGGAAGAAGAGAGTGGACAGACTAATATGTTAGGAAGAAGTGAGGAGACAGACTAATATGTTAGGAAGGAGAGAGTGGACAGACTAATATGTTAGGAAGAAGAGAGTGGACAGACTAATATGTTAGGAAGAAGAGAGGAGACAGACTAATATGTTAGGAAGAAGAGAGGAGACAGACTAATATGTTAGGAAGAAGAGAGGAGACAGACTAATATGTTAGGAAGAAGAGAGGAGACAGACTAATATTTTAGGAAGAAGAGAGGAGACAGACTAATATTTTAGGAAGAAGAGAGGAGACAGACTAATATGTTAGGAAGAAGAGAGGAGACAGACTAATATGTTAGGAAGAAGAGAGTGGACAGACTAATATGTTAGGAAGAAGAGAAGAGACAGACTAATATGTTAGGAAGAAGAGAGTGGACAGACTAATATGTTAGGAAGAAGTGAGTGGACAGACTAATATGTTATGAAGAAGAGAGGAGACAGACTAATATGTTAGGAAGAAGAGAGGAGACAGACTAATATGTTAGGAAGAAGTGAGGAGACAGACTAATATGTTAGGAAGGAGAGAGTGGACAGACTAATATGTTAGGAAGAAGAGAGTGGACAGACTAATATGTTAGGAAGAAGAGAGGAGACAGACTAATATGTTAGGAAGAAGAGAGGAGACAGACTAATATGTTAGGAAGAAGAGAGGAGACAGACTAATATGTTAGGAAGAAGAGAGGAGACAGACTAATATGTTAGGTAGAAGAGAAGAGACAAACGAATATGTTAGGAAGAAGAGAGGAGACAGACTAATATGTTAGGAAGAAGAGAGGAGACAGACTAATATGTTAGGAAGAAGAGAGGAGACAGACTAATATGTTTGGAAGAAGAAAGGAGACAGACTAATATGTTAGGAAGAAGAGAAGTGACAGACTAATATGTTAGGAAGAAGAGAGTGGACAGACTAATATGTTATGAAGAAGAGAGGAGACAGACTAATATGTTAGGAAGAAGAGAGGAGACAGACTAATATGTTAGGAAGAAGAGAGGAGACAGACTAATATTTTAGGAAGAAGAGAGGAGACAGACTAATATTTTAGGAAGAAGAGAGGAGACAGACTAATATGTTAGGAAGAAGAGAGGAGACAGACTAATATGTTAGGAAGAAGAGAGTGGACAGACTAATATGTTAGGAAGAAGAGAAGAGACAGACTAATATGTTAGGAAGAAGAGAGTGGACAGACTAATATGTTAGGAAGAAGTGAGGAGACAGACTAATATGTTAGGAAGGAGAGAGTGGACAGACTAATATGTTAGGAAGAAGAGAGTGGACAGACTAATATGTTAGGAAGAAGAGAGGAGACAGACTAATATGTTAGGAAGAAGAGAGGAGACAGACTAATATGTTAGGAAGAAGAGAGGAGACAGACTAATATGTTAGGAAGAAGAGAGGAGACAGACTAATATTTTAGGAAGAAGAGAGGAGACAGACTAATATTTTAGGAAGAAGAGAGGAGACAGACTAATATGTTAGGAAGAAGAGAGGAGACAGACTGATATGTTAGGAAGAAGAGAGTGGACAGACTAATATGTTAGGAAGAAGAGAAGAGACAGACTAATATGTTAGGAAGAAGAGAGTGGACAGACTAATATGTTAGGAAGAAGTGAGGAGACAGACTAATATGTTAGGAAGGAGAGAGTGGACAGACTAATATGTTAGGAAGAAGAGAGTGGACAGACTAATATGTTAGGAAGAAGAGAGGAGACAGACTAATATGTTAGGAAGAAGAGAGGAGACAGACTAATATGTTAGGAAGGAGAGAGGAGTCAGACTAATATAATAGGAAGAAGAGAGTGGACAGACTAATATGCTAGGAAGAAGAGAAGAGACAGACTACTATGTTAGGAAGAAGAGAGTGGACAGACTAATATGTTAGGAAGAAGAGAGGAGACAGACTAATATGTTAGGAAGAAGAGAGGAGACAGACTAATATGTTAGGAAGGAGAGAGGAGTCAGACTAATATGTTAGGAAGAAGAGAGTGGACAGACTAATATGCTAGGAAGAAGAGAAGAGACAGACTACTATGTTAGGAAGAAGAGAGTGGACATACTAATATGTTAGGAAGAAGAGAGAAGGCAGACTAATATGTTAGGAAGAAGAGAGGAGTCAGACTAATATGTTAGGAAGAAGAGAGGGGACAGACTAATATGCTAGGAAGAAGAGAAGAGACAGACTAATATGTTAGGAAGAAGAGAGTGGACAGACTAATATGTTATGAAGAAGAGAAGAGACAGATGAATATGTTAGGAAGAAGAGAGGAGACAGACTAATTTGTTAGGAAGAAGAGAGTGGACAGACTAATATGTTAGGAAGAAGAGAGTGGACAGACTAATATGTTAGGAAGAAGAGAGAGGAGTCAGACTAATATGTTAGGAAGGAGAGAGTGGACAGACTAATATGTTAGGAAGAAGAGAGTGGACAGACTAATATGTTAGGAAGGAGAGAGTGGACAGACTAATATGTTAGGAAGAAGAGAGGGGACAGACTATTATGTTAGGAAGAAGAGAGGAGACAGACTAATATGTTAGGAAGAAGAGAGTGGACAGACTAATATGTTAGGAAGAAGAGAAGAGACAGACTACTATGTTAGGAAGAAGAGAGTGGACATACTAATATGTTAGGAAGAAGAGAGAAGGCAGACTAATATTTTAGGAAGAAGAGAGGAGTCAGACTAATATGTTAGGAAAAAGAGAGTGGACAGACTAATATGTTAGGAAGAAGAGAAGAGACAGACTAATATGTTAGGAAGAAGAGAGTGGACAGACTAATATGTTATGAAGAAGAGAAGAGACAGACTACTATGTTAGGAAGAAGAGAGTTGACAGACTAATATGTTAGGAAGAAGAGAAGAGACAGACTAATATGTTAGGAAGAAGAGAGTTGACAGACTAATATGTTAAGAAGAAGAGAGGAGACAGACTAATATGTTAGGAAGAAGATAAGAGACAGACTAATATGTTAGGAAGAAGAGAGGAGTCAGACTACTATGTTAGAAAGAAGAGAAGAGACAGACTAATTTGTTAGGAAGAAGAGAGGAGACAGACTAATATGTTAGGAAGAAGAGAGGAGACAGACTAATATGTTAGGAAGAAGAGAAGAGACAGACTAATTTGTTAGGAAGAAGAGAGGAGACAGACTAATATGTTAGGAAGAAGAGAGGGGACAGACTAATATGTTAGGAAGAAGAGAAGAGACAGACTAATATGTTATGAAGAAGAGAAGAGACAGACTAATTTGTTAGGAAGAAGAGAGGAGACAGACTAATATGTTAGGAAGAAGAGAGGAGACAGACTAATATGTTAGGAGGAAGAGAGTGGACAGACTAATATGTTAGGAAGAAAAGAGGAGGCATACTAATATGTTAGGAAGAAGAGAGGATACAGACTACTATGTTAGGAAGAAGAGAGGAGACAGACTACTATGTTAGGAAGAAGAGAGGAGACAGACTAATATGTTAGGAAGAAGATAAGAGACAGACTAATATGTTAGGAAGAAGAGAGGAGACAGACTAATATGTTAGGAAGAAGAGAAGAGACAAACAAATATGTTAGGAAGAAGAGAGGAGACAGACTAATATGTTAGGAAGAAGAGAGGAGACAGACTAATATGTTAGGAAGAAGAGAGTGGACAGACTAATATGTTAGGAAGAAGAGAGTTGACAGACTAATATGTTAAGAAGAAGAGAGGAGACAGACTAATATGTTAGGAAGAAGATAAGAGACAGACTAATATGTTAGGAAGAAGAGAGGAGACAGACTAATATGTTAGGAAGAAGAGAAGAGACAAACGAATATGTTAGGAAGAAGAGAGGAGACAGACTAATATGTTAGGAAGAAGAGAGGAGACAGACTAATATGTTTGGAAGAAGAAAGGAGACAGACTAATATGTTAGGAAGAAGAGAAGTGACAGACTAATATGTTAGGAAGAAGAGAGTGGACAGACTAATATGTTATGAAGAAGAGAGGAGACAGACTAATATGTTAGGAAGAAGAGAGGAGACAGACTAATATGTTAGGAAGAAGAGAGGAGACAGACTAATATTTTAGGAAGAAGAGAGGAGACAGACTAATATTTTAGGAAGAAGAGAGGAGACAGACTAATATGTTAGGAAGAAGAGAGGAGACAGACTAATATGTTAGGAAGAAGAGAGTGGACAGACTAATATGTTAGGAAGAAGAGAAGAGACAGACTAATATGTTAGGAAGAAGAGAGTGGACAGACTAATATGTTAGGAAGAAGTGAGGAGACAGACTAATATGTTAGGAAGGAGAGAGTGGACAGACTAATATGTTAGGAAGAAGAGAGTGGACAGACTAATATGTTAGGAAGAAGAGAGGAGACAGACTAATATGTTAGGAAGAAGAGAGGAGACAGACTAATATGTTAGGAAGAAGAGAGGAGACAGACTAATATGTTAGGAAGAAGAGAGGAGACAGACTAATATTTTAGGAAGAAGAGAGGAGACAGACTAATATTTTAGGAAGAAGAGAGGAGACAGACTAATATGTTAGGAAGAAGAGAGGAGACAGACTAATATGTTAGGAAGAAGAGAGTGGACAGACTAATATGTTAGGAAGAAGAGAAGAGACAGACTAATATGTTAGGAAGAAGAGAGTGGACAGACTAATATGTTAGGAAGAAGTGAGGAGACAGACTAATATGTTAGGAAGGAGAGAGTGGACAGACTAATATGTTAGGAAGAAGAGAGTGGACAGACTAATATGTTAGGAAGAAGAGAGGAGACAGACTAATATGTTAGGAAGAAGAGAAGAGACAGACTAATATGTTAGGAAGAAGAGAGTGGACAGACTAATATGTTAGGAAGAAGTGAGGAGACAGACTAATATGTTAGGAAGGAGAGAGTGGACAGACTAATATGTTAGGAAGAAGAGAGAAGGCAGACTAATATGTTAGGAAGAAGAGAGGAGTCAGACTAATATGTTAGGAAAAAGAGAGTGGACAGACTAATATGTTAGGAAGAAGAGAAGAGACAGACTAATATGTTAGGAAGAAGAGAGTGGACAGACTAATATGTTATGAAGAAGAGAAGAGACAGATGAATATGTTAGGAAGAAGAGAGGAGACAGACTAATTTGTTAGGAAGAAGAGAGTGGACAGACTAATATGTTAGGAAGAAGAGAAGAGACAGACTACTATGTTAGGAAGAAGAGAGGAGTCAGACTACTATGTTAGGAAGAAGAGAAGAGACAGACTAATTTGTTAGGAAGAAGAGAGGAGACAGACTAATATGTTAGGAAGAAGAGAGGAGACAGACTAATATGTTAGGAAGAAGAGAAGAGACAGACTAATTTGTTAGGAAGAAGAGAGGAGACAGACTAATATGTTAGGAAGAAGAGAGGAGACAGACTAATATGTTAGGAAGAAGAGAAGAGACAGACTAATATGTTATGAAGAAGAGAAGAGACAGACTAATTTGTTAGGAAGAAGAGAGAGGAGTCAGACTAATATGTTAGGAAGGAGAGAGTGGACAGACTAATATTTTAGGAAGAAGAGAGTGGACAGACTAATATGTTAGGAAGGAGAGAGTGGACAGGCTAATATGTTAGGAAGAAGAGAGGGGACAGACTATTATGTTAGGAAGAAGAGAGGAGACAGACTAATATGTTAGGAAGAAGAGAGTGGACAGACTAATATGTTAGGAAGAAGAGAAGAGACAGACTACTATGTTAGGAAGAAGAGAGTGGACATACTAATATGTTAGGAAGAAGAGAGAAGGCAGACTAATATGTTAGGAAGAAGAGAGGAGTCAGACTAATATGTTAGGAAAAAGAGAGTGGACAGACTAATATGTTAGGAAGAAGAGAAGAGACAGACTAATATGTTAGGAAGGAGAGAGTGGACAGACTAATATGTTAGGAAGAAGAGAGGGGACAGACTATTATGTTAGGAAGAAGAGAGGAGACAGACTACTATGTTAGGAAGAAGAGAGTGGACAGACTAATATGTTATGAAGAAGAGAAGAGACAGATGAATATGTTAGGAAGAAGAGAGGAGACAGACTAATTTGTTAGGAAGAAGAGAGTGGACAGACTAATATGTTAGGAAGAAGAGAAGAGACAGACTACTATGTTAGGAAGAAGAGAGGAGTCAGACTACTATGTTAGGAAGAAGAGAAGAGACAGACTAATTTGTTAGGAAGAAGAGAGGAGACAGACTAATATGTTAGGAAGAAGAGAGGAGACAGACTAATATGTTAGGAAGAAGAGAAGAGACAGACTAATTTGTTAGGAAGAAGAGAGGAGACAGACTAATATGTTAGGAAGAAGAGAGGGGACAGACTAATATGGTAGGAAGAAGAGAAGAGACAGACTAATATGTTATGAAGAAGAGAAGAGACAGACTAATTTGTTAGGAAGAAGAGAGGAGACAGACTAATATGTTAGGAAGAAGAGAGGAGACAGACTAATATGTTAGGAGGAAGAGAGTGGACAGACTAATATGTTAGGAAGAAAAGAGGAGGCATACTAATATGTTAGGAAGAAGAGAGGATACAGACTACTATGTTAGGAAGAAGAGAGGAGACAGACTACTATGTTAGGAAGAAGAGAGGAGACAGACTAATATGTTAGGAAGAAGATAAGAGACAGACTAATATGTTAGGAAGAAGAGAGGAGACAGACTAATATGTTAGGAAGAAGAGAAGAGACAAACGAATATGTTAGGAAGAAGAGAGGAGACAGACTAATATGTTAGGAAGAAGAGAGGAGACAGACTAATATGTTAGGAAGAAGAGAGTGGACAGACTAATATGTTAGGAAGAAGAGAGTTGACAGACTAATATGTTAAGAAGAAGAGAGGAGACAGACTAATATGTTAGGAAGAAGATAAGAGACAGACTAATATGTTAGGAAGAAGAGAGGAGACAGACTAATATGTTAGGAAGAAGAGAAGAGACAAACGAATATGTTAGGAAGAAGAGAGGAGACAGACTAATATGTTAGGAAGAAGAGAGGAGACAGACTAATATGTTTGGAAGAAGAAAGGAGACAGACTAATATGTTAGGAAGAAGAGAAGTGACAGACTAATATGTTAGGAAGAAGAGAGTGGACAGACTAATATGTTATGAAGAAGAGAGGAGACAGACTAATATGTTAGGAAGAAGAGAGGAGTCAGACTAATATTTTAGGAAGAAGAGAGGAGACAGACTAATATTTTTAGGAAGAAGAGAGGAGACAGACTAATATGTTAGGAAGAAGAGAGGAGACAGACTAATATGTTAGGAAGAAGAGAGTGGACAGACTAATATGTTAGGAAGAAGAGAAGAGACAGACTAATATGTTAGGAAGAAGAGAGTGGACAGACTAATATGTTAGGAAGAAGTGAGGAGACAGACTAATATGTTAGGAAGGAGAGAGTGGACAGACTAATATGTTAGGAAGAAGAGAGTGGACAGACTAATATGTTAGGAAGAAGAGAGGAGACAGACTAATATGTTAGGAAGAAGAGAGGAGACAGACTAATATGTTAGGAAGAAGAGAGGAGACAGACTAATATGTTAGGAAGAAGAGAGGAGACAGACTAATATTTTAGGAAGAAGAGAGGAGACAGACTAATATTTTAGGAAGAAGAGAGGAGACAGACTAATATGTTAGGAAGAAGAGAGGAGACAGACTAATATGTTAGGAAGAAGAGAGTGGACAGACTAATATGTTAGGAAGAAGAGAAGAGACAGACTAATATGTTAGGAAGAAGAGAGTGGACAGACTAATATGTTAGGAAGAAGTGAGGAGACAGACTAATATGTTAGGAAGGAGAGAGTGGACAGACTAATATGTTAGGAAGAAGAGAGTGGACAGACTAATATGTTAGGAAGAAGAGAGGAGACAGACTAATATGTTAGGAAGAAGAGAAGAGACAGACTAATATGTTAGGAAGAAGAGAGTGGACAGACTAATATGTTAGGAAGAAGTGAGGAGACAGACTAATATGTTAGGAAGGAGAGAGTGGACAGACTAATATGTTAGGAAGAAGAGAGTGGACAGACTAATATGTTAGGAAGAAGAGAGGAGACAGACTAATATGTTAGGAAGAAGAGAGGAGACAGACTAATATGTTAGGAAGGAGAGAGGAGTCAGACTAATATGTTAGGAAGAAGAGAGTGGACAGACTAATATGCTAGGAAGAAGAGAAGAGACAGACTACTATGTTAGGAAGAAGAGAGTGGACATACTAATATGTTAGGAAGAAGAGAGAAGGCAGACTAATATGTTAGGAAGAAGAGAGGAGTCAGACTAATATGTTAGGAAGAAGAGAGGGGACAGACTAATATGCTAGGAAGAAGAGAAGAGACAGACTAATATGTTAGGAAGAAGAGAGTGGACAGACTAATATGTTATGAAGAAGAGAAGAGACAGATGAATATGTTAGGAAGAAGAGAGGAGACAGACTAATTTGTTAGGAAGAAGAGAGTGGACAGACTAATATGTTAGGAAGAAGAGAGTGGACAGACTAATATGTTAGGAAGAAGAGAGAGGAGTCAGACTAATATGTTAGGAAGGAGAGAGTGGACAGACTAATATGTTAGGAAGAAGAGAGTGGACAGACTAATATGTTAGGAAGGAGAGAGTGGACAGACTAATATGTTAGGAAGAAGAGAGGGGACAGACTATTATGTTAGGAAGAAGAGAGGAGACAGACTAATATGTTAGGAAGAAGAGAGTGGACAGACTAATATGTTAGGAAGAAGAGAAGAGACAGACTACTATGTTAGGAAGAAGAGAGTGGACATACTAATATGTTAGGAAGAAGAGAGAAGGCAGACTAATATGTTAGGAAGAAGAGAGGAGTCAGACTAATATGTTAGGAAAAAGAGAGTGGACAGACTAATATGTTAGGAAGAAGAGAAGAGACAGACTAATATGTTAGGAAGAAGAGAGTGGACAGACTAATATGTTATGAAGAAGAGAAGAGACAGATGAATATGTTAGGAAGAAGAGAGGAGACAGACTAATTTGTTAGGAAGAAGAGAGTGGACAGACTAATAAGTTAGGAAAAAGAGAGTGGACAGACTAATATGTTAGGAAGAAGAGAGAGGAGTCAGACTAATATGTTAGGAAGGAGAGAGTGGACAGACTAATATGTTAGGAAGGAGAGAGTGGACAGACTAATATGTTAGGAAGAAGAGAGGGGACAGACTATTATGTTAGGAAGAAGAGAGGAGACAGACTAATATGTTAGGAAGAAGAGAGTGGACAGACTAATATGTTAGGAAGAAGAGAAGAGACAGACTACTATGTTAGGAAGAAGAGAGTGGACATACTAATATGTTAGGAAGAAGAGAGAAGGCAGACTAATATGTTAGGAAGAAGAGAGGAGTCAGACTAATATGTTAGGAAAAAGAGAGTGGACAGACTAATATGTTAGGAAGAAGAGAGGGGACAGACTATTATGTTAGGAAGAAGAGAGGAGACAGACTAATATGTTAGGAAGAAGAGAGTGGACAGACTAATATGTTAGGAAGAAGAGAAGAGACAGACTACTATGTTAGGAAGAAGAGAGTGGACATACTAATATGTTAGGAAGAAGAGAGAAGGCAGACTAATATGTTAGGAAGAAGAGAGGAGTCAGACTAATATGTTAGGAAAAAGAGAGTGGACAGACTAATATGTTAGGAAGAAGAGAAGAGACAGACTAATATGTTAGGAAGAAGAGAGTGGACAGACTAATATGTTATGAAGAAGAGAAGAGACAGATGAATATGTTAGGAAGAAGAGAGGAGACAGACTAATTTGTTAGGAAGAAGAGAGTGGACAGACTAATATGTTAGGAAGAAGAGAGGAGACAGACTAATATGTTAGGAGGAAGAGAGTGGACAGACTAATATGTTAGGAAGAAAAGAGGAGGCCTACTAATATGTTAGGAAGAAGAGAGGATACAGACTACTATGTTAGGAAGAAGAGAGGAGACAGACTACTATGTTAGGAAGAAGAGAGGAGACAGACTAATATGTTAGGAAGAAGATAAGAGACAGACTAATATGTTAGGAAGAAGAGAGGAGACAGACTAATATGTTAGGAAGAAGAGAAGAGACAAACGAATATGTTAGGAAGAAGAGAGGAGACAGACTAATATGTTAGGAAGAAGAGAGGAGACAGACTAATATGTTAGGAAGAAGAGAGTGGACAGACTAATATGTTAGGAAGAAGAGAGTTGACAGACTAATATGTTAAGAAGAAGTGAGGAGACAGACTAATATGTTAGGAAGAAGATAAGAGACAGACTAATATGTTAGGAAGAAGAGAGGAGACAGACTAATATGTTAGGAAGAAGAGAAGAGACAAACGAATATGTTAGGAAGAAGAGAGGAGACAGACTAATATGTTAGGAAGAAGAGAGGAGACAGACTAATATGTTAGGAAGAAGAGAGGGGACAGACTATTATGTTAGGAAGAAGAGAGGAGACAGACTAATATGTTAGGAAGAAGAGAGTGGACAGACTAATATGTTAGGAAGAAGAGAGGAGACAGACTAATATGTTAGGAATAAGAGAGGGGACAGACTAATATGTTAGGAAGAAGAGAGTGGACAGACTAATATGTTAGGAAGAAGAGAAGAGACAGACTACTATGTTAGGAAGAAGAGAGGAGTCAGACTACTATGTTAGGAAGAAGAGAAGAGACAGACTAATTTGTTAGGAAGAAGAGAGGAGACAGACTAATTTGTTAGGAAGAAGAGAGGAGACAGACTAATATGTTAGGAAGAAGAGAGGGGACAGACTAATATGTTAGGAAGAAGAGAAGAGACAGACTAATATGTTATGAAGAAGAGAAGAGACAGACTAATTTGTTAGGAAGAAGAGAGGAGACAGACTAATATGTTAGGAAGAAGAGAGGAGACAGACTAATATGTTAGGAGGAAGAGAGTGGACAGACTAATATGTTAGGAAGAAAAGAGGAGGCATACTAATATGTTAGGAAGAAGAGAGGATACAGACTACTATGTTAGGAAGAAGAGAGGAGACAGACTACTATGTTAGGAAGAAGAGAGGAGACAGACTAATATGTTAGGAAGAAGATAAGAGACAGACTAATATGTTAGGAAGAAGAGAGGAGACAGACTAATATGTTAGGAAGAAGAGAAGAGACAAACGAATATGTTAGGAAGAAGAGAGGAGACAGACTAATATGTTAGGAAGAAGAGAGGAGACAGACTAATATGTTAGGAAGAAGAGAGTGGACAGACTAATATGTTAGGAAGAAGAGAGTTGACAGACTAATATGTTAGGAAGAAGAGAGGAGACATACTAATATGTTAGGAAGAAGAGAAGAGACAAACGAATATGTTAGGAAGAAGAGAGGAGACAGACTAATATGTTAGGAAGAAGAGAGGAGACAGACTAATATGTTAGGAAGAAGAGAGGGGACAGACTATTATGTTAGGAAGAAGAGAGGAGACAGACTAATATGTTAGGAGGAAGAGAGTGGACAGACTAATATGTTAGGAAGAAAAGAGGAGGCATACTAATATGTTAGGAAGAAGAGAGGATACAGACTACTATGTTAGGAAGAAGAGAGGAGACAGACTACTATGTTAGGAAGAAGAGAGGAGACAGACTAATATGTTAGGAAGAAGATAAGAGACAGACTAATATGTTAGGAAGAAGAGAGGAGACAGACTAATATGTTAGGAAGAAGAGAAGAGACAAACGAATATGTTAGGAAGAAGAGAGGAGACAGACTAATATGTTAGGAAGAAGAGAGGAGACAGACTAATATGTTAGGAAGAAGAGAGTGGACAGACTAATATGTTAGGAAGAAGAGAGTTGACAGACTAATATGTTAGGAAGAAGAGAGGAGACATACTAATATGTTAGGAAGAAGAGAAGAGACAAACGAATATGTTAGGAAGAAGAGAGTGGACAGACTAATATGTTAGGAAGAAGAGAGGAGACAGACTAATATGTTAGGAAGAAGAGAGTGTACAGACTAATATGTTAGGAAGAAGAGAGGAGACAGACTAATATGTTAGGAAGAAGAGAGGAGACAGACTAATATGTTAGGAAGAAGAGAGGAGACAGACTAATATGTTAGGAAGAAGATAAGAGACAGACTAATATGTTAGGAAGAAGAGAGGAGACAGACTAATATGTTAGGAAGAAGAGAAGAGACAAACGAATATGTTAGGAAGAAGAGAGGAGACAGACTAATATGTTAGGAAGAAGAGAGGAGACAGACTAATATGTTAGGAAGAAGAGAGTGGACAGACTAATATGTTAGGAAGAAGAGAGTTGACAGACTAATATGTTAAGAAGAAGAGAGGAGACAGACTAATATGTTAGGAAGAAGATAAGAGACAGACTAATATGTTAGGAAGAAGAGAGGAGACAGACTAATATGTTAGGAAGAAGAGAAGAGACAAACGAATATGTTAGGAAGAAGAGAGGAGACAGACTAATATGTTAGGAAGAAGAGAGGAGACAGACTAATATGTTAGGAAGAAGAGAGGGGACAGACTATTATGTTAGGAAGAAGAGAGGAGACAGACTAATATGTTAGGAAGAAGAGAGTGGACAGACTAATATGTTAGGAAGAAGAGAGGAGACAGACTAATATGTTAGGAAGAAGAGAGGAGACAGACTAATATGTTTGGAAGAAGAAAGGAGACAGACTAATATGTTAGGAAGAAGAGAAGTGACAGACTAATATGTTAGGAAGAAGAGAGTGGACAGACTAATATGTTATGAAGAAGAGAGGAGACAGACTAATATGTTAGGAAGAAGAGAGGAGACAGACTAATATGTTAGGAAGAAGAGAGGAGACAGACTAATATTTTAGGAAGAAGAGAGGAGACAGACTAATATTTTAGGAAGAAGAGAGGAGACAGACTAATATGTTAGGAAGAAGAGAAGAGACAGACTAATATGTTAGGAAGAAGAGAGTGGACAGACTAATATGTTAGGAAGAAGTGAGGAGACAGACTAATATGTTAGGAAGGAGAGAGTGGACAGACTAATATGTTAGGAAGAAGAGAGTGGACAGACTAATATGTTAGGAAGAAGAGAGGAGACAGACTAATATGTTAGGAAGAAGAGAGGAGACAGACTAATATGTTAGGAAGAAGAGAGGAGACAGACTAATATGTTAGGAAGAAGAGAGGAGACAGACTAATATTTTAGGAAGAAGAGAGGAGACAGACTAATATTTTAGGAAGAAGAGAGGAGACAGACTAATATGTTAGGAAGAAGAGAGGAGACAGACTAATATGTTAGGAAGAAGAGAGTGGACAGACTAATATGTTAGGAAGAAGAGAAGAGACAGACTAATATGTTAGGAAGAAGAGAGTGGACAGACTAATATGTTAGGAAGAAGTGAGGAGACAGACTAATATGTTAGGAATGAGAGAGTGAACAGACTAATATGTTAGGAAGAAGAGAGTGGACAGACTAATATGTTAGGAAGAAGATAAGAGACAGACTAATATGTTAGGAAGAAGAGAGGAGACAGACTAATATGTTAGGAAGAAGAGAAGAGACAAACGAATATGTTAGGAAGAAGAGAGGAGACAGACTAATATGTTAGGAAGAAGAGAGGAGACAGACTAATATGTTAGGAAGAAGAGAGTGGACAGACTAATATGTTAGGAAGAAGAGAGTTGACAGACTAATATGTTAGGAAGAAGAGAGGAGACATACTAATATGTTAGGAAGAAGAGAAGAGACAAACGAATATGTTAGGAAGAAGAGAGGAGACAGACTAATATGTTAGGAAGAAGAGAGGAGACAGACTAATATGTTAGGAAGAAGAGAGGGGACAGACTATTATGTTAGGAAGAAGAGAGGAGACAGACTAATATGTTAGGAGGAAGAGAGTGGACAGACTAATATGTTAGGAAGAAAAGAGGAGGCATACTAATATGTTAGGAAGAAGAGAGGATACAGACTACTATGTTAGGAAGAAGAGAGGAGACAGACTACTATGTTAGGAAGAAGAGAGGAGACAGACTAATATGTTAGGAAGAAGATAAGAGACAGACTAATATGTTAGGAAGAAGAGAGGAGACAGACTAATATGTTAGGAAGAAGAGAAGAGACAAACGAATATGTTAGGAAGAAGAGAGGAGACAGACTAATATGTTAGGAAGAAGAGAGGAGACAGACTAATATGTTAGGAAGAAGAGAGTGGACAGACTAATATGTTAGGAAGAAGAGAGTTGACAGACTAATATGTTAGGAAGAAGAGAGGAGACAGACTAATATGTTAGGAGGAAGAGAGTGGACAGACTAATATGTTAGGAAGAAAAGAGGAGGCATACTAATATGTTAGGAAGAAGAGAGGATACAGACTACTATGTTAGGAAGAAGAGAGGAGACAGACTACTATGTTAGGAAGAAGAGAGGAGACAGACTAATATGTTAGGAAGAAGATAAGAGACAGACTAATATGTTAGGAAGAAGAGAGGAGACAGACTAATATGTTAGGAAGAAGAGAAGAGACAAACGAATATGTTAGGAAGAAGAGAGGAGACAGACTAATATGTTAGGAAGAAGAGAGGAGACAGACTAATATGTTAGGAAGAAGAGAGTGGACAGACTAATATGTTAGGAAGAAGAGAGTTGACAGACTAATATGTTAGGAAGAAGAGAGGAGACATACTAATATGTTAGGAAGAAGAGAAGAGACAAACGAATATGTTAGGAAGAAGAGAGTGGACAGACTAATATGTTAGGAAGAAGAGAGGAGACAGACTAATATGTTAGGAAGAAGAGAGTGTACAGACTAATATGTTAGGAAGAAGAGAGGAGACAGACTAATATGTTAGGAAGAAGAGAGGAGACAGACTAATATGTTAGGAAGAAGAGAGGAGACAGACTAATATGTTAGGAAGAAGATAAGAGACAGACTAATATGTTAGGAAGAAGAGAAGAGACAAACGAATATGTTAGGAAGAAGAGAGTGGACAGACTAATATGTTAGGAAGAAGAGAGGAGACAGACTAATATGTTAGGAAGAAGAGAGTGTACAGACTAATATGTTAGGAAGAAGAGAGGAGACAGACTAATATGTTAGGAAGAAGAGAGGAGACAGACTAATATGTTAGGAAGAAGAGAGGAGACAGACTAATATGTTAGGAAGAAGATAAGAGACAGACTAATATGTTAGGAAGAAGAGAGGAGACAGACTAATATGTTAGGAAGAAGAGAAGAGACAAACGAATATGTTAGGAAGAAGAGAGGAGACAGACTAATATGTTAGGAAGAAGAGAGGAGACAGACTAATATGTTAGGAAGAAGAGAGTGGACAGACTAATATGTTAGGAAGAAGAGAGTTGACAGACTAATATGTTAAGAAGAAGAGAGGAGACAGACTAATATGTTAGGAAGAAGATAAGAGACAGACTAATATGTTAGGAAGAAGAGAGGAGACAGACTAATATGTTAGGAAGAAGAGAAGAGACAAACGAATATGTTAGGAAGAAGAGAGGAGACAGACTAATATGTTAGGAAGAAGAGAGGAGACAGACTAATATGTTAGGAAGAAGAGAGGGGACAGACTATTATGTTAGGAAGAAGAGAGGAGACAGACTAATATGTTAGGAAGAAGAGAGTGGACAGACTAATATGTTAGGAAGAAGAGAGGAGACAGACTAATATGTTAGGAAGAAGAGAGGAGACAGACTAATATGTTTGGAAGAAGAAAGGAGACAGACTAATATGTTAGGAAGAAGAGAAGTGACAGACTAATATGTTAGGAAGAAGAGAGTGGACAGACTAATATGTTATGAAGAAGAGAGGAGACAGACTAATATGTTAGGAAGAAGAGAGGAGACAGACTAATATGTTAGGAAGAAGAGAGGAGACAGACTAATATTTTAGGAAGAAGAGAGGAGACAGACTAATATTTTAGGAAGAAGAGAGGAGACAGACTAATATGTTAGGAAGAAGAGAAGAGACAGACTAATATGTTAGGAAGAAGAGAGTGGACAGACTAATATGTTAGGAAGAAGTGAGGAGACAGACTAATATGTTAGGAAGGAGAGAGTGGACAGACTAATATGTTAGGAAGAAGAGAGTGGACAGACTAATATGTTAGGAAGAAGAGAAGAGACAAACGAATATGTTAGGAAGAAGAGAGGAGACAGACTAATATGTTAGGAAGAAGAGAGGAGACAGACTAATATGTTAGGAAGAAGAGAGGGGACAGACTATTATGTTAGGAAGAAGAGAGGAGACAGACTAATATGTTAGGAAGAAGAGAGTGGACAGACTAATATGTTAGGAAGAAGAGAGGAGACAGACTAATATGTTAGGAAGAAGAGAGGAGACAGACTAATATGTTTGGAAGAAGAAAGGAGACAGACTAATATGTTAGGAAGAAGAGAAGTGACAGACTAATATGTTAGGAAGAAGAGAGTGGACAGACTAATATGTTATGAAGAAGAGAGGAGACAGACTAATATGTTAGGAAGAAGAGAGGAGACAGACTAATATGTTAGGAAGAAGAGAGGAGACAGACTAATATTTTAGGAAGAAGAGAGGAGACAGACTAATATTTTAGGAAGAAGAGAGGAGACAGACTAATATGTTAGGAAGAAGAGAAGAGACAGACTAATATGTTAGGAAGAAGAGAGTGGACAGACTAATATGTTAGGAAGAAGTGAGGAGACAGACTAATATGTTAGGAAGGAGAGAGTGGACAGACTAATATGTTAGGAAGAAGAGAGTGGACAGACTAATATGTTAGGAAGAAGAGAGGAGACAGACTAATATGTTAGGAAGAAGAGAGGAGACAGACTAATATGTTAGGAAGAAGAGAGGAGACAGACTAATATGTTAGGAAGAAGAGAGGAGACAGACTAATATTTTAGGAAGAAGAGAGGAGACAGACTAATATTTTAGGAAGAAGAGAGGAGACAGACTAATATGTTAGGAAGAAGAGAGGAGACAGACTAATATGTTAGGAAGAAGAGAGTGGACAGACTAATATGTTAGGAAGAAGAGAAGAGACAGACTAATATGTTAGGAAGAAGAGAGTGGACAGACTAATATGTTAGGAAGAAGTGAGGAGACAGACTAATATGTTAGGAATGAGAGAGTGAACAGACTAATATGTTAGGAAGAAGAGAGTGGACAGACTAATATGTTAGGAAGAAGATAAGAGACAGACTAATATGTTAGGAAGAAGAGAGGAGACAGACTAATATGTTAGGAAGAAGAGAAGAGACAAACGAATATGTTAGGAAGAAGAGAGGAGACAGACTAATATGTTAGGAAGAAGAGAGGAGACAGACTAATATGTTAGGAAGAAGAGAGTGGACAGACTAATATGTTAGGAAGAAGAGAGGAGACAGACTAATATGTTAGGAAGAAGAGAGTGGACAGACTAATATGTTATGAAGAAGAGAGGAGACAGACTAATATGTTAGGAAGAAGAGAGGAGACAGACTAATATGTTAGGAAGAAGAGAGGAGACAGACTAATATTTTAGGAAGAAGAGAGGAGACAGACTAATATTTTAGGAAGAAGAGAGGAGACAGACTAATATGTTAGGAAGAAGAGAAGAGACAGACTAATATGTTAGGAAGAAGAGAGTGGACAGACTAATATGTTAGGAAGAAGTGAGGAGACAGACTAATATGTTAGGAAGGAGAGAGTGGACAGACTAATATGTTAGGAAGAAGAGAGTGGACAGACTAATATGTTAGGAAGAAGAGAGGAGACAGACTAATATGTTAGGAAGAAGAGAGGAGACAGACTAATATGTTAGGAAGAAGAGAGGAGACAGACTAATATGTTAGGAAGAAGAGAGGAGACAGACTAATATTTTAGGAAGAAGAGAGGAGACAGACTAATATTTTAGGAAGAAGAGAGGAGACAGACTAATATGTTAGGAAGAAGAGAGGAGACAGACTAATATGTTAGGAAGAAGAGAGTGGACAGACTAATATGTTAGGAAGAAGAGAAGAGACAGACTAATATGTTAGGAAGAAGAGAGTGGACAGACTAATATGTTAGGAAGAAGTGAGGAGACAGACTAATATGTTAGGAATGAGAGAGTGAACAGACTAATATGTTAGGAAGAAGAGAGTGGACAGACTAATATGTTAGGAAGAAGAGAGGAGACAGACTAATATGTTATGAAGAAGAGAAGAGACAGATGAATATGTTAGGAAGAAGAGAGGAGACAGACTAATTTGTTAGGAAGAAGAGAGTGGACAGACTAATATGTTAGGAAGAAGAGAGTGGACAGACTAATATGTTAGGAAGAAGAGAGAGGAGTCAGATTAATATGTTAGGAAGGAGAGAGTGGACAGACTAATATGTTAGGAAGAAGAGAGTGGACAGACTAATATGTTAGGAAGGAGAGAGTGGACAGACTAATATGTTAGGAAGAAGAGAGGGGACAGACTATTATGTTAGGAAGAAGAGAGGAGACAGACTAATATGTTTGGAAGAAGAAAGGAGACAGACTAATATGTTAGGAAGAAGAGAAGTGACAGACTAATATGTTAGGAAGAAGAGAGTGGACAGACTAATATGTTATGAAGAAGAGAGGAGACAGACTAATATGTTAGGAAGAAGAGAGGAGACAGACTAATATGTTAGGAAGAAGAGAGGAGACAGACTAATATGTTAGGAAGAAGAGAGGATACAGACTACTATGTTAGGAAGAAGAGAGGAGACAGACTAATATGTTAGGAAGAAGAGAGTGGACAGACTAATATGTTAGGAAGAAGAGAGTGGACAGACTAATATGTTAGGAAGAAGAGAGGAGACAGACTAATATGTTAGGAAGAAGAGAGGAGACAGACTAATATGTTAGGAAGAAGAGAGGAGACAGACTAATATGTTAGGAAGAAGAGAGGAGACAGACTAATATTTTAGGAAGAAGAGAGGAGACAGACTAATATTTTAGGAAGAAGAGTGGAGACAGACTAATATGTTAGGAAGAAGAGAGGAGACAGACTAATATGTTAGGAAGAAGAGAGTGGACAGACTAATATGTTAGGAAGAAGAGAAGAGACAGACTAATATGTTAGGAAGAAGAGAGTGGACAGACTAATATGTTAGGAAGAAGTGAGGAGACAGACTAATATGTTAGGAAGGAGAGAGTGGACAGACTAATATGTTAGGAAGAAGAGAGTGGACAGACTAATATGTTAGGAAGAAGAGAGGAGACAGACTAATATGTTATGAAGAAGAGAAGAGACAGATGAATATGTTAGGAAGAAGAGAGGAGACAGACTAATTTGTTAGGAAGAAGAGAGTGGACAGACTAATATGTTAGGAAGAAGAGAGTGGACAGACTAATATGTTAGGAAGAAGAGAGAGGAGTCAGACTAATATGTTAGGAAGGAGAGAGTGGACAGACTAATATGTTAGGAAGAAGAGAGTGGACAGACTAATATGTTAGGAAGGAGAGAGTGGACAGACTAATATGTTAGGAAGAAGAGAGGGGACAGACTATTATGTTAGGAAGAAGAGAGGAGACAGACTAATATGTTAGGAAGAAGAGAGTGGACAGACTAATATGTTAGGAAGAAGAGAAGAGACAGACTACTATGTTAGGAAGAAGAGAGTGGACATACTAATATGTTAGGAAGAAGAGAGAAGGCAGACTAATATGTTAGGAAGAAGAGAGGAGTCAGACTAATATGTTAGGAAAAAGAGAGTGGACAGACTAATATGTTAGGAAGAAGAGAAGAGACAGACTAATATGTTAGGAAGAAGAGAGTGGACAGACTAATATGTTATGAAGAAGAGAAGAGACAGATGAATATGTTAGGAAGAAGAGAGTGGACAGACTAATATGTTATGAAGAAGAGAAGAGACAGATGAATATGTTAGGAAGAAGAGAGGAGACAGACTAATTTGTTAGGAAGAAGAGAGTGGACAGACTAATATGTTAGGAAGAAGAGAAGAGACAGACTACTATGTTAGGAAGAAGAGAGGAGTCAGACTACTATGTTAGGAAGAAGAGAAGAGACAGACTAATTTGTTAGGAAGAAGAGAGGAGACAGACTAATATTTTAGGAAGAAGAGAGGAGACAGACTAATATGTTAGGAAGAAGAGAAGAGACTGACTAATTTGTTAGGAAGAAGAGAGGAGACAGACTAATATGTTAGGAAGAAGAGAGGGGACTGACTAATATGTTAGGAAGAAGAGAAGAGACAGACTAATATGTTATGAAGAAGAGAAGAGACAGACTAATTTGTTAGGAAGAAGAGAGTGGACAGACTAATATGTTAGGAAGAAGAGAGTGGACAGACTAATATGTTAGGAAGAAGAGAAGAGACAGACTAATATGTTAGGAAGAAGAGAGTGGACAGACTAATATGTTATGAAGAAGAGAAGAGACAGATGAATATGTTAGGAAGAAGAGAGGAGACAGACTAATTTGTTAGGAAGAAGAGAGGAGTCAGACTACTATGTTAGGAAGAAGAGAAGAGACAGACTACTATGTTAGGAAGAAGAGAGGAGTCAGACTACTATGTTAGGAAGAAGAGAAGAGACAGACTAATTTGTTAGGAAGAAGAGAGGAGACAGACTAATATGTTAGGAAGAAGAGAGGAGACAGACTAATATGTTAGGAAGAAGAGAAGAGACAGACTAATTTGTTACGAAGTAGAGAGGAGACAGACTAATATGTTAGGAAGAAGAGAGGGGACAGACTAATATGTTAGGAGGAAGAGAGTGGACAGACTAATATGTTAGGAAGAAAAGAGGAGGCATACTAATATGTTAGGAAGAAGAGAGGATACAGACTACTATGTTAGGAAGAAGAGAGGAGACAGACTAATATGTTAGGAAGAAGAGAGTGGACAGACTAATATGTTAGGAAGAAGAGAGTGGACAGACTAATATGTTAGGAAGAAGAGAGGAGACAGACTAATATGTTAGGAAGAAGAGAGGAGACAGACTAATATGTTAGGAAGAAGAGAGGAGACAGACTAATATGTTAGGAAGAAGAGAGGAGACAGACTAATATTTTAGGAAGAAGAGAGGAGACAGACTAATATTTTAGGAAGAAGAGTGGAGACAGACTAATATGTTAGGAAGAAGAGAGGAGACAGACTAATATGTTAGGAAGAAGAGAGTGGACAGACTAATATGTTAGGAAGAAGAGAAGAGACAGACTAATATGTTAGGAAGAAGAGAGTGGACATACTAATATGTTAGGAAGAAGTGAGGAGACAGACTAATATGTTAGGAAGGAGAGAGTGGACAGACTAATATGTTAGGAAGAAGAGAGTGGACAGACTAATATGTTAGGAAGAAGAGAGGAGACAGACTAATATGTTATGAAGAAGAGAAGAGACAGATGAATATGTTAGGAAGAAGAGAGGAGACAGACTAATTTGTTAGGAAGAAGAGAGTGGACAGACTAATATGTTAGGAAGAAGAGAGTGGACAGACTAATATGTTAGGAAGAAGAGAGAGGAGTCAGACTAATATGTTAGGAAGGAGAGAGTGGACAGACTAATATGTTAGGAAGAAGAGAGTGGACAGACTAATATGTTAGGAAGGAGAGAGTGGACAGACTAATATGTTAGGAAGAAGAGAGGGGACAGACTATTATGTTAGGAAGAAGAGAGGAGACAGACTAATATGTTAGGAAGAAGAGAGTGGACAGACTAATATGTTAGGAAGAAGAGAAGAGACAGACTACTATGTTAGGAAGAAGAGAGTGGACATACTAATATGTTAGGAAGAAGAGAGAAGGCAGACTAATATGTTAGGAAGAAGAGAGGAGTCAGACTAATATGTTAGGAAAAAGAGAGTGGACAGACTAATATGTTAGGAAGAAGAGAAGAGACAGACTAATATGTTAGGAAGAAGAGAGTGGACAGACTAATATGTTATGAAGAAGAGAAGAGACAGATGAATATGTTAGGAAGAAGAGAGGAGACAGACTAATTTGTTAGGAAGAAGAGAGTGGACAGACTAATATGTTAGGAAGAAGAGAAGAGACAGACTACTATGTTAGGAAGAAGAGAGGAGTCAGACTACTATGTTAGGAAGAAGAGAAGAGACAGACTAATTTGTTAGGAAGAAGAGAGGAGACAGACTAATATTTTAGGAAGAAGAGAGGAGACAGACTAATATGTTAGGAAGAAGAGAAGAGACAGACTAATTTGTTAGGAAGAAGAGAGGAGACAGACTAATATGTTAGGAAGAAGAGAGGGGACTGACTAATATGTTAGGAAGAAGAGAAGAGACAGACTAATATGTTATGAAGAAGAGAGTGGACAGACTAATATGTTAGGAAGAAAAGAGGAGGCATACTAATATGTTAGGAAGAAGAGAGGATACAGACTACTATGTTAGGAAGAAGAGAGGAGACAGACTAATATGTTAGGAAGAAGAGAGTGGACAGACTAATATGTTAGGAAGAAGAGAGTGGACAGACTAATATGTTAGGAAGAAGAGAGGAGACAGACTAATATGTTAGGAAGAAGAGAGGAGACAGACTAATATGTTAGGAAGAAGAGAGGAGACAGACTAATATGTTAGGAAGAAGAGAGGAGACAGACTAATATTTTAGGAAGAAGAGAGGAGACAGACTAATATTTTAGGAAGAAGAGTGGAGACAGACTAATATGTTAGGAAGAAGAGAGGAGACAGACTAATATGTTAGGAAGAAGAGAGTGGACAGACTAATATGTTAGGAAGAAGAGAAGAGACAGACTAATATGTTAGGAAGAAGAGAGTGGACAGACTAATATGTTAGGAAGAAGTGAGGAGACAGACTAATATGTTAGGAAGGAGAGAGTGGACAGACTAATATGTTAGGAAGAAGAGAGTGGACAGACTAATATGTTAGGAAGAAGAGAGGAGACAGACTAATATGTTATGAAGAAGAGAAGAGACAGATGAATATGTTAGGAAGAAGAGAGGAGACAGACTAATTTGTTAGGAAGAAGAGAGTGGACAGACTAATATGTTAGGAAGAAGAGAGTGGACAGACTAATATGTTAGGAAGAAGAGAGAGGAGTCAGACTAATATGTTAGGAAGGAGAGAGTGGACAGACTAATATGTTAGGAAGAAGAGAGTGGACAGACTAATATGTTAGGAAGGAGAGAGTGGACAGACTAATATGTTAGGAAGAAGAGAGGGGACAGACTATTATGTTAGGAAGAAGAGAGGAGACAGACTAATATGTTAGGAAGAAGAGAGTGGACAGACTAATATGTTAGGAAGAAGAGAAGAGACAGACTACTATGTTAGGAAGAAGAGAGTGGACATACTAATATGTTAGGAAGAAGAGAGAAGGCAGACTAATATGTTAGGAAGAAGAGAGGAGTCAGACTAATATGTTAGGAAAAAGAGAGTGGACAGACTAATATGTTAGGAAGAAGAGAAGAGACAGACTAATATGTTAGGAAGAAGAGAGTGGACAGACTAATATGTTATGAAGAAGAGAAGAGACAGATGAATATGTTAGGAAGAAGAGAGGAGACAGACTAATTTGTTAGGAAGAAGAGAGTGGACAGACTAATATGTTAGGAAGAAGAGAAGAGACAGACTACTATGTTAGGAAGAAGAGAGGAGTCAGACTACTATGTTAGGAAGAAGAGAAGAGACAGACTAATTTGTTAGGAAGAAGAGAGGAGACAGACTAATATTTTAGGAAGAAGAGAGGAGACAGACTAATATGTTAGGAAGAAGAGAAGAGACAGACTAATTTGTTAGGAAGAAGAGAGGAGACAGACTAATATGTTAGGAAGAAGAGAGGGGACTGACTAATATGTTAGGAAGAAGAGAAGAGACAGACTAATATGTTATGAAGAAGAGAAGAGACAGACTAATTTGTTAGGAAGAAGAGAGGAGACAGACTAATATGTTAGGAAGAAGAGAGGAGACAGACTAATATGTTAGGAGGAAGAGAGTGGACAGACTAATATGTTAGGAAGAAAAGAGGAGGCATACTAATATGTTAGGAAGAAGAGAGGATACAGACTACTATGTTAGGAAGAAGAGAGGAGACAGACTACTATGTTAGGAAGAAGAGAGGAGACAGACTAATATGTTAGGAAGAAGATAAGAGACAGACTAATATGTTAGGAAGAAGAGAGGAGACAGACTAATATGTTAGGAAGAAGAGAAGAGACAAACGAATATGTTAGGAAGAAGAGAGGAGACAGACTAATATGTTAGGAAGAGGAGAGGAGACAGACTAATATGTTAGGAAGAAGAGAAGAGACAGACTAATATGTTATGAAGAAGAGAAGAGACAGACTAATTTGTTAGGAAGAAGAGAGGAGACAGACTAATATGTTAGGAAGAAGAGAAGAGACAAACGAATATGTTAGGAAGAAGAGAGGAGACAGACTAATATGTTAGGAAGAGGAGAGGGGACAGACTAATATGTTAGGAAGAAGAGAAGAGACAGACTAATATGTTATGAAGAAGAGAAGAGACAGATTAATTTGTTAGGAAGAAGAGAGGAGACAGACTAATATGTTAGGAAGAAGAGAGGAGACAGACTAATATGTTAGGAGGAAGAGAGTGGACAGACTAATATGTTAGGAAGAAAAGAGGAGGCATACTAATATGTTAGGAAGAAGAGAGGATACAGACTACTATGTTAGGAAGAAGAGAGGAGACAGACTACTATGTTAGGAAGAAGAGAGGAGACAGACTAATATGTTAGGAAGAAGATAAGAGACAGACTAATATGTTAGGAAGAAGTGAGGAGACAGACTAATATGTTAGGAAGAAGAGAAGAGACAAACGAATATGTTAGGAAGAAGAGAGGAGACAGACTAATATGTTAGGAAGAGGAGAAGAGACAGACTAATATGTTAGGAAGAATAGAGGAGACAGACTAATATGTTAGGAAGAAGAGAGGAGACAGACTAATATGTTAGGAAGAGGAGAGGAGTCAGACTAATATGTTAGGAAGAAGAGAGTGGACAGACTAATATGTTAGGAAGAAGAGAGTTGACAGACTAATATGTTAAGAAGAAGAGAGGAGACAGACTAATATGTTAGGAAGAAGATAAGAGACAGACTAATATGTTAGGAAGAAGAGAGGAGACAGACTAATATGTTAGGAAGAAGAGAAGAGACAAACGAATATGTTAGGAAGAAGAGAGGAGACAGACTAATATGTTAGGAAGAAGAGAGGAGACAGACTAATATGTTAGGAAGAAGAGAGGGGACAGACTAATATGTTAGGAGGAAGAGAAGAGACAGACTAATATGTTAGGAAGGAGAGAGTGGACAGACTAATATGTTAGGAAGAAGAGAGGAGACAGACTAATATGTTAGGAAGAAGAGAGGGGACAGTCTAATATATTAGGAAGAAGAGAGGAGACAGACTAATATGTTAGGAAGAAGAGAGGAGACAGACTAATATGTTTGGAAGAAGAAAGGAGACAGACTAATATGTTAGGAAGAAGAGAAGTGACAGACTAATATGTTAGGAAGAAGAGAGTGGACAGACTAATATGTTAGGAAGAAGAGAGTGGACAGACTAATATGTTAGGAAGAAGAGAAGAGACAAACTAATATGTTAGGAAGAAGAGAGTGGACAGACTAATATGTTATGAAGAAGAGAAGAGACAGATGAATATGTTAGGAAGAAGAGAGGAGACAGACTAATTTGTTAGGAAGAAGAGAGGAGTCAGACTACTATGTTAGGAAGAAGAGAAGAGACAGACTACTATGTTAGGAAGAAGAGAGGAGTCAGACTACTATGTTAGGAAGAAGAGAAGAGACAGACTAATTTGTTAGGAAGAAGAGAGGAGACAGACTAATATGTTAGGAAGAAGAGAGGAGAAAGACTAATATGTTAGGAAGAAGAGAAGAGACAGACTAATTTGTTACGAAGTAGAGAGGAGACAGACTAATATGTTAGGAAGAAGAGAGGGGACAGACTAATATGTTAGGAGGAAGAGAGTGGACAGACTAATATGTTAGGAAGAAAAGAGGAGGCATACTAATATGTTAGGAAGAAGAGAGGATACAGACTACTATGTTAGGAAGAAGAGAGGAGACAGACTAATATGTTAGGAAGAAGAGAGTGGACAGACTAATATGTTAGGAAGAAGAGAGTGGACAGACTAATATGTTAGGAAGAAGAGAGGGGACAGACTAATATGTTAGGAAGAAGAGAGAGGAGACAGACTAATATGTTAGGAAGGAGAGAGAGGAGACAGTCTAATATGTTAGGAAGAAGAGAGTGGACAGACTAATATGTTAGGAAGAAGAGAGTGGACAGACTAATATGTTAGGAAGAAGAGAGGGGACAGACTAATATGTTAGGAAGAAGAGAGGAGACAGACTAATATGTTAGGAAGAAGAGAGTGGACAGACTAATATGTTAGGAACGAGAGAGTGGACAGACCAATATGTTAGGAAGGAGAGAGTGGACAGACTAATATGTTAGGAAGAAGAGAGGGGACAGACTATTATGTTAGGAAGAATTGAGGAGACAGACTAATATGTTAGGAAGAAGAGAGTGGACAGACTAATATGTTAGGAAGAAGAGAGGGGACATACTAATATGTTAGGAAGAAGAGAGGAGACAGACTAATATGTTAGGAAGAAGAGAGGGGACAGACTAATATGTTAGGAAGAAGAGAGGAGACAGACTAATATGTTAGGAAGAAGAGAAGAGACAGACTAATATGTTAGGAAGAAGAGAGGAGACAGACTAATATGTTAGGAAGAAGAGAGTGGACAGACTAATATGTTAGGAAGAAGAGAAGAGACAGACTAGTATGTTAGGAAGAAGAGAAGAGACAGACTAATATGTTAGGAAGAAGAGAGGAGACAGACTAGTATGTTAGGAAGAAGAGAGGAGACAGACTAATATGTTAGGAAGAAGAGAGTGGACAGACTAATATGTTAGGAAGAAGAGAGAGGAGACAGACTAATATGTTAGGAAGAAGAGAGAGGAGACAGACTAATATGTTAGGAAGAAGAGAGTGGACAGACTAATATGTTACTAAGAAGAGAGGAGACAGACTTATATGTTAGCAAGAAGTGAGGAGACAGACTACTATGTTAGGAAGAAGAGAGTGGACAGACTCCTATGTTAGGAAGAAGAGAGTGGACAGACTAATGTTAGGAAGAAGAGAAGAGACAGACAAAATGTTAGGAAGAAGAGAGTGGACAGACTAATATGTTATGAAGAAGAGAAGAGACAGATGAATATGTTAGGAAGAAGAGAGGAGACAGACTAATTTGTTAGGAAGAAGAGAGTGGACAGACTAATACGTTAGGAAGAAGAGAGGAGACAGACTAATTTGTTAGGAAGAAGAGAGTGGACAGACTAATATGTTAGGAAGAAGAGAGTGGACAGACTAATATGTTAGGAAGAAGAGAAGAGACAGACTAATATGTTAGGAAGAAGAGAGTGGACAGACTAATATGTTATGAAGAAGAGAAGAGACAGATGAATATGTTAGGAAGAAGAGAGGAGACAGACTAATTTGTTAGGAAGAAGAGAGGAGTCAGACTACTATGTTAGGAAGAAGAGAAGAGACAGACTACTATGTTAGGAAGAAGAGAGGAGTCAGACTACTATGTTAGGAAGAAGAGAAGAGACAGACTAATTTGTTAGGAAGAAGAGAGGAGACAGACTAATATGTTAGGAAGAAGAGAGGAGACAGACTAATATGTTAGGAAGAAGAGAAGAGACAGACTAATATGTTAGGAAGAAGAGAGGAGACAGACTAGTATGTTAGGAAGAAGAGAGGAGACAGACTAATATGTTAGGAAGAAGAGAGTGGACAGACTAATATGTTAGGAAGAAGAGAGGAGACAGACTAATATGTTAGGAAGAAGAGAAGAGACAGACTAATATGTTAGGAAGAAGAGAGGAGACAGACTAATATGTTAGGAAGAAGAGAGTGGACAGACTAATATGTTAGGAAGAAGAGAAGAGACAGACTAGTATGTTAGGAAGAAGAGAAGAGACAGACTAATATGTTAGGAAGAAGAGAGGAGACAGACTAGTATGTTAGGAAGAAGAGAGGAGACAGACTAATATGTTAGGAAGAAGAGAGTGGACAGACTAATATGTTAGGAAGAAGAGAGAGGAGACAGACTAATATGTTAGGAAGAAGAGAGAGGAGACAGACTAATATGTTAGGAAGAAGAGAGTGGACAGACTAATATGTTACTAAGAAGAGAGGAGACAGACTTATATGTTAGCAAGAAGTGAGGAGACAGACTACTATGTTAGGAAGAAGAGAGTGGACAGACTCCTATGTTAGGAAGAAGAGAGTGGACAGACTAATGTTAGGAAGAAGAGAAGAGACAGACAAAATGTTAGGAAGAAGAGAGTGGACAGACTAATATGTTATGAAGAAGAGAAGAGACAGATGAATATGTTAGGAAGAAGAGAGGAGACAGACTAATTTGTTAGGAAGAAGAGAGTGGACAGACTAATACGTTAGGAAGAAGAGAGGAGACAGACTAATTTGTTAGGAAGAAGAGAGTGGACAGACTAATATGTTAGGAAGAAGAGAGTGGACAGACTAATATGTTAGGAAGAAGAGAAGAGACAGACTAATATGTTAGGAAGAAGAGAGTGGACAGACTAATATGTTATGAAGAAGAGAAGAGACAGATGAATATGTTAGGAAGAAGAGAGGAGACAGACTAATTTGTTAGGAAGAAGAGAGGAGTCAGACTACTATGTTAGGAAGAAGAGAAGAGACAGACTACTATGTTAGGAAGAAGAGAGGAGTCAGACTACTATGTTAGGAAGAAGAGAAGAGACAGACTAATTTGTTAGGAAGAAGAGAGGAGACAGACTAATATGTTAGGAAGAAGAGAGGAGACAGACTAATATGTTAGGAAGAAGAGAAGAGACAGACTAATTTGTTACGAAGTAGAGAGGAGACAGACTAATATGTTAGGAAGAAGAGAGGGGACAGACTAATATGTTAGGAGGAAGAGAGTGGACAGACTAATATGTTAGGAAGAAAAGAGGAGGCATACTAATATGTTAGGAAGAAGAGAGGATACAGACTACTATGTTAGGAAGAAGAGAGGAGACAGACTAATATGTTAGGAAGAAGAGAGTGGACAGACTAATATGTTAGGAAGAAGAGAGTGGACAGACTAATATGTTAGGAAGAAGAGAGGAGACAGACTAATATGTTAGGAAGAAGAGAAGAGACAGACTAATATGTTAGGAAGAAGAGAGGGGACAGACTAATGTGTTAGGAAGAAGAGAAGTGACAGACTAATATGTTAGGAAGAAGAGAGGAGACAGACTATTATGTTAGGAAGAAGAGAGGAGACAGACTAATATGTTAGGAAGAAGAGAGTGGACAGACTAATATGTTAGGAAGAAGAGAAGAGACAGACTACTATGTTAGGAAGAAGAGAGTGGACAGACTAATATGTTAGGAAGAAGAGAAGAGACAGACTAATATGTTAGGAAGAAAAGAGGAGACAGACTAATGTGTTAGGAAGAATAGAGGAGACAGACTAATATGTTAGGAAGAAGAGAGTGTACAGACTAACATGTTAGGAAGAAGAGAAGATACAGACTAATATGTTAGGAAGAAGAGAGAGGACACAGACTAATATGTTAGGAAGAGGAGAGGAGTCAGACTAATATGTTAGGAAGGAGAGAGTGGACAGACTAATATGTTAGGAAGGAGAGAGAGGAGACAGACTAATATGTTAGGAAGAGGAGAGGAGTCAGACTAATATGTTAGGAAGGAGAGAGTGGACAGACTAATATGTTAGGAAGAAGAGAGAGGAGACAGACTAATATGTTAGGAAGGAGAGAGGGGACAGACTAATATGTTAGGAAGAAGAGAGGAGACAGACTAATATGTTAGGAAGAAGAGAGTGGACAGACTAATATGTTAGGAAGAAGAAAGTGGACAGACTAATATGTTAGGAAGAAGAGAGGGGACAGACTAATATGTTAGGAAGAAGAGAGAGGAGACAGACTAATATGTTAGGAAGGAGAGAGAGGAGACAGACTAATATGTTAGGAAGAAGAGAGGAGACAGACTAATATGTTAGGAAGAAGAGAGTGGACAGACTAATATGTTAGGAAGAAGAGAGTGGACAGACTAATATGTTAGGAAGAAGAGAGTGGACAGACTAATATGTTAGGAAGAAGAGAGTGGACAGACTAATATGTTAGGAAGAAGAGAAGAGACAGACTAATATGTTAGGAAGAAGAGAGTGGACAGACTAATATGTTATGAAGAAGAGAAGAGACAGATGAATATGTTAGGAAGAAGAGAGGAGACAGACTAATTTGTTAGGAAGAAGAGAGGAGTCAGACTACTATGTTAGGAAGAAGAGAAGAGACAGACTACTATGTTAGGAAGAAGAGAGGAGTCAGACTACTATGTTAGGAAGAAGAGAAGAGACAGACTAATTTGTTAGGAAGAAGAGAGGAGACAGACTAATATGTTAGGAAGAAGAGAGGAGACAGACTAATATGTTAGGAAGAAGAGAAGAGACAGACTAATATGTTAGGAAGAAGAGAGGAGACAGACTAGTATGTTAGGAAGAAGAGAGGAGACAGACTAATATGTTAGGAAGAAGAGAGTGGACAGACTAATATGTTAGGAAGAAGAGAGGAGACAGACTAATATGTTAGGAAGAAGAGAAGAGACAGACTAATATGTTAGGAAGAAGAGAGGAGACAGACTAATATGTTAGGAAGAAGAGAGTGGACAGACTAATATGTTAGGAAGAAGAGAAGAGACAGACTAGTATGTTAGGAAGAAGAGAAGAGACAGACTAATATGTTAGGAAGAAGAGAGGAGACAGACTAGTATGTTAGGAAGAAGAGAGGAGACAGACTAATATGTTAGGAAGAAGAGAGTGGACAGACTAATATGTTAGGAAGAAGAGAGAGGAGACAGACTAATATGTTAGGAAGAAGAGAGAGGAGACAGACTAATATGTTAGGAAGAAGAGAGTGGACAGACTAATATGTTACTAAGAAGAGAGGAGACAGACTTATATGTTAGCAAGAAGTGAGGAGACAGACTACTATGTTAGGAAGAAGAGAGTGGACAGACTCCTATGTTAGGAAGAAGAGAGTGGACAGACTAATGTTAGGAAGAAGAGAAGAGACAGACAAAATGTTAGGAAGAAGAGAGTGGACAGACTAATATGTTATGAAGAAGAGAAGAGACAGATGAATATGTTAGGAAGAAGAGAGGAGACAGACTAATTTGTTAGGAAGAAGAGAGTGGACAGACTAATACGTTAGGAAGAAGAGAGGAGACAGACTAATTTGTTAGGAAGAAGAGAGTGGACAGACTAATATGTTAGGAAGAAGAGAGTGGACAGACTAATATGTTAGGAAGAAGAGAAGAGACAGACTAATATGTTAGGAAGAAGAGAGTGGACAGACTAATATGTTATGAAGAAGAGAAGAGACAGATGAATATGTTAGGAAGAAGAGAGGAGACAGACTAATTTGTTAGGAAGAAGAGAGGAGTCAGACTACTATGTTAGGAAGAAGAGAAGAGACAGACTACTATGTTAGGAAGAAGAGAGGAGTCAGACTACTATGTTAGGAAGAAGAGAAGAGACAGACTAATTTGTTAGGAAGAAGAGAGGAGACAGACTAATATGTTAGGAAGAAGAGAGGAGACAGACTAATATGTTAGGAAGAAGAGAAGAGACAGACTAATTTGTTACGAAGTAGAGAGGAGACAGACTAATATGTTAGGAAGAAGAGAGGGGACAGACTAATATGTTAGGAGGAAGAGAGTGGACAGACTAATATGTTAGGAAGAAAAGAGGAGGCATACTAATATGTTAGGAAGAAGAGAGGATACAGACTACTATGTTAGGAAGAAGAGAGGAGACAGACTAATATGTTAGGAAGAAGAGAGTGGACAGACTAATATGTTAGGAAGAAGAGAGTGGACAGACTAATATGTTAGGAAGAAGAGAGGAGACAGACTAATATGTTAGGAAGAAGAGAAGAGACAGACTAATATGTTAGGAAGAAGAGAGGGGACAGACTAATGTGTTAGGAAGAAGAGAAGTGACAGACTAATATGTTAGGAAGAAGAGAGGAGACAGACTATTATGTTAGGAAGAAGAGAGGAGACAGACTAATATGTTAGGAAGAAGAGAGTGGACAGACTAATATGTTAGGAAGAAGAGAAGAGACAGACTACTATGTTAGGAAGAAGAGAGTGGACAGACTAATATGTTAGGAAGAAGAGAAGAGACAGACTAATATGTTAGGAAGAAAAGAGGAGACAGACTAATGTGTTAGGAAGAATAGAGGAGACAGACTAATATGTTAGGAAGAAGAGAGTGTACAGACTAACATGTTAGGAAGAAGAGAAGATACAGACTAATATGTTAGGAAGAAGAGAGAGGACACAGACTAATATGTTAGGAAGAGGAGAGGAGTCAGACTAATATGTTAGGAAGGAGAGAGTGGACAGACTAATATGTTAGGAAGGAGAGAGAGGAGACAGACTAATATGTTAGGAAGAGGAGAGGAGTCAGACTAATATGTTAGGAAGGAGAGAGTGGACAGACTAATATGTTAGGAAGAAGAGAGAGGAGACAGACTAATATGTTAGGAAGGAGAGAGGGGACAGACTAATATGTTAGGAAGAAGAGAGGAGACAGACTAATATGTTAGGAAGAAGAGAGTGGACAGACTAATATGTTAGGAAGAAGAAAGTGGACAGACTAATATGTTAGGAAGAAGAGAGGGGACAGACTAATATGTTAGGAAGAAGAGAGAGGAGACAGACTAATATGTTAGGAAGGAGAGAGAGGAGACAGACTAATATGTTAGGAAGAAGAGAGGAGACAGACTAATATGTTAGGAAGAAGAGAGTGGACAGACTAATATGTTAGGAAGAAGAGAGTGGACAGACTAATATGTTAGGAAGAAGAGAGGGGACAGACTAATATGTTAGGAAGAAGAGAGAGGAGACAGACTAATATGTTAGGAAGGAGGGAGAGGAGACAGACTAATACGTTAGGAAGAAGAGAGTGGACAGACTAATATGTTAGGAAGAAGAGAGTGGACAGACTAATATGTTAGGAAGAAGAGAGGGGACAGACTAATATGTTAGGAAGAAGAGAGGAGACAGACTAATATGTTAGGAAGAAGAGAGTGGACAGACTAATATGTTAGGAAGGAGAGAGAGGACAGACTAATATGTTAGGAAGGAGAGAGTGGACAGACTAATATGTTAGGAAGAAGAGAGGGGACAGACTATTATGTTAGGAAGAAGAGAGGAGACAGACTAATATGTTAGGAAGAAGAGAGTGGACAGACTAATATGTTAGGAAGAAGAGAAGAGACAGACTACTATGTTAGGAAGAAGAGAGGGGACATACTAATATGTTAGGAAGAAGAGAGGAGACAGACTAATATGTTAGGAAGAAGAGAGGGGACAGACTAATATGTTAGGAAGAAGAGAGGAGACAGACTAATATGTTAGGAAGAAGAGAAGAGACAGACTAATATGTTAGGAAGAAGAGAGTGGACAGACTAATATGTTATGAAGAAGAGAAGAGACAGATGAATATGTTAGGAAGAAGAGAGGAGACAGACTAATTTGTTAGGAAGAAGAGAGGAGTCAGACTACTATGTTAGGAAGAAGAGAAGAGACAGACTACTATGTTAGGAAGAAGAGAGGAGTCAGACTACTATGTTAGGAAGAAGAGAAGAGACAGACTAATTTGTTAGGAAGAAGAGAGGAGACAGAATAATATGTTAGGAAGAAGAGAGGAGACAGACTAATTTGTTACGAAGTAGAGAGGAGACAGACTAATATGTTAGGAAGAAGAGAGGGGACAGACTAATATGTTAGGAGGAAGAGAGTGGACAGACTAATATGTTAGGAAGAAAAGAGGAGGCATACTAATATGTTAGGAAGAAGAGAGGATACAGACTACTATGTTAGGAAGAAGAGAGGAGACAGACTAATATGTTAGGAAGAAGAGAGGAGACAGACTAATATGTTAGGAAGAAGAGAGTGGACAGACTAATATGTTAGGAAGAAGAGAGTGGACAGACTAATATGTTAGGAAGAAGAGAGGAGACAGACTAATATGTTAGGAAGAAGAGAAGAGACAGACTAATATGTTAGGAAGAAGAGAGGGGACAGACTAATGTGTTAGGAAGAAGAGAAGTGACAGACTAATATGTTAGGAAGAAGAGAGGAGACAGACTATTATGTTAGGAAGAAGAGAGGAGACAGACTAATATGTTAGGAAGAAGAGAGTGGACAGACTAATATGTTAGGAAGAAGAGAAGAGACAGACTACTATGTTAGGAAGAAGAGAGTGGACAGACTAATATGTTAGGAAGAAGAGAAGAGACAGACTAATATGTTAGGAAGAAAAGAGGAGACAGACTAATGTGTTAGGAAGAATAGAGGAGACAGACTAATATGTTAGGAAGAAGAGAGTGTACAGACTAACATGTTAGGAAGAAGAGAAGATACAGACTAATATGTTAGGAAGAAGAGAGAGGAGACAGACTAATATGTTAGGAAGAGGAGAGGAGTCAGACTAATATGTTAGGAAGGAGAGAGTGGACAGACTAATATGTTAGGAAGGAGAGAGAGGAGACAGACTAATATGTTAGGAAGAGGAGAGGAGTCAGACTAATATGTTAGGAAGGAGAGAGTGGACAGACTAATGTGTTAGGAAGAAGAGAGAGGAGACAGACTAATATGTTAGGAAGGAGATAGGGGACAGACTAATATGTTAGGAAGAAGAGAGGAGACAGACTAATATGTTAGGAAGAAGAGAGTGGACAGACTAATATGTTAGGAAGAAGAGAGTGGACAGACTAATATGTTAGGAAGAAGAGAGTGGACAGACTAATATGTTAGGAAGAAGAGAGAGGAGACAGACTAATATGTTAGGAAGGAGAGAGAGGAGACAGACTAATATGTTAGGAAGAAGAGAGGAGACAGACTAATATGTTAGGAAGAAGAGAGTGGACAGACTAATATGTTAGGAAGAAGAGAGTGGACAGACTCATATGTTAGGAAGAAGAGAGGGGACAGACTAATATGTTAGGAAGAAGAGAGAGGAGACAGACTAATATGTTAGGAAGGAGGGAGAGGAGACAGACTAATACGTTAGGAAGAAGAGAGTGGACAGACTAATATGTTAGGAAGAAGAGAGTGGACAGACTAATATGTTAGGAAGAAGAGAGGGGACAGACTAATATGTTAGGAAGAAGAGAGGAGACAGACTAATATGTTAGGAAGAAGAGAGTGGACAGACTAATATGTTAGGAAGGAGAGAGAGGACAGACTAATATGTTAGGAAGGAGAGAGTGGACAGACTAATATGTTAGGAAGAAGAGAGGGGACAGACTATTATGTTAGGAAGAAGAGAGGAGACAGACTAATATGTTAGGAAGAAGAGAGTGGACAGACTAATATGTTAGGAAGAAGAGAAGAGACAGACTACTATGTTAGGAAGAAGAGAGGGGACATACTAATATGTTAGGAAGAAGAGAGGAGACAGACTAATATGTTAGGAAGAAGAGAGGGGACAGACTAATATGTTAGGAAGAAGAGAGGAGACAGACTAATATGTTAGGAAGAAGAGAAGAGACAGACTAATATGTTAGGAAGAAGAGAGGAGACAGACTAATATGTTAGGAAGAAGAGAGTGGACAGACTAATATGTTAGGAAGAAGAGAAGAGACAGACTAGTATGTTAGGAAGAAGAGAAGAGACAGACTAATATGTTAGGAAGAAGAGAGGAGACAGACTAGTATGTTAGGAAGAAGAGAGGAGACAGACTAATATGTTAGGAAGAAGAGAGTGGACAGACTAATATGTTAGGAAGAAGAGAGAGGAGACAGACTAATATGTTAGGAAGAAGAGAGAGGAGACAGACTAATATGTTAGGAAGAAGAGAGTGGACAGACTAATATGTTACTAAGAAGAGAGGAGACAGACTTATATGTTAGCAAGAAGTGAGGAGACAGACTACTATGTTAGGAAGAAGAGAGTGGACAGACTCCTATGTTAGGAAGAAGAGAGTGGACAGACTAATGTTAGGAAGAAGAGAAGAGACAGACAAAATGTTAGGAAGAAGAGAGTGGACAGACTAATATGTTATGAAGAAGAGAAGAGACAGATGAATATGTTAGGAAGAAGAGAGGAGACAGACTAATTTGTTAGGAAGAAGAGAGTGGACAGACTAATACGTTAGGAAGAAGAGAGGAGACAGACTAATTTGTTAGGAAGAAGAGAGTGGACAGACTAATATGTTAGGAAGAAGAGAGTGGACAGACTAATATGTTAGGAAGAAGAGAAGAGACAAACTAATATGTTAGGAAGAAGAGAGTGGACAGACTAATATGTTATGAAGAAGAGAAGAGACAGATGAATATGTTAGGAAGAAGAGAGGAGACAGACTAATTTGTTAGGAACAAGAGAGGAGTCAGACTACTATGTTAGGAAGAAGAGAAGAGACAGACTACTATGTTAGGAAGAAGAGAGGAGTCAGACTACTATGTTAGGAAGAAGAGAAGAGACAGACTAATTTGTTAGGAAGAAGAGAGGAGACAGACTAATATGTTAGGAAGAAGAGAGGAGAAAGACTAATATGTTAGGAAGAAGAGAAGAGACAGACTAATTTGTTACGAAGTAGAGAGGAGACAGACTAATATGTTAGGAAGAAGAGAGGGGACAGACTAATATGTTAGGAGGAAGAGAGTGGACAGACTAATATGTTAGGAAGAAAAGAGGAGGCATACTAATATGTTAGGAAGAAGAGAGGATACAGACTACTATGTTAGGAAGAAGAGAGGAGACAGACTAATATGTTAGGAAGAAGAGAGTGGACAGACGAATATGTTAGGAAGAAGAGAGTGGACAGACTAATATGTTAGGAAGAAGAGAGAGGAGACAGACTAAAATGTTAGGAAGAAGAGAAGAGACAGACTAATATGTTAGGAGGAAGAGAGTGGACAGACTAATATGTTAGGAAGAAAAGAGGAGGCATACTAATATGTTAGGAAGAAGAGAGGAGCCAGACTAATATGTTAGGAAGAAGAGAGTGGACAGACTAATATGTTAGGAAGAAGAGAGTGGACAGACTAATATGTTATGAAGAAGAGAAGAGACAGATGAATATGTTAGGAAGAAGAGAGTGGACAGACTAATATGTTAGGAAGAAGAGAGGGGACAGACTAATATGTTAGGAAGAAGAGAGAGGAGACAGACTAATATGTTAGGAAGGAGAGAGTGGACAGACTAATATGTTAGGAAGAAGAGAGTGGACAGACTAATATGTTAGGAAGAAGAGAGGGGACAGACTAATATGTTAGGAAGAAGAGAGAGGAGACAGACTAATATGTTAGGAAGGAGAGAGAGGAGACAGACTAATATGTTAGGAAGAAGAGAGGAGACAGACTAATATGTTAGGAAGAAGAGAGTGGACAGACTAATATGTTAGGAAGAAGAGAGTGGACAGACTAATATGTTAGGAAGAAGAGAGGGGACAGACTAATATGTTAGGAAGAAGAGAGAGGAGACAGACTAATATGTTAGGAAGGAGAGAGAGGAGACAGACTAATATGTTAGGAAGAAGAGAGTGGACAGACTAATATGTTAGGAAGAAGAGAGTGGACAGACTAATATGTTAGGAAGAAGAGAGGGGACAGACTAATATGTTAGGAAGAAGAGAGGAGACAGACTAATATGTTAGGAAGAAGAGAGTGGACAGACTAATATGTTAGGAACGAGAGAGTGGACAGACTAATATGTTAGGAAGGAGAGAGTGGACAGACTAATATGTTAGGAAGAAGAGAGGGGACAGACTATTATGTTAGGAAGAAGAGAGGAGACAGACTAATATGTTAGGAAGAAGAGAGTGGACAGACTACTATGTTAGGAAGAAGAGAAGAGACAGACTAATATGTTAGGAAGAAGAGAAGAGACAGACTAATATGTTAGGAAGAAGAGAGGAGACAGACTAATATGTTAGGAAGAAGAGAGTGGACAGACTAATATGTTAGGAAGAAGAGAAGAGACAGACTAGTATGTTAGGAAGAAGAGAAGAGACAGACTAATATGTTAGGAAGAAGAGAGGAGACAGACTAGTATGTTAGGAAGAAGAGAGGAGACAGACTAATATGTTAGGAAGAAGAGAGTGGACAGACTAATATGTTAGGAAGAAGAGAGAGGAGACAGACTAATATGTTAGGAAGAAGAGAGAGGAGACAGACTAATATGTTAGGAAGAAGAGAGTGGACAGACTAATATGTTACTAAGAAGAGAGGAGACAGACTTATATGTTAGCAAGAAGTGAGGAGACAGACTACTATGTTAGGAAGAAGAGAGTGGACAGACTCCTATGTTAGGAAGAAGAGAGTGGACAGACTAATGTTAGGAAGAAGAGAAGAGACAGACAAAATGTTAGGAAGAAGAGAGTGGACAGACTAATATGTTATGAAGAAGAGAAGAGACAGATGAATATGTTAGGAAGAAGAGAGGAGACAGACTAATTTGTTAGGAAGAAGAGAGTGGACAGACTAATACGTTAGGAAGAAGAGAGGAGACAGACTAATTTGTTAGGAAGAAGAGAGTGGACAGACTAATATGTTAGGAAGAAGAGAGTGGACAGACTAATATGTTAGGAAGAAGAGAAGAGACAGACTAATATGTTAGGAAGAAGAGAGTGGACAGACTAATATGTTATGAAGAAGAGAAGAGACAGATGAATATGTTAGGAAGAAGAGAGGAGACAGACTAATTTGTTAGGAAGAAGAGAGGAGTCAGACTACTATGTTAGGAAGAAGAGAAGAGACAGACTACTATGTTAGGAAGAAGAGAGGAGTCAGACTACTATGTTAGGAAGAAGAGAAGAGACAGACTAATTTGTTAGGAAGAAGAGAGGAGACAGACTAATATGTTAGGAAGAAGAGAGGAGACAGACTAATATGTTAGGAAGAAGAGAAGAGACAGACTAATTTGTTACGAAGTAGAGAGGAGACAGACTAATATGTTAGGAAGAAGAGAGGGGACAGACTAATATGTTAGGAGGAAGAGAGTGGACAGACTAATAAGTTAGGAAGAAAAGAGGAGGCATACTAATATGTTAGGAAGAAGAGAGGATACAGACTACTATGTTAGGAAGAAGAGAGGAGACAGACTAATATGTTAGGAAGAAGAGAGTGGACAGACTAATATGTTAGGAAGAAGAGAGTGGACAGACTAATATGTTAGGAAGAAGAGAGAGGAGACAGACTAATATGTTAGGAAGAAGAGAAGAGACAGACTAATATGTTAGGAGGAAGAGAGTGGACAGACTAATATGTTAGGAAGAAAAGAGGAGGCATACTAATATGTTAGGAAGAAGAGAGGGGACAGACTAATATGTTAGGAAGAAGAGAAGAGACAGACTAATATGTTAGGAAGAAGAGAAGAGACAGACTAATTTGTTAGGAAGAAGAGAGTGGACAGACTAATATGTTAGGAAGAAGAGAGGAGACAGACTAATATGTTAGGAAGAAGAGAGGAGACAGACTAATATGTTAGGAAGAAAAGAGGAGGCAGACTACTATGTTAGGAAGAAGAGAGTGGACAGACTAATATGTTAGGAAGAAGAGAGGGGACAGACTAATATGTTAGGAAGAAGAGAGTGGACAGACTAATATGTTAGGAAGAAGAGAGGAGACAGACTAATATGTTAGGAAGAATAGAGGAGACAGACTAATATGTTAGGAAGAAGAGAGGAGACAGACTAATATGTTAGGAAGATGAGAGGAGTCAGACTAATATGTTAGGAAGAAGAGAGTTGACGGACTAATATGTTAAGAAGAAGAGAGGAGACAGACTAATATGTTAGGAAGAAGATAAGAGACAGACTAATATGTTAGGAAGAAGAGAGGAGACAGACTAATGTGTTAGGAAGAATAGAGGAGACAGACTAATATGTTAGGAAGAAGAGAGTGTACAGACTAACATGTTAGGAAGAAGAGAGTGGACAGACTAATATGTTAGGAAGAAGAGAGGAGACAGACTAATGTGTTAGGAAGAAGAGAGGAGACAGACTAATATGTTAGGAAGAAGAGAGGAGACAGACTAATATGTTAGTAAGAAGAGAGGAGACAGACTTATATGTTAGGAAGAAGAGAGGAGACAGACTAATATGTTAGGAAGAAGAGAGTGGACAGACTAATATGTTAGGAAGAAGAGAGTGGACAGACTAATATGTTAGGAAGAAGAGAAGAGACAGACTAATATGTTAGGAAGAAAAGAGGAGACAGACTAATGTGTTAGGAAGAATAGAGGAGACAGACTAATATGTTAGGAAGAAGAGAGTGTACAGACTAACATGTTAGGAAGAAGAGAAGATACAGACTAATATGTTAGGAAGAAAAGAGGAGACAGACTAATGTGTTAGGAAGAAGAGAGGGGACAGACTAATATGTTAGGAAGAAGAGAAGAGACAGACTAATATGTTAGGAAGAAAAGAGGAGACAGACTAATATGTTAGGAAGAAGAGAGTGGACAGACTAATATGTTAGGAAGAAGAGAAGAGACAGACTAATATGTTAGGAAGAAGACAGGGGACAGACTAATATGTTAGGAAGAATAGAGGAGACAGACTAATATGTTATGAAGAAGAGAGTGGACAGACTACTATGTTAGGAAGAAGAGAGGAGACAGACTAATATGTTAGGAAGAAGAGAGAGGAGACTGACTACTATGTTAGGAAGAAGAGAGTGGACAGACTACTATGTTAGGAAGAAGAGAGTGGACAGACTAATATGTTAGGAAGAAGAGAGTGGACAGACTAATATGTTAGGAAGAAGAGAAGAGACTGACTAATATGTTAGGAAGAAGAGAGTGGACAGACTAATATGTTAGGAAGAAGAGAGTGGACAGACTACTATGTTAGGAAGAAGAGAGGAGACAGACTAATATGTTAGGAAGAAGAGAGAGGAGACTGACTACTATGTTAGGAAGAAGAGAGTGGACAGACTACTATGTTAGGAAGAAGAGAGTGGACAGACTAATATGTTAGGAAGAAGAGAGGGGACAGACTAATATGTTAGGAAGAAGAGAGTGGACAGACTCCTATGTTAGGAAGAAGAGAGGAGACAGACTAATATGTTAGGAAGAAGAGAAGAGACAGACTACTATGTTAGGAAGAAGAGAGGAGACAGACTAATATGTTAGGAAGAAGAGAGGAGACAGACTAATATGTTAGGAAGAAGAGAGTGGACAGACTCCTATGTTAGGAAGAAGAGAGGAGACAGACTAATATGTTAGGAAGAAGAGAGAGGAGACAGACTAATATGTTAGGAAGAAGAGAGGAGACAGACTAATATGTTAGGAAGAAGAGAAGAGACAGACTAATATGTTAGGAAGAAGAGAGGGGACAGACTAATGTGTTAGGAAGAAGAGAAGTGACAGACTAATATGTTAGGAAGAAGAGAGGAGACAGACTATTATGTTAGGAAGAAGAGAGGAGACAGACTAATATGTTAGGAAGAAGAGAGTGGACAGACTAATATGTTAGGAAGAAGAGAAGAGACAGACTACTATGTTAGGAAGAAGAGAGTGGACAGACTAATATGTTAGGAAGAAGAGAAGAGACAGACTAATATGTTAGGAAGAAAAGAGGAGACAGACTAATGTGTTAGGAAGAATAGAGGAGACAGACTAATAAGTTAGGAAGAAGAGAGTGTACAGACTAACATGTTAGGAAGAAGAGAAGATACAGACTAATATGTTAGGAAGAAGAGAGAGGAGACAGACTGATATGTTAGGAAGATTGAGAGGAGTCAGACTAATATGTTAGGAAGGAGAGAGTGGACAGACTAATATGTTAGGAAGGAGAGAGAGGAGACAGACTAATATGTTAGGAAGAGGAGAGGAGTCAGACTAATATGTTAGGAAGGAGAGAGTGGACAGACTAATATGTTAGGAAGAAGAGAGAGGAGACAGACTAATATGTTAGGAAGGAGAGAGGGGACAGACTAATATGTTAGGAAGAAGAGAGGAGACAGACTAATATGTTAGGAAGAAGAGAGTGGACAGACTAATATGTTAGGAAGAAGAGAGTGGACAGACTAATATGTTAGGAAGAAGAGAGGGGACAGACTAATATGTTAGGAAGAAGAGAGAGGAGACAGACTAATATGTTAGGAAGGAGAGAGAGGAGACAGACTAATATGTTAGGAAGAAGAGAGGAGACAGACTAATATGTTAGGAAGAAGAGAGTGGACAGACTAATATGTTAGGAAGAAGAGAGTGGACAGACTAATATGTTAGGAAGAAGAGAGTGGACAGACTAATATGTTAGGAAGAAGAGAGAGGAGACAGACTAATATGTTAGGAAGAAGAGAAGAGACAGACTAATATGTTAGGAGGAAGAGAGTGGACAGACTAATATGTTAGGAAGAAAAGAGGAGGCATACTAATATGTTAGGAAGAAGAGAGGGGACAGACTAATATGTTAGGAAGAAGAGAAGAGACAGACTAATATGTTAGGAAGAAGAGAAGAGACAGACTAATTTGTTAGGAAGAAGAGAGTGGACAGACTAATATGTTAGGAAGAAGAGAGGAGACAGACTAATATGTTAGGAAGAAGAGAGGAGACAGACTAATATGTTAGGAAGAAAAGAGGAGGCAGACTACTATGTTAGGAAGAAGAGAGTGGACAGACTAATATGTTAGGAAGAAGAGAGGGGACAGACTAATATGTTAGGAAGAAGAGAGTGGACAGACTAATATGTTAGGAAGAAGAGAGGAGACAGACTAATATGTTAGGAAGAATAGAGGAGACAGACTAATATGTTAGGAAGAAGAGAGGAGACAGACTAATATGTTAGGAAGATGAGAGGAGTCAGACTAATATGTTAGGAAGAAGAGAGTTGACGGACTAATATGTTAAGAAGAAGAGAGGAGACAGACTAATATGTTAGGAAGAAGATAAGAGACAGACTAATATGTTAGGAAGAAGAGAGGAGACAGACTAATGTGTTAGGAAGAATAGAGGAGACAGACTAATATGTTAGGAAGAAGAGAGTGTACAGACTAACATGTTAGGAAGAAGAGAGTGGACAGACTAATATGTTAGGAAGAAGAGAGGAGACAGACTAATGTGTTAGGAAGAAGAGAGGAGACAGACTAATATGTTAGGAAGAAGAGAGGAGACAGACTAATATGTTAGTAAGAAGAGAGGAGACAGACTTATATGTTAGGAAGAAGAGAGGAGACAGACTAATATGTTAGGAAGAAGAGAGTGGACAGACTAATATGTTAGGAAGAAGAGAGTGGACAGACTAATATGTTAGGAAGAAGAGAAGAGACAGACTAATATGTTAGGAAGAAAAGAGGAGACAGACTAATGTGTTAGGAAGAATAGAGGAGACAGACTAATATGTTAGGAAGAAGAGAGTGTACAGACTAACATGTTAGGAAGAAGAGAAGATACAGACTAATATGTTAGGAAGAAAAGAGGAGACAGACTAATGTGTTAGGAAGAAGAGAGGGGACAGACTAATATGTTAGGAAGAAGAGAAGAGACAGACTAATATGTTAGGAAGAAAAGAGGAGACAGACTAATATGTTAGGAAGAAGAGAGTGGACAGACTAATATGTTAGGAAGAAGAGAAGAGACAGACTAATATGTTAGGAAGAAGACAGGAGACAGACTAATATGTTAGGAAGAATAGAGGAGACAGACTAATATGTTATGAAGAAGAGAGTGGACAGACTACTATGTTAGGAAGAAGAGAGGAGACAGACTAATATGTTAGGAAGAAGAGAGAGGAGACTGACTACTATGTTAGGAAGAAGAGAGTGGACAGACTACTATGTTAGGAAGAAGAGAGTGGACAGACTAATATGTTAGGAAGAAGAGAGTGGACAGACTAATATGTTAGGAAGAAGAGAAGAGACTGACTAATATTTTAGGAAGAAGAGAGTGGACAGACTAATATGTTAGGAAGAAGAGAGTGGACAGACTACTATGTTAGGAAGAAGAGAGGAGACAGACTAATATGTTAGGAAGAAGAGAGAGGAGACTGACTACTATGTTAGGAAGAAGAGAGTGGACAGACTACTATGTTAGGAAGAAGAGAGTGGACAGACTAATATGTTAGGAAGAAGAGAGGGGACAGACTAATATGTTAGGAAGAAGAGAGTGGACAGACTCCTATGTTAGGAAGAAGAGAGGAGACAGACTAATATGTTAGGAAGAAGAGAAGAGACAGACTACTATGTTAGGAAGAAGAGAGGAGACAGACTAATATGTTAGGAAGAAGAGAGGAGACAGACTAATATGTTAGGAAGAAGAGAGTGGACAGACTCCTATGTTAGGAAGAAGAGAGGAGACAGACTAATATGTTAGGAAGAAGAGAGAGGAGACAGACTAATATGTTAGGAAGAAGAGAGTGGACAGACTAATATGTTAGGAAGAAGAGAAGATACAGACTACTATGTTAGGAAGAAGAGAGTGGACAGACTACTATGTTAGGAAGAAGAGAGGAGACAGACTAATATGTTAGGAAGAAGAGAAGAGACAGACTAATATGTTAGGAAGAAGAGAGGGGACAGACTAATGTGTTAGGAAGAAGAGAAGTGACAGACTAATATGTTAGGAAGAAGAGAGGAGACAGACTATTATGTTAGGAAGAAGAGAGGAGACAGACTAATATGTTAGGAAGAAGAGAGTGGACAGACTAATATGTTAGGAAGAAGAGAAGAGACAGACTACTATGTTAGGAAGAAGAGAGTGGACAGACTAATATGTTAGGAAGAAGAGAAGAGACAGACTAATATGTTAGGAAGAAAAGAGGAGACAGACTAATGTGTTAGGAAGAATAGAGGAGACAGACTAATATGTTAGGAAGAAGAGAGTGTACAGACTAACATGTTAGGAAGAAGAGAAGATACAGACTAATATGTTAGGAAGAAGAGAGAGGAGACAGACTGATATGTTAGGAAGATTGAGAGGAGTCAGACTAATATGTTAGGAAGGAGAGAGTGGACAGACTAATATGTTAGGAAGGAGAGAGAGGAGACAGACTAATATGTTAGGAAGAGGAGAGGAGTCAGACTAATATGTTAGGAAGGAGAGAGTGGACAGACTAATATGTTAGGAAGAAGAGAGAGGAGACAGACTAATATGTTAGGAAGGAGAGAGGGGACAGACTAATATGTTAGGAAGAAGAGAGGAGACAGACTAATATGTTAGGAAGAAGAGAGTGGACAGACTAATATGTTAGGAAGAAGAGAGTGGACAGACTAATATGTTAGGAAGAAGAGAGGGGACAGACTAATATGTTAGGAAGAAGAGAGAGGAGACAGACTAATATGTTAGGAAGGAGAGAGAGGAGACAGACTAATATGTTAGGAAGAAGAGAGGAGACAGACTAATATGTTAGGAAGAAGAGAGTGGACAGACTAATATGTTAGGAAGAAGAGAGTGGACAGACTAATATGTTAGGAAGAAGAGAGGGGACAGACTAATATGTTAGGAAGAAGAGAGAGGAGACAGACTAATATGTTAGGAAGGAGGGAGAGGAGACAGACTAATATGTTAGGAAGAAGAGAGTGGACAGACTAATATGTTAGGAAGAAGAGAGTGGACAGACTAATATGTTAGGAAGAAGAGAGGGGACAGACTAATATGTTAGGAAGAAGAGAGGAGACAGACTAATATGTTAGGAAGAAGAGAAGAGACAGACTACTATGTTAGGAAGAAGAGAGGGGACATACTAATATGTTAGGAAGAAGAGAGGAGACAGACTAATATGTTAGGAAGAAGAGAGGGGACAGACTAATATGTTAGGAAGAAGAGAGGAGACAGACTAATATGTTAGGAAGAAGAGAAGAGACAGACTAATATGTTAGGAAGAAGAGAGGAGACAGACTAATATGTTAGGAAGAAGAGAGTGGACAGACTAATATGTTAGGAAGAAGAGAAGAGACAGACTAGTATGTTAGGAAGAAGAGAAGAGACAGACTAATATGTTAGGAAGAAGAGAGGAGACAGACTAGTATGTTAGGAAGAAGAGAGGAGACAGACTAATATGTTAGGAAGAAGAGAGTGGACAGACTAATATGTTAGGAAGAAGAGAGAGGAGACAGACTAATATGTTAGGAAGAAGAGAGAGGAGACAGACTAATATGTTAGGAAGAAGAGAGTGGACAGACTAATATGTTACTAAGAAGAGAGGAGACAGACTTATATGTTAGCAAGAAGTGAGGAGACAGACTACTATGTTAGGAAGAAGAGAGTGGACAGACTCCTATGTTAGGAAGAAGAGAGTGGACAGACTAATGTTAGGAAGAAGAGAAGAGACAGACAAAATGTTAGGAAGAAGAGAGTGGACAGACTAATATGTTATGAAGAAGAGAAGAGACAGATGAATATGTTAGGAAGAAGAGAGGAGACAGACTAATTTGTTAGGAAGAAGAGAGTGGACAGACTAATACGTTAGGAAGAAGAGAGGAGACAGACTAATTTGTTAGGAAGAAGAGAGTGGACAGACTAATATGTTAGGAAGAAGAGAGTGGACAGACTAATATGTTAGGAAGAAGAGAAGAGACAAACTAATATGTTAGGAAGAAGAGAGTGGACAGACTAATATGTTATGAAGAAGAGAAGAGACAGATGAATATGTTAGGAAGAAGAGAGGAGACAGACTAATTTGTTAGGAAGAAGAGAGGAGTCAGACTACTATGTTAGGAAGAAGAGAAGAGACAGACTACTATGTTAGGAAGAAGAGAGGAGTCAGACTACTATGTTAGGAAGAAGAGAAGAGACAGACTAATTTGTTAGGAAGAAGAGAGGAGACAGACTAATATGTTAGGAAGAAGAGAGGAGAAAGACTAATATGTTAGGAAGAAGAGAAGAGACAGACTGATTTGTTACGAAGTAGAGAGGAGACAGACTAATATGTTAGGAAGAAGAGAGGGGACAGACTAATATGTTAGGAGGAAGAGAGTGGACAGACTAATATGTTAGGAAGAAAAGAGGAGGCATACTAATATGTTAGGAAGAAGAGAGGATACAGACTACTATGTTAGGAAGAAGAGAGGAGACAGACTAATATGTTAGGAAGAAGAGAGTGGACAGACTAATATGTTAGGAAGAAGAGAGTGGACAGACTAATATGTTAGGAAGAAGAGAGAGGAGACAGACTAAAATGTTAGGAAGAAGAGAAGAGACAGACTAATATGTTAGGAGGAAGAGAGTGGACAGACTAATATGTTAGGAAGAAAAGAGGAGGCATACTAATATGTTAGGAAGAAGAGAGGAGACAGACTAATATGTTAGGAAGAAGAGAGTGGACAGACTAATATGTTAGGAAGAAGAGAGTGGACAGACTAATATGTTATGAAGAAGAGAAGAGACAGATGAATATGTTAGGAAGAAGAGAGTGGACAGACTAATATGTTAGGAAGAAGAGAGGGGACAGACTAATATGTTAGGAAGAAGAGAGAGGAGACAGACTAATATGTTAGGAAGGAGAGAGTGGACAGACTAATATGTTAGGAAGAAGAGAGTGGACAGACTAATATGTTAGGAAGAAGAGAGGGGACAGACTAATATGTTAGGAAGAAGAGAGAGGAGACAGACTAATATGTTAGGAAGGAGAGAGAGGAGACAGACTAATATGTTAGGAAGAAGAGAGGAGACAGACTAATATGTTAGGAAGAAGAGAGTGGACAGACTAATATGTTAGGAAGAAGAGAGTGGACAGACTAATATGTTAGGAAGAAGAGAGGGGACAGACTAATATGTTAGGAAGAAGAGAGAGGAGACAGACTAATATGTTAGGAAGGAGAGAGAGGAGACAGACTAATATGTTAGGAAGAAGAGAGTGGACAGACTAATATGTTAGGAAGAAGAGAGTGGACAGACTAATATGTTAGGAAGAAGAGAGGGGACAGACTAATATGTTAGGAAGAAGAGAGGAGACAGACTAATATGTTAGGAAGAAGAGAGTGGACAGACTAATATGTTAGGAACGAGAGAGTGGACAGACTAATATGTTAGGAAGGAGAGAGTGGACAGACTAATATGTTAGGAAGAAGAGAGGGGACAGACTATTATGTTAGGAAGAAGAGAGGAGACAGACTAATATGTTAGGAAGAAGAGAGTGGACAGACTAATATGTTAGGAAGAAGAGAAGAGACAGACTACTATGTTAGGAAGAAGAGAGGGGACATACTAATATGTTAGGAAGAAGAGAGGAGACAGACTAATATGTTAGGAAGAAGAGAGGGGACAGACTAATATGTTAGGAAGAAGAGAGGAGACAGACTAATATGTTAGGAAGAAGAGAAGAGACAGACTAATATGTTAGGAAGAAGAGAGGAGACAGACTAATATGTTAGGAAGAAGAGAGTGGACAGACTAATATGTTAGGAAGAAGAGAAGAGACAGACTAGTATGTTAGGAAGAAGAGAAGAGACAGACTAATATGTTAGGAAGAAGAGAGGAGACAGACTAGTATGTTAGGAAGAAGAGAGGAGACAGACTAATATGTTAGGAAGAAGAGAGTGGACAGACTAATATGTTAGGAAGAAGAGAGAGGAGACAGACTAATATGTTAGGAAGAAGAGAGAGGAGACAGACTAATATGTTAGGAAGAAGAGAGTGGACAGACTAATATGTTACTAAGAAGAGAGGAGACAGACTTATATGTTAGCAAGAAGTGAGGAGACAGACTACTATGCTAGGAAGAAGAGAGTGGACAGACTCCTATGTTAGGAAGAAGAGAGTGGACAGACTAATGTTAGGAAGAAGAGAAGAGACAGACAAAATGTTAGGAAGAAGAGAGTGGACAGACTAATATGTTATGAAGAAGAGAAGAGACAGATGAATATGTTAGGAAGAAGAGAGGAGACAGACTAATTTGTTAGGAAGAAGAGAGTGGACAGACTAATACGTTAGGAAGAAGAGAGGAGACAGACTAATTTGTTAGGAAGAAGAGAGTGGACAGACTAATATGTTAGGAAGAAGAGAGTGGACAGACTAATATGTTAGGAAGAAGAGAAGAGACAGACTAATATGTTAGGAAGAAGAGAGTGGACAGACTAATATGTTATGAAGAAGAGAAGAGACAGATGAATATGTTAGGAAGAAGAGAGGAGACAGACTAATTTGTTAGGAAGAAGAGAGGAGTCAGACTACTATGTTAGGAAGAAGAGAAGAGACAGACTAATATGTTAGGAAGGAGAGAGAGGAGACAGACTAATATGTTAGGAAGAAGAGAGTGGACAGACTAATATGTTAGGAAGAAGAGAGTGGACAGACTAATATGTTAGGAAGAAGAGAGGGGACAGACTAATATGTTAGGAAGAAGAGAGGAGACAGACTAATATGTTAGGAAGAAGAGAGTGGACAGATTAATATGTTAGGAACGAGAGAGTGGACAGACTAATATGTTAGGAAGGAGAGAGTGGACAGACTAATATGTTAGGAAGAAGAGAGGGGACAGACTATTATGTTAGGAAGAAGAGAGGAGACAGACTAATATGTTAGGAAGAAGAGAGTGGACAGACTAATATGTTAGGAAGAAGAGAAGAGACAGACTACTATGTTAGGAAGAAGAGAGGGGACATACTAATATGTTAGGAAGAAGAGAGGAGACAGACTAATATGTTAGGAAGAAGAGAGGGGACAGACTAATATGTTAGGAAGAAGAGAGGAGACAGACTAATATGTTAGGAAGAAGAGAAGAGACAGACTAATATGTTAGGAAGAAGAGAGGAGACAGACTAATATGTTAGGAAGAAGAGAGTGGACAGACTAATATGTTAGGAAGAAGAGAAGAGACAGACTAGTATGTTAGGAAGAAGAGAAGAGACAGACTAATATGTTAGGAAGAAGAGAGGAGACAGACTAGTATGTTAGGAAGAAGAGAGAAGACAGACTAATATGTTAGGAAGAAGAGAGTGGACAGACTAATATGTTAGGAAGAAGAGAGAGGAGACAGACTAATATGTTAGGAAGAAGAGAGAGGAGACAGACTAATATGTTAGGAAGAAGTGAGGAGACAGACTACTATGCTAGGAAGAAGAGAGTGGACAGACTCCTATGTTAGGAAGAAGAGAGTGGACAGACTAATGTTAGGAAGAAGAGAAGAGACAGACAAAATGTTAGGAAGAAGAGAGTGGACAGACTAATATGTTATGAAGAAGAGAAGAGACAGATGAATATGTTAGGAAGAAGAGAGGAGACAGACTAATTTGTTAGGAAGAAGAGAGTGGACAGACTAATACGTTAGGAAGAAGAGAGGAGACAGACTAATTTGTTAGGAAGAAGAGAGTGGACAGACTAATATGTTAGGAAGAAGAGAGTGGACAGACTAATATGTTAGGAAGAAGAGAAGAGACGGACTAATATGTTAGGAAGAAGAGAGTGGACAGACTAATATGTTATGAAGAAGAGAAGAGACAGATGAATATGTTAGGAAGAAGAGAGGAGACAGACTAATTTGTTAGGAAGAAGAGAGGAGTCAGACTACTATGTTAGGAAGAAGAGAAGAGACAGACTACTATGTTAGGAAGAAGAGAGGAGTCAGACTACTATGTTAGGAAGAAGAGAAGAGACAGACTAATTTGTTAGGAAGAAGAGAGGAGACAGACTAATATGTTAGGAAGAAGAGAGGAGACAGACTAATATGTTAGGAAGAAGAGAAGAGACAGACTAATTTGTTACGAAGTAGAGAGGAGACAGACTAATATGTTAGGAAGAAGAGAGGGGACAGACTAATATGTTAGGAGGAAGAGAGTGGACAGACTAATATGTTAGGAAGAAGAGAGGATACAGACTACTATGTTAGGAAGAAGAGAGGAGACAGACTAATATGTTAGGAAGAAGAGAGTGGACAGACTAATATGTTAGGAAGAAGAGAGTGGACAGACTAATATGTTAGGAAGAAGAGAGAGGAGACAGACTAATATGTTAGGAAGAAGAGAAGAGACAGACTAATATGTTAGGAGGAAGAGAGTGGACAGACTAATATGTTAGGAAGAAAAGAGGAGGCATACTAATATGTTAGGAAGAAGAGAGGGGACAGACTAATATGTTAGGAAGAAGAGAAGAGACAGACTAATATGTTAGGAAGAAGAGAAGAGACAGACTAATTTGTTAGGAAGAAGAGAGTGGACAGACTAATATGTTAGGAAGAAGAGAGGAGACAGACTAATATGTTAGGAAGAAGAGAGGAGACAGACTAATATGTTAGGAAGAAAAGAGGAGGCAGACTACTATGTTAGGAAGAAGAGAGTGGACAGACTAATATGTTAGGAAGAAGAGAGGGGACAGACTAATATGTTAGGAAGAAGAGAGTGGACAGACTAATATGTTAGGAAGAAGAGAGGAGACAGACTAATATGTTAGGAAGAATAGAGGAGACAGACTAATATGTTAGGAAGAAGAGAGGAGACAGACTAATATGTTAGGAAGATGAGATGAGTCAGACTAATATGTTAGGAAGAAGAGAGTTGACGGACTAATATGTTAAGAAGAAGAGAGGAGACAGACTAATATGTTAGGAAGAAGATAAGAGACAGACTAATATGTTAGGAAGAAGAGAGGAGACAGACTAATATGTTAGGAAGAAGAGAGTGGACAGACTAATATGTTAGGAAGAAGATAAGAGACAGACTAATATGTTAGGAATAAAAGAGGAGACAGACTAATGTGTTAGGAAGAATAGAGGAGACAGACTAATATGTTAGGAAGAAGAGAGTGTACAGACTAACATGTTAGGAAGAAGAGAGTGGACAGACTAATATGTTAGGAAGAAGAGAGGAGACAGACTAATGTGTTAGGAAGAAGAGAGGAGACAGACTAATATGTTAGGAAGAAGAGAGGAGACAGACTAATATGTTAGTAAGAAGAGAGGAGACAGACTTATATGTTAGGAAGAAGAGAGGAGACAGACTAATATGTTAGGAAGAAGAGAGTGGACAGACTAATATGTTAGGAAGAAGAGAGTGGACAGACTAATATGTTAGGAAGAAGAGAAGAGACAGACTAATATGTTAGGAAGAAAAGAGGAGACAGACTAATGTGTTAGGAAGAATAGAGGAGACAGACTAATATGTTAGGAAGAAGAGAGTGTACAGACTAACATGTTAGGAAGAAGAGAAGATACAGACTAATATGTTAGGAAGAAGAGAAGAGACAGACTACTATGTTAGGAAGAAGAGAGGGGACATACTAATATGTTAGGAAGAAGAGAGGAGACAGACTAATATGTTAGGAAGAAGAGAGGGGACAGACTAATATGTTAGGAAGAAGAGAGGAGACAGACTAATATGTTAGGAAGAAGAGAAGAGACAGACTAATATGTTAGGAAGAAGAGAGGAGACAGACTAATATGTTAGGAAGAAGAGAGTGGACAGACTAATATGTTAGGAAGAAGAGAAGAGACAGACTAGTATGTTAGGAAGAAGAGAAGAGACAGACTAATATGTTAGGAAGAAGAGAGGAGACAGACTAGTATGTTAGGAAGAAGAGAGGAGACAGACTAATATGTTAGGAAGAAGAGAGTGGACAGACTAATATGTTAGGAAGAAGAGAGAGGAGACAGACTAATATGTTAGGAAGAAGAGAGAGGAGACAGACTAATATGTTAGGAAGAAGAGAGTGGACAGACTAATATGTTACTAAGAAGAGAGGAGACAGACTTATATGTTAGCAAGAAGTGAGGAGACAGACTACTATGTTAGGAAGAAGAGAGTGGACAGACTCCTATGTTAGGAAGAAGAGAGTGGACAGACTAATGTTAGGAAGAAGAGAAGAGACAGACAAAATTTTAGGAAGAAGAGAGTGGACAGACTAATATGTTATGAAGAAGAGAAGAGACAGATGAATATGTTAGGAAGAAGAGAGGAGACAGACTAATTTGTTAGGAAGAAGAGAGTGGACAGACTAATACGTTAGGAAGAAGAGAGGAGACAGACTAATTTGTTAGGAAGAAGAGAGTGGACAGACTAATATGTTAGGAAGAAGAGAGTGGACAGACTAATATGTTAGGAAGAAGAGAAGAGACAAACTAATATGTTAGGAAGAAGAGAGTGGACAGACTAATATGTTATGAAGAAGAGAAGAGACAGATGAATATGTTAGGAAGAAGAGAGGAGACAGACTAATTTGTTAGGAAGAAGAGAGGAGTCAGACTACTATGTTAGGAAGAAGAGAAGAGACAGACTACTATGTTAGGAAGAAGAGAGGAGTCAGACTACTATGTTAGGAAGAAGAGAAGAGACAGACTAATTTGTTAGGAAGAAGAGAGGAGACAGACTAATATGTTAGGAAGAAGAGAGGAGAAAGACTAATATGTTAGGAAGAAGAGAAGAGACAGACTAATTTGTTACGAAGTAGAGAGGAGACAGACTAATATGTTAGGAAGAAGAGAGGGGACAGACTAATATGTTAGGAGGAAGAGAGTGGACAGACTAATATGTTAGGAAGAAAAGAGGAGGCATACTAATATGTTAGGAAGAAGAGAGGATACAGACTACTATGTTAGGAAGAAGAGAGGAGACAGACTAATATGTTAGGAAGAAGAGAGTGGACAGACTAATATGTTAGGAAGAAGAGAGTGGACAGACTAATATGTTAGGAAGAAGAGAGAGGAGACAGACTAAAATGTTAGGAAGAAGAGAAGAGACAGACTAATATGTTAGGAGGAAGAGAGTGGACAGACTAATATGTTAGGAAGAAAAGAGGAGGCATACTAATATGTTAGGAAGAAGAGAGGAGACAGACTAATATGTTAGGAAGAAGAGAGTGGACAGACTAATATGTTAGGAAGAAGAGAGTGGACAGACTAATATGTTATGAAGAAGAGAAGAGACAGATGAATATGTTAGGAAGAAGAGAGTGGACAGACTAATATGTTAGGAAGAAGAGAGGGGACAGACTAATTTGTTAGGAAGAAGAGAGAGGAGACAGACTAATATGTTAGGAAGGAGAGAGTGGACAGACTAATATGTTAGGAAGAAGAGAGTGGACAGACTAATATGTTAGGAAGAAGAGAGGGGACAGACTAATATGTTAGGAAGAAGAGAGAGGAGACAGACTAATATGTTAGGAAGGAGAGAGAGGAGACAGACTAATATGTTAGGAAGAAGAGAGGAGACAGACTAATATGTTAGGAAGAAGAGAGTGGACAGACTAATATGTTAGGAAGAAGAGAGTGGACAGACTAATATGTTAGGAAGAAGAGAGGGGACAGACTAATATGTTAGGAAGAAGAGAGAGGAGACAGACTAATATGTTAGGAAGGAGAGAGAGGAGACAGACTAATATGTTAGGAAGAAGAGAGTGGACAGACTAATATGTTAGGAAGAAGAGAGTGGACAGACTAATATGTTAGGAAGAAGAGAGGGGACAGACTAATATGTTAGGAAGAAGAGAGGAGACAGACTAATATGTTAGGAAGAAGAGAGTGGACAGACTAATATGTTAGGAACGAGAGAGTGGACAGACTAATATGTTAGGAAGGAGAGAGTGGACAGACTAATATGTTAGGAAGAAGAGAGGGGACAGACTATTATGTTAGGAAGAAGAGAGGAGACAGACTAATATGTTAGGAAGAAGAGAGTGGACAGACTAATATGTTAGGAAGAAGAGAAGAGACAGACTACTATGTTAGGAAGAAGAGAGGGGACATACTAATATGTTAGGAAGAAGAGAGGAGACAGACTAATATGTTAGGAAGAAGAGAGGGGACAGACTAATATGTTAGGAAGAAGAGAGGAGACAGACTAATATGTTAGGAAGAAGAGAAGAGACAGACTAATATGTTAGGAAGAAGAGAGGAGACAGACTAATATGTTAGGAAGAAGAGAGGAGACAGACTAATATGTTAGGAAGAAGAGAGTGGACAGACTAATATGTTAGGAAGAAGAGAGAGGAGACAGACTAATATGTTAGGAAGAAGAGAGAGGAGACAGACTAATATGTTAGGAAGAAGAGAGTGGACAGACTAATATGTTACTAAGAAGAGAGGAGACAGATTTATATGTTAGCAAGAAGTGAGGAGACAGACTACTATGTTAGGAAGAAGAGAGTGGACAGACTCCTATGTTAGGAAGAAGAGAGTGGACAGACTAATGTTAGGAAGAAGAGAAGAGACAGACAAAATGTTAGGAAGAAGAGAGTGGACAGACTAATATGTTATGAAGAAGAGAAGAGACAGATGAATATGTTAGGAAGAAGAGAGGAGACAGACTAATTTGTTAGGAAGAAGAGAGTGGACAGACTAATACGTTAGGAAGAAGAGAGGAGACAGACTAATTTGTTAGGAAGAAGAGAGTGGACAGACTAATATGTTAGGAAGAAGAGAGTGGACAGACTAATATGTTAGGAAGAAGAGAAGAGACAGACTAATATGTTAGGAAGAAGAGAGTGGACAGACTAATATGTTATGAAGAAGAGAAGAGACAGATGAATATGTTAGGAAGAAGAGAGGAGACAGACTAATTTGTTAGGAAGAAGAGAGGAGTCAGACTACTATGTTAGGAAGAAGAGAAGAGACAGACTACTATGTTAGGAAGAAGAGAGGAGTCAGACTACTATGTTAGGAAGAAGAGAAGAGACAGACTAATTTGTTAGGAAGAAGAGAGGAGACAGACTAATATGTTAGGAAGAAGAGAGGAGACAGACTAATATGTTAGGAAGAAGAGAAGAGACAGACTAATTTGTTACGAAGTAGAGAGGAGACAGACTAATATGTTAGGAAGAAGAGAGGGGACAGACTAATATGTTAGGAGGAAGAGAGTGGACAGACTAATATGTTAGGAAGAAAAGAGGAGGCATACTAATATGTTAGGAAGAAGAGAGGATACAGACTACTATGTTAGGAAGAAGAGAGGAGACAGACTAATATGTTAGGAATAAGAGAGTGGACAGACTAATATGTTAGGAAGAAGAGAGTGGACAGACTAATATGTTAGGAAGAAGAGAGAGGAGACAGACTAATATGTTAGGAAGAAGAGAAGAGACAGACTAATATGTTAGGAGGAAGAGAGTGGACAGACTAATATGTTAGGAAGAAAAGAGGAGGCATACTAATATGTTAGGAAGAAGAGAGGGGACAGACTAATATGTTAGGAAGAAGAGAAGAGACAGACTAATATGTTAGGAAGAAGAGAAGAGACAGACTAATTTGTTAGGAAGAAGAGAGTGGACAGACTAATATGTTAGGAAGAAGAGAGGAGACAGACTAATATGTTAGGAAGAAGAGAGGAGACAGACTAATATGTTAGGAAGAAAAGAGGAGGCAGACTACTATGTTAGGAAGAAGAGAGTGGACAGACTAATATGTTAGGAAGAAGAGAGGGGACAGACTAATATGTTAGGAAGAAGAGAGTGGACAGACTAATATGTTAGGAAGAAGAGAGGAGACAGACTAATATGTTAGGAAGAATAGAGGAGACAGACTAATATGTTAGGAAGAAGAGAGGAGACAGACTAATATGTTAGGAAGATGAGAGGAGTCAGACTAATATGTTAGGAAGAAGAGAGTTGACGGACTAATATGTTAAGAAGAAGAGAGGAGACAGACTAATATGTTAGGAAGAAGATAAGAGACAGACTAATATGTTAGGAAGAAGAGAGTGGACAGACTAATATGTTATGAAGAAGAGAAGAGACAGATGAATATGTTAGGAAGAAGAGAGTGGACAGACTAATATGTTAGGAAGAAGAGAGGGGACAGACTAATTTGTTAGGAAGAAGAGAGAGGAGACAGACTAATATGTTAGGAAGGAGAGAGTGGACAGACTAATATGTTAGGAAGAAGAGAGTGGACAGACTAATATGTTAGGAAGAAGAGAGGGGACAGACTAATATGTTAGGAAGAAGAGAGAGGAGACAGACTAATATGTTAGGAAGGAGAGAGAGGAGACAGACTAATATGTTAGGAAGAAGAGAGGAGACAGACTAATATGTTAGGAAGAAGAGAGTGGACAGACTAATATGTTAGGAAGAAGAGAGTGGACAGACTAATATGTTAGGAAGAAGAGAGGGGACAGACTAATATGTTAGGAAGAAGAGAGAGGAGACAGACTAATATGTTAGGAAGGAGAGAGAGGAGACAGACTAATATGTTAGGAAGAAGAGAGTGGACAGACTAATATGTTAGGAAGAAGAGAGTGGACAGACTAATATGTTAGGAAGAAGAGAGGGGACAGACTAATATGTTAGGAAGAAGAGAGGAGACAGACTAATATGTTAGGAAGAAGAGAGTGGACAGACTAATATGTTAGGAACGAGAGAGTGGACAGACTAATATGTTAGGAAGGAGAGAGTGGACAGACTAATATGTTAGGAAGAAGAGAGGGGACAGACTATTATGTTAGGAAGAAGAGAGGAGACAGACTAATATGTTAGGAAGAAGAGAGTGGACAGACTAATATGTTAGGAAGAAGAGAAGAGACAGACTACTATGTTAGGAAGAAGAGAGGGGACATACTAATATGTTAGGAAGAAGAGAGGAGACAGACTAATATGTTAGGAAGAAGAGAGGGGACAGACTAATATGTTAGGAAGAAGAGAGGAGACAGACTAATATGTTAGGAAGAAGAGAAGAGACAGACTAATATGTTAGGAAGAAGAGAGGAGACAGACTAATATGTTAGGAAGAAGAGAGGAGACAGACTAGTATGTTAGGAAGAAGAGAGGAGACAGACTAATATGTTAGGAAGAAGAGAGTGGACAGACTAATATGTTAGGAAGAAGAGAGAGGAGACAGACTAATATGTTAGGAAGAAGAGAGAGGAGACAGACTAATATGTTAGGAAGAAGAGAGAGGAGACAGACTAATATGTTAGGAAGAAGAGAGGAGACAGACTAGTATGTTAGGAAGAAGAGAGGAGACAGACTAATATGTTAGGAAGAAGAGAGTGGACAGACTAATATGTTAGGAAGAAGAGAGAGGAGACAGACTAATATGTTAGGAAGAAGAGAGAGGAGACAGACTAATATGTTAGGAAGAAGAGAGTGGACAGACTAATATGTTACTAAGAAGAGAGGAGACAGACTTATATGTTAGCAAGAAGTGAGGAGACAGACTACTATGTTAGGAAGAAGAGAGTGGACAGACTCCTATGTTAGGAAGAAGAGAGTGGACAGACTAATGTTAGGAAGAAGAGAAGAGACAGACAAAATGTTAGGAAGAAGAGAGTGGACAGACTAATATGTTATGAAGAAGAGAAGAGACAGATGAATATGTTAGGAAGAAGAGAGGAGACAGACTAATTTGTTAGGAAGAAGAGAGTGGACAGACTAATACGTTAGGAAGAAGAGAGGAGACGGACTAATTTGTTAGGAAGAAGAGAGTGGACAGACTAATATGTTAGGAAGAAGAGAGTGGACAGACTAATATGTTAGGAAGAAGAGAAGAGACAGACTAATATGTTAGGAAGAAGAGAGTGGACAGACTAATATGTTATGAAGAAGAGAAGAGACAGATGAATATGTTAGGAAGAAGAGAGGAGACAGACTAATTTGTTAGGAAGAAGAGAGGAGTCAGACTACTATGATAGGAAGAAGAGAAGAGACAGACTACTATGTTAGGAAGAAGAGAGGAGTCAGACTACTATGTTAGGAAGAAGAGAAGAGACAGACTAATTTGTTAGGAAGAAGAGAGGAGACAGACTAATATGTTAGGAAGAAGAGAGGAGACAGACTAATATGTTAGGAAGAAGAGAAGAGACAGACTAATTTGTTACGAAGTAGAGAGGAGACAGACTAATATGTTAGGAAGAAGAGAGGGGACAGACTAATATGTTAGGAGGAAGAGAGTGGACAGACTAATATGTTAGGAAGAAAAGAGGAGGCATACTAATATGTTAGGAAGAAGAGAGGATACAGACTACTATGTTAGGAAGAAGAGAGGAGACAGACTAATATGTTAGGAATAAGAGAGTGGACAGACTAATATGTTAGGAAGAAGAGAGTGGACAGACTAATATGTTAGGAAGAAGAGAGAGGAGACAGACTAATATGTTAGGAAGAAGAGAAGAGACAGACTAATATGTTAGGAGGAAGAGAGTGGACAGACTAATATGTTAGGAAGAAAAGAGGAGGCATACTAATATGTTAGGAAGAAGAGAGGGGACAGACTAATATGTTAGGAAGAAGAGAAGAGACAGACTAATATGTTAGGAAGAAGAGAAGAGACAGACTAATTTGTTAGGAAGAAGAGAGTGGACAGACTAATATGTTAGGAAGAAGAGAGGAGACAGACTAATATGTTAGGAAGAAGAGAGGAGACAGACTAATATGTTAGGAAGAAAAGAGGAGGCAGACTACTATGTTAGGAAGAAGAGAGTGGACAGACTAATATGTTAGGAAGAAGAGAGGGGACAGACTAATATGTTAGGAAGAAGAGAGTGGACAGACTAATATGTTAGGAAGAAGAGAGGAGACAGACTAATATGTTAGGAAGAATAGAGGAGACAGACTAATATGTTAGGAAGAAGAGAGGAGACAGACTAATATGTTAGGAAGATGAGAGGAGTCAGACTAATATGTTAGGAAGAAGAGAGTTGACGGACTAATATGTTAAGAAGAAGAGAGGAGACAGACTAATATGTTAGGAAGAAGATAAGAGACAGACTAATATGTTAGGAAGAAGAGAGGAGACAGACTAATATGTTAGGAAGAAGAGAGTGGACAGACTAATATGTTAGGAAGAAGATAAGAGACAGACTAATATGTTAGGAATAAAAGAGGAGACAGACTAATGTGTTAGGAAGAATAGAGGAGACAGACTAATATGTTAGGAAGAAGAGAGTGTACAGACTAACATGTTAGGAAGGAGAGAGTGGACAGACTAATATGTTAGGAAGAAGAGAGGAGACAGACTAATGTGTTAGGAAGAAGAGAGGAGACAGACTAATATGTTAGGAAGAAGAGAGGAGACAGACTAATATGTTAGTAAGAAGAGAGGAGACAGACTTATATGTTAGGAAGAAGAGAGGAGACAGACTAATATGTTAGGAAGAAGAGAGTGGACAGACTAATATGTTAGGAAGAAGAGAGTGGACAGACTAATATGTTAGGAAGAAGAGAAGAGACAGACTAATATGTTAGGAAGAAAAGAGGAGACAGACTAATGTGTTAGGAAGAATAGAGGAGACAGACTAATATGTTAGGAAGAAGAGAGTGTACAGACTAACATGTTAGGAAGAAGAGAAGATACAGACTAATATGTTAGGAAGAAAAGAGGAGACAGACTAATGTGTTAGGAAGAAGAGAGGGGACAGACTAATATGTTAGGAAGAAGAGAAGAGACAGACTAATATGTTAGGAAGAAAAGAGGAGACAGACTAATATGTTAGGAAGAAGAGAGTGGACAGACTAATATGTTAGGAAGAAGAGAAGAGACAGACTAATATGTTAGGAAGAAGACAGGAGACAGACTAATATGTTAGGAAGAATAGAGGAGACAAACTAATATGTTATGAAGAAGAGAGTGGACAGACTACTATGTTAGGAAGAAGAGAGGAGACAGACTAATATGTTAGGAAGAAGAGAGAGGAGACTGACTACTATGTTAGGAAGAAGAGAGTGGACAGACTACTATGTTAGGAAGAAGAGAGTGGACAGACTAATATGTTAGGAAGAAGAGAGTGGACAGACTAATATGTTAGGAAGAAGAGAAGAGACTGACTAATATGTTAGGAAGAAGAGAGTGGACAGACTAATATGTTAGGAAGAAGAGAGTGGACAGACTACTATGTTAGGAAGAAGAGAGGAGACTGACTAATATGTTAGGAAGAAGAGAGAGGAGACTGACTACTATGTTAGGAAGAAGAGAGTGGACAGACTACTATGTTAGGAAGAAGAGAGTGGACAGACTAATATGTTAGGAAGAAGAGAGGGGACAGACTAATATGTTAGGAAGAAGAGAGTGGACAGACTCCTATGTTAGGAAGAAGAGAGGAGACAGACTAATATGTTAGGAAGAAGAGAAGAGACAGACTACTATGTTAGGAAGAAGAGAGGAGACAGACTAATATGTTAGGAAGAAGAGAGGAGACAGACTAATATGTTAGGAAGAAGAGAGTGGACAGACTCCTATGTTAGGAAGAAGAGAGGAGACAGACTAATATGTTAGGAAGAAGAGAGAGGAGACAGACTAATATGTTAGGAAGAAGAGAGTGGACAGACTAATATGTTAGGAAGAAGAGAAGATACAGACTACTATGTTAGGAAGAAGAGAGTGGACAGACTACTATGTTAGGAAGAAGAGAGGAGACAGACTAATATGTTAGGAAGAAGAGAAGAGACAGACTAATATGTTAGGAAGAAGAGAGGGGACAGACTAATGTGTTAGGAAGAAGAGAGTGGACAGACTAATATAATAATATAATATGCCATTTAGCAGACGCTTTTATCCAATTCGACTTACAGTCATGCGTGCATACATTTTTTTGTGTACAGGTGGTCCCGGGGATCAAACCCACTACCTTTGCGTTACAAGCGCCGTGCTCTACCAGCTGAGCTACAGAGTGGACAGACTAATATGTTAGGAAGAAGAGAGGAGACAGACATAATATGTTAGGAAGAAGAGAGTGGACAGACTAAAATATTAGGAAGAAGAGAGGAGACAGACTAATATGTTAGGAAGAAGAGAGGGGACATACTAATATGTTAGGAAGAAGAGAGGAGACAGACTAATATGTTAGGAAGAAGAGAGGGGACATACTAATATGTTAGTAAGAAGAGAGTGGACAGACTAATGTGTTAGTAAGAAGAGAGGAGACAGACTAATATGTTAGGAAGAAGAGAAGAGACAGACTAATATGTTAGGAAGAAGAGAAGAGACAGATGAATATGTTAGGAAGAAGAGAAGAGACAGACTAATATGTTAGGAAGAAGAGAGTGGACAGACTAATATGTTAGGAAGAAGAGAGGGGACATACTAATATGTTAGTAAGAAGAGAGTGGACAGACTAATGTGTTAGTAAGAAGAGAGGAGACAGACTAATATGTTAGGAAGAAGAGAAGAGACAGACTAATATGTTAGGAAGAAGAGAAGAGACAGATGAATATGTTAGGAAGAAGAGAAGAGACAGACTAATATGTTAGGAAGAAGAGAGTGGACAGACTAATATGTTAGGAAGAAGAGAGGGGACATACTAATATGTTAGGAAGAAGAGAGTGGACAGACTAATGTGTTAGTAAGAAGAGAGGAGACAGACTAATATGCTAGGAAGAAGAGAGTGGACATACTAATATGTTAGGAAGAAGAGAGTGGACAGACTAATGTGTTAGGAAGAAGAGAAGAGACAGACTAATGTGTTAGGAAGAAGAGAAGAGACAGACTAATATGTTAGGAAGAAGAGAGTGGACAGACTAATATGTTAGGAAGAAGAGAGGGGACATACTAATATGTTAGGAAGAAGAGAGTGGACAGACTAATGTGTTAGTAAGAAGAGAGGAGACAGACTAATATGCTAGGAAGAAGAGAGAGGAGACAGACTAATATGTTAGTAAGAAAAGAGGAGATACTGCAACACAGTATGTCCAGTTTCACTGTGATGGAGAGAGCAAAGAGAGAGAAAGAGAGAGAAAAGAGAGATGAATAGCTAGAGTCTGCTGGAGATAGAACAGTTCACATCTGTCAACCTATCCCAGCTGCTGTTCCAAAACTTCCAAACGCCTAGAGCAGAGGACTATGGATTGACATCAGACAACCCTCTCCGTCGGTCATGTCTAAATGGGATACAGCTTTTGTGAAATTGACATCAAACGTTATTTTTTTTATTTTTTTTTGCATTTTAGCTAACCCTAACCCTATTTTCTAACCTGCTACGTTAATTCTCCTAACCTGCTACTGAAAGTCAATTTTGACAAAAGCTGTAGCCTTTCTCGCAACACCCTGTCAATGGCCATGTCCTTATACTAGTCTAAAATGTCTGCCTTTCCTTATCTTCCTTTCTGACTTGCCCTCCTTCTACAGCCCTAAACAGACTCAGTAAATTACAGTGAGAGGTGGGAAACCCTTCCAGTTCATTTGCCAATCATTTGCTATGAGGGGAAGAAGAGGCGAGAACATGAGGACAGCCCCTAGCCCTCAATCCTGGTTCTCTCTATCTCTCCCTCTATATTTATCCATCCCTCCTTGCTTAACTGTCCCTCAACCCATCAATGCTTCTGTTTTCTCTCTTTGCCCTCTCATCCTCCTTCCACCAGCACCTATTTCTCTATCTCTCTCTATCTCTCCCTCTCTCTCTGACAGGGGACCTTCACCCGCCGATTAAAAGAGCTCACATATGCAGCATTCACAGGGGAGCATTTCTCTTCTCCCATAGGGCTCTGGTCAAAAGTAGTGCACTATATAGGGATTATATATATATATATATATATATGGAATAGGGTGCCATTTGGGATACAACCATTGTTGTGCCTATGTGAGTCACTTCAGAAATGGTTTCCGCTGCTATGGCTTTGTTAACACTGCAAGGTGTATTTATAAATGCTGGGTGGGCGACAAGCATTCTAATGAAAAGGAATCTACAAGAGGGTTAGTCATAAAAAGACATCTCAGGTGGAAAATAGGTTAAAATAAATAATAAATTAGCTCCAGGGGATGTTACTCAACGGCTCACTATTAACAGTTGTTGCAACCAAACAGCTTTTTGGGTAATTTTATTGACAGTTTATGATGGAGAAAAGGTACCAGACATTGGAGCATCCAAGTGCATCTGTTTGGTTTGACACGTGTTTTATGACTTTTAAGACAATGGGCTCTATTTTCGGCTGGCGTTAAGGCGACGCTAGTTTGCATTTTCGTCAAGTAAAAACAGGCAAACTGGCAGGTTCGGCAATTTACCCATCTAACATCAGCACTCTTGCCCTCGGAAGGGAGGGTTTGGAAATATTTTAGGCGTGATCTCAAAAACATGATCCAAAGTGCTAATTTCAGGCTGCGCTGGTAGGGATTTAAGACCGACCAAAATCTGGTTTTAGTGGTAACACAGTTGGTTATGGCCTGAATTTCAACAGCAGAAACGCAGCCTATCCAGCCGTGACGCACACTGCCCATATGCGCTTGGAACAAGAGTAGCCTAATGTACCTGTTTACTTCGTATTTAGAAACATATATATATATATTTTTTTTTCATTTAGTTTTATTTGGTTAAAAACCAAGCATAGCTTCCCATCCTCTCAATGAAGGCTTTTTCTTTGTCCTACACAATGCAATCGCAAAGTAGTCAAGACTGTCAATAAAGGGTTTGGCTCCAGAGACTGCTTCGAAATAAATCACCAAAACTTTATTAAAATATCAAGTTTGAGAGGAGTAAAACAGTGAGCTGACATTCCCTTTTAATCTTTGCATTGTAGGCAGGCTCACATTATTTTAGCCATGCAATCTTCCTTTGTAGTGTGTGTGTGTGTGGTTCAGAGTGGATGTTCTGTTTGTGTGTTCTGGTTATTACATGTGTGCTGAGTTGCGGCTGACGATAGTGGGCGTGGCTTCGGTCCGGAGTCCTGGCAGCTGTGGTTGAGTGACTGATTGACTAGAGTACATAAACAGTTTGCCGTGTGAGCCAAACTTTTTGTTTGGCTGTTTGTCTGAGGATTTGGTTATTGGTTGATTTGATTTATTTTTGTTTGTGTGCCAGCCTGTCCTCCTGATGTACTCCACCCTACCTGGGTCCTGGAGAAGGGAAAGGTAGTTCTGCCCATGGGTGTACATTCACAAGTAGATAACCCACTGTTTTACACACTAGGTTAGCCGGGCGGGTGTCACCACTGTATTTGTGGTAACAGGTAGGAAAGCGGGTTAAGGCTTAGAGTGTGTTAGGAAGGATTAGGTGTGTAGAAGAGGAGGGACCTTTTGTTTATTTTTCATTACTTGGACCCCGTTCCCAAACATTCCCTTCTCTTACCATCCCTGGTTTGTTTGATTGGTCTTTGTACTATTACTGTTTCTTTATGGCTGTTGTATATTATTTTGTTTAGTACTTTACTAAACATCCCCAGAGGGCTAACATTGAGTTCTTGTTGTTGTGTCTGGTTAATTTTAGTTAGTTACACACCACATTTCTTCCCCATCCAGCTAGTTTACATTGTGTGTGCAGGCCGGGCATTTACGTCTCCTCCTCAGACGAGCTACACCCGAGGGGGGAACCTAACATGGGGGCTCGTCCGGGATTTGAACCCGGGACCTCTTGTAAGTGTGACATAGCCTATTTAAAACAAGTTGTTGTTTCATTTTGTTTAGAATTTGATTAGAAATATTCATTCTCATTTTAGGCTTTATCAATAATTAATTGAATCTTGCTTATTGACAATGTTTGGCATGTCCATGCTCACCCATAATGTAATTTACAGTAGGCCTAGCTACGGTGGCCGGGAAGTGCAAAGCAACATTACAAAGAATGAAACACTTTTACAAAGCTCGAGACAAATTTACATTTTGGAAAACAAATTTACATTTTGGAAAACAAATTTACATTTTATAAAACAAATTTACATTTTAGAAAACAAATTTACATTTTAGAAAACAAATTTACATTTTAGAAAACAAATTAACAAGACGCAAAACACTTCTACCAGTCCCGAAACAAATTTACAAATGACAGATTCGTCACGGAAAGGGAATGTACCATATACCGGAAGTGACGAGCGTGGTCTTTTCGTGTTTTTGTTGTGGAGTTTATGTCGTCAAAGAAGTTTATGGTGACCGCCCGAACATGGACTGCGGCCGAGGGATGTTTTTTGCCTGTTTTGTGGCAAACACGTGAACAGCTTAACGCGGTTTTGCTTTACGTGTGGTCGGTGTTTGGAGTTTTTAAAGGACGCGGACCAGACGGAAACACCAGACATACTGCATCATTGCGTTCAATATTTTAACGAGGGTCACTCGTACGCTGTAATCGTGGACATGATGTCAAGTCTACACGGTGTAAACATCAGCTTGAGGACTCTTAAAAGTAAACTGAACAAAGCCGGGTTGTACCGCAGAAAGGATTATTCCTCGCCAAACGCCGTGAGTAACGCCATCAGATTTGAACTTCGTGGACCTGGACAACTACTCAATGGGACCTAACTATATGTGGCACGCAGATGGTTATGACAAACTTAAGCCATTCGGTTTGGCCATCTCGGGATGTATAGATGGATTTTCACGTAAAGTATTGTGGCTTCAATGTGGACCAACAAATAATAACCCAACAGTGATTGCTCACTATTTCATGTCATGTGTGCGAAACCTCGGTGTCATCCCCATGAGACTGAGGACTGATTGCGGCACTGAGAACGGCATAATGGCTGCAATTCAATGTACCCTACGCCACCATCACAGTGACTACTACTCTGGAGCGTCCAGCCACATGTACGGCTCATCTATAAATAACCAGCGTATTGAGTCCTGGTGGTCTATATTTAGAAAGGGAAGGTGAGTTGTCTTCATAAAGGGTCATTGCATCTTTTGGTCATTCGATTTTCTTCTCAGGAACGATTAATGAAAAACGAGCACAATAATTATCAATGCAAATTTGTAAAGCAAATCCTGCCCGTCAGGAAAAGTAGCTGTTCCTGAAAAGAAAATCGAATGATCAAAAGATGCACAGACCATACATTTCATTATAACTAACCTTTATTATTTATAGTATAACTAAACATTTGTATCCATTTCTATAGGTCTCAGTTCTGGATGGAGTTATTTGCCGACCTTAGAGATGCCGGATACTTCAACGGGAGTCATGAGCATCAATGCCTATTGAGATATTGCTTTGGTGATGTTATTCAGAAGGACTTGGATGAGTGTGTGAGACTGTGGAACAGCCACAGGATTCGCCCTTCCAGAACAGCAGCATGTCCAGGAGGAGTGCCCAATGAACTCTACTACTTACCACACAGGTGATACATTGGTGATAATAAACAGATACAAGCATTAATGTAACGTTTTAGCTTAAATGAAAATAAATGCAATTATGTATTCTATTTAACATAGGTTTGGCTCCAGAGACTGCGGATTTCAAAGTGAACAAGCTGAACTGGATGCCCTTCCTGAGGCTAGCCTGTCAATGACTCCTTGTGGGGACCCAAACATGCAGGAGTACTTGGACTTTGCCATGGAACACAATCAGTTACAGAAGCCAGACAACTGGGAGTCTGCATCCGAACTGTACATGAAACTAAAAGAAATGGCTCAGCTATGAAATGATCAAAAAGGGAGGGTTTTTTGTAGTGGTGGAATACTGCTGTCTGTCTGAACACAATATTTATGAATCTGTCACCCAAAGCTTAATTGTTTTTAAGTGTGAAGTAAATTAATCAAAAATAGTAATCAGTATTTATTACACTTTTGAAGTATTGAGAGTAATGGATCTAAAACATTTTCAAAATGTTTACTGTGAGAAAAGAACATGCTCACATACAGTAACATTATAAAAACAACTTTGGCAACTGCACTTTAAAAGTGCACCTTTAATAGGGTTGGGCATCAAGAACCAATTCCTACTTGGAATAGTTAAAAATTACGATTCCATCGGAATTGTTTCTTTATTGGAATCGTTTTGGTGGATTGGGTTTCAAATCTGATCATGGGTTCCAAATTTAACATGCGCAAGTTTTGGTTTCTGTCGCGGCCAGGTGCTTGTTGTGTTGCAGCCATGGAGCACAGTAAGCGGTGCTCTAGTGTGGCTTTATTTTACATTGAAAAAGCCCCGTCAAACTGCAACCCACCTTTGAATCAAAATAAAACTTTCCTCTTATTTGTGAAATAAGCATGTGACCCGTTTCAACTCCACCACTCAAAGAATCGGAATCGAGAATCGATAAGAACCGGAATCAAAAGGAAGAATCGGAATTGGAATCAGAATCGTTAAAATCTAAATGATGCCCAACCCTAACCTTTAACAACAACAACTTTTTCAGAGTCTTAACTCTAGGGGTCATCCATCATATAGCTTAGAAACAGCTGAATCCTGGACTATTTTGAATTCCAAAGTCCATTTGTGACTTAAACAAAGTGTATGAGTCTAGGAGTGGTAATCTCAAGGAGTTTGAACATGTATTTGCCATTGGGAACGCAGAGTCCTCCAGGAACTCTATTTGAGGCAGTGGTTCCAAGCCAGATGGGGGAAGTGAAGACAGCCCAGTAGCAAACATCAAAACATCTTCCACAGACACAGCAGCCTGGCCTTCTGCAAAGAAAAACAATTCAGATACATCACTGCCATGTGTTTTCTTAACTAGTTATAAAAAACAAACTAACAAACCTTCACAATCAAGGAGATAGTCTGCCCAGTAGGCCATGGTTTGACTTTCTTTAAGTCTTCGATTACTCCCCGAAGGACTGAGGTCAGGTTTGAAGAGTCTCTCAAGTTCAAAAGCAGTGAGTCGCCTTTCAGAGTGGCACATGACAGGGGCCAGCAAAGTAGGGTGTTGCTGTAGTGCAGTCAAAAACTCCAGGGTTGAAAGACCATCTCTGAATCTACAGAGTGAACACAAACATTGTTTCACTGCTGTGTAGTGCCAATTGAATTTAAAATTATCTAAAGAAAACTATTAAATATTCTCTTCTCTACAATTACTATCCACCTTAACATTGTTGAAAATTGATTTCAAAAACCCTATTTTTGCATTGCACATTAAACGTTAATTGTTACAAACTGTAAGTATAACACACAGAAACAAAAGACTGGAATGACACAGACGGATGGGTGGCTTGAGCACTCACACGATGCGTTCAGAAAGTCTACACACCCATTGCACTTTTTCACAACTTTGTTTCGTTATAGATTCAATTTAAAATAGTAATATTAATATTTTTCCTCATCAGCCTACACACAATACATCATAATGACAAAGCAAAAACAAGTTTTTAGAAATTGTAGCAAATTTAATAAAAATTAAAAACTGGAATATCACATTCGCACAAGTTAATTAACCATTTTCTCAGTACACTGTTGAAGCACCTTTGGAAGTAATTCCAGCCTGGATTCCTCGTGTATGAAGCTACAGGCTTTACACACAACATCACCACACTCTTTATATCTGATTTTCAGGGACATTTACAAGAGATACTAAAACCTCTCTGCATGTCAGGATCTCTATGAGAACTGAGGGCAGAAATAGATCCATATGTAAATGACACTGCTACAGTATGGAGCAGGTGGTTGGATAAACAGCAGCAAGTCATCAAGGGTTTGATGGGTAAAGTGAGCCTCAAACCATCATTCTGCTGCCAGATGTGCAGCAGAGGTGGATGGATCACTTTAAGGGGTAACTGGACTGATTTTCCTCTATGGAAGAGTTAGTCAGGAGGAGAAACCTAAGATCTAATTTCTGTTTTTGCTTTGTCATTATGATGTATTGTGTGTAGATTGATGAGGAAAAGGATTTAAATATATTTTAAATTGAATCTATAAAGGTGTGCAGACTTAATGAAGGCACTGTAGTTTGACACAGAATGAAGTGACATCACATATCCGTTGAAATACACTAAGGTACAAATTCTGATTAAGGACAAATTGATAACAGATATACATACTTGCATAAACCAAAGATGGGGACCATGAGGCATTCCAAACAAAAAATTCATACATAAATAAATAAAAATCTCATCACTACAAATATCATCTTACCTGTCAATTACAGATGAGTTGCGGTCAATGATATACCATTGGAGGTAGTCTGACACGATTTCTTTATTTTCTTCCACAGTAGCCACATGTCTCAGACAACCTGCTGTCTGTAACATTGTGCTGTGTCTCATCATACATTCTTGCAGAGCATCCAATGAAGCAGCATTCTCAATCTGAAAGACATGAAAATGGGCAAAAACACCCCAGTCAATAACTGTATGCACTGTATCTCCTTGCCTATTTTTTTAATAACGTACATAGCAAGGTGTAATCTTACACTATAAAAAACTAATAAATTAATTAAATATATTCCGCACGTGATATAGGAAGTAAACATTGTCTCAAAAACACTGCAGTAAGTATGAAAAACTCTGCCCTACCATACCCTTATGCTATTCTCACCTCTTGCAAAGCTTTCCCTATTTCTTCATCAGTTATTAAATTATTTGTTGCTTTGAATGAAGGCTGGCCTGCAAGATAATGTACAAGATCTTCTGACAGGAAATGGGGTCCTGGACCTCCATGCACAACTGACACAGCAATCATCTTTCCTGCCAAGTAGTATTCATCCTCCCTAACAGCTGTGAATGAATTCATATTGCAAAATTAAAACAATGCATTACTGTATATACTGTAATATGCAAGCATATGTCATGTGATATATCTGGTCAATGAGCATTAACCAACCATTAGTAGCCTATAGTACACATCCAACCAATATGCATACCCTTTGCATTGTAGACCAAGAACCGATGTCCTTCTGGTCCATCAAAAATGGGCCGGTCTTTTAGGTGTTTCATCAGTAGAGTTAAAAACTCTCGTCTTGGACCACCAGTGTCAATTCCCTCTTCCAGAACACCAGTATCATCAGTAAATTTCACCAGCATGTCACAGGTTTCAGAATATGTTGTACGCTTGAAACCTCTGACTGCCCCATCCCAAACATTATCCCTTGAGATGTTAAACCGGCGGACTTTTTTATGATCAATAGGAAGAGACAGGTTTGCTACGATGTCAGGTAATGCAATGTCCGTCTCCTCCCTGTAATGACAAAAAGTTAATTCATTTGTGGATATTCCAGATATACAAGAACTATTGTACAGTGAAAAAACTGGAGTGCTATAGTCAAAAGCATATTACATTGATGTGTGTTGGAAATTCTTCACATTGACAGCAACCGGCTCTTCGTCCTCCTGCTCAACATTTGGTGAATACAGGTCTGTGTATTTACTGTTGGGAAATTGCCATTTCCATGTTAAAACATCTTACAAACAAAAATGTCTTCCCCATGTAATCAGTTCAATACATTTAAATTATGTCAGTCATTATCTTTTCTTTTTTTTTTTACTTACCTGTAGCAAGACATTTTTTCTGGATTTGCTTCCGGTGGATCCAGATCCTCAGCATCAGATATTACTATCTGAAAAAAAGATTAAAATGTCTGAAACAACAACACTGAAAGCAAGAAATGTCATGCTGCCACACTCTGCCTTATTACCTGTCCAGGCTGAATTCTTGATTGTCCTGGTGCATCTCTGAAACATGATAAAACATATTAAAATGATTAGCTCCATGATAAAGGCTATAATGTAGCTTTGATTAGCATGTAGTAGTAGAGGGAACAGAAAGATGTATTTAAAAAAAAGATTATTTTGAGAACATGTGGATAGGAGCGCTTCCTGGACTCAAATCTGAGTTAGTTTGAGTTTCTTTTTTAATGGAAAAGGTATAAAATAAAAGAAAGCTCAAACTACTATTTTTTAACTATTAAAATGCTTGTATTGCAAGTGGCCAAGCCATACAGAACCAATTTAAAAGAACTTTAATGCGTTTTTGCATCTAGCCTTCGTCAGCGAGTCAAACAGATGAAATGAGAGACAATGGGTATTTTCTAGTGTCCAAGGTGTTCTGGGCTAGAGTAGGTGTTGTAGACATCTTAAAACCAGTAGGTGTCCTTCAGGCCTACAATAGTCAAATCATGTAAACATTATGTATATGGATGTGTCCCATGTTTCCTATTGGTGGATTACCACTAGAAAAAACCCAGTGTCTCTCATTACATCTATTTGACTCCCTGACAAAGGCTAGATGCCGAAACGTGTTGGAGTTCTTTAAGTTGGTTCTGGATGACCGTGCCACTTCAGTAAAGGCCTATAGTACCTATGCAGGATCGACAGTGATGTGGGACATATGAATGGACAGTGGATACCCCCCACTTCATTCTCACGTGTTTTTTTTAATGGTTTGGTTAATTTTTGTTTATTCAACTGCAAGAGCAACTGTATTTCAGTGGGTTTATTCTGTAAAGCTCTGCTCACACAGGCAGCTGTGGGTCCTTTAGGTAGGGAGCGAGGGGGCACCGCAGTCAGTTACAGAAACAGCTGATAGCATGTAGCAACGTTGAGCTTATGTGCAGCAATATAAATGTATGTATAATGTGTATGTGAATAAGTAGTGAAATATCTGCTAGTAGTTTTATCAGTTTTGTGAGTTAAATAAAAAAAAAAGGTGAAATTGCACTTTACCTGGTATTGAAAGCACTGTAGCCCAACAAAATATGAATTATTATTGCACGTGTGAAAATTCCTTTGTGTCCAAGTGTGCAACACCTACCTTTCATCGTCCAGCTTGTGTTTGGGAGTACTTCGATTTTGTGGTTCAAAAACCTGAGAGGAAACGGATAAAATGATCAACAACTTTCAACAGGTTCCATTATTTTTCCATTACCACATACAGTATATATCAATGCTGAATGGTTGTCTGTGTTACTGTATAATAGTTACTGCAAAATAATCAAAACAAGCCTTTTTCCACTAAAATATTGACCAGGACATTGATTTTATGCTTAAAATCCAATGTACATCTAATTAATAAATTATATGAAAATGAATAAATACAAACATACATAAACATTTTAAAAAAGAGAAATAACTGATGTACCAAAGTGTCAGCACGATTGAGTTCTGCTGTGCTCCTTGTTGTGATGACAATTTCAGAATCAGAGTCTGAGGTATCATCCACTGAAAAAAATAATTCAAACAACCATTATCTATCCTCCAGCAGAGTATCTAAATATGTAAAACTATTGAATCATGAGATCCACTAACCTCTTTTATAGTGTTTTTCTAGGCAAATGAAAAAAGTGATCCTGGAATATGCCTTTCCTATTTCCTTTTTATATTCTGCCAATTTGAATGGCCTTTCTGACCCAGGCACATGAACCACCTCTGAGCAGTCTGGATACAAAAGGACATAAGGTCCTTCGTGCATGTCCTTGTTAAATGTTGTCATTTTCTGGACAGCTTGTTTCAGTAGATCAGGTGCTGCTACCTCTGGGTCTGTAAATAACTGTAGTGTTTTCCCTCTTAGAGGTTTTAAATCAGTTCCACTTGGCACCATCAATCCTACGTTTATCTAGTAAAATAACAAAGATATAATTAATGTATACATAGGTAAAATAAATATACACAAATACATATAGAGCATTGCAAAATTGTATAGGACGGTCAGTACACCTTACCTGGACGTGTTTTCTTTTTTAGGCCTATATCTTCCTTTTGGCCCATAGTTAAAAGACTGTCGTTCTTTTGATTTCGAGCTTCTGTACTCCATGTACTGTTTGTATGATGGGCATGGTTGTTCTGCAGAAATGGACAGAGTTCCGAAACAGAAAGTTAGAAGCCGCTCAAAAAATCATTAGCGTTACTGTCCTTAGATAGCTAGCGTTTTGGTTTTGCTAAACTTACTTTGCATAGCACTGTCCGGCTGTCGAGACGTCCCCTGTGTTTCCAATGTTTCCATCTTGTCCGCGTCCTTTAAAAACTCCAAACACCGACCACACGTAAAGCAAAACCGCGTTAAGCTGTTCATGTGTTTGCCACAAAACGGGCAAAACATCCCTCGGCCGCAGTCCATGTTCGGGCGGTCACCATAAACTTATTTGACGCCATAAACTCCACAACAAAAACACGAAAAGACCACGCTCGTCACTTCTGGTATATGGTACATTCCCTTTCCGTGACGAATCTGTCATTTGTAAATTTGTTTCGGGACTGGTAAAAGTGTTTTGCGTCTTGTTAATTTGTTTTCTAAAATGTAAATTTGTTTTCTAAAATGTAAATTTGTTTTATAAAATGTAAATTTGTTTTATAAAATGTAAATTTGTTTTCCAAAATGTAAATTTGTTTTCCAAAATGTAAATTTGTCTCGAGCTTTGTAAAAGTGTTTCATTCTTTGTAATGTTGCTTTGCACTTCCCGGCCACCGTACCTAGCCCCTATATCAGTGTGAATGCCATTGAAGCCATGCAATTACATAGAACAATCTGGACTGCAAATGGGTCACGTTAACCTATTCAGCAAAGATGGGATAGGTCTACGTGTTATTTTGTTTCAGTAAGCCATTTAACAAACTATAACGGACTGACATTGGAATTGGTGTTGATTCCAAGGCAATATATAAAAGACCGTAAATACACAACATGAAGCAACCGCATATTTTGACATTGATCACGTTCTCATTGGCCAGTGAGGGGCCAAGCTTCGACACACCCACAACTTGTTTATTCATCAAAACCCTAGCCCTTTCGCGCCAATACCAGCAATTGCCCCGATAACTGTAATAGTGAAAATAGCACAAATATTTCTGACACACCGCTGAACCTATAGCACAGATTTACCATTGCGTTAGGTTTGTAAAAATAGAGCCCAATGTGTGATCGTTTTACTTACATTGTCAACGATCAACCTTATCACATTTTATCTTGACTGGACCTCAATTCACCTGTGTATTACTCAGAATGTTATGAATACAACTAAATTTAGAGCGACGCTCCCCATCCAACCTGACAGAGCTTGAGAGGATCTGCAGAGAAGAATGGGAGAAGTTCCACAAATACAGGTGTGCCAAGCTTGTAGCATCATACCCAAGAAGACTCAAGGCTGTAATCACTGCCAAAGGTGCGTCAACAAAGTACTGAGTAAAGGGTCTGAATACTTATGTAAATGTGATAATTCTGTCGGAAGTTTACATACACCTTAGCCAAATACATTTAAACTCAGTTTTTCACCATTCCTGAGATTTAATCCTAGTAAAAATTCCCTGTCTTAGGTCAGTTAGGACCACTTTATTTTAAGAATGTGAAATGTCAGAATAATAGTAGAGAGATTGATTTATTTCAGCATTTATTGCTTTCATCACATTCCCAGTGGGTCAGAAGTTTACATACATTCAATTTGTATTTGGTAGCATTGCCTTTAAATTGTTTAACTTGGGTCAAACGTTTCGGGTAGACTTCCACAAGCTTCCCACAATAAGTTGGGTGAATTTTGGCCCATTCCTCCTGACAGAGCTGGTGTAACTGAGTCAGGTTTGTAGGCCTCCTTGCTCGCACACGCTTTTTCATTTCTGCCCACAAATTGCTATAGGATTGAGGTCAGGGATTTGTGATGGCCACTCCAATGCATTAACTTTGTTGTCCTTAAGCCATTTTGCCACAACTTTGGAAGTATGCTTGGCGTCATTGTCCATTTGGAAGACCCATTTGCGACCAAGCTTTAACTTCCTGACTGATGTCTTGAGATGGTTCAATATATCCACATAATTTTCCTTCCTCATGATGCCATCTATTTTGTGAAGTGTACCAGTCCCTCCTGCAGCAAAGCACCCCCACAGCATGATGCTGCCACCTCCGTGCTTCACAGTTGGGATGGTGTTCTTCGGCCTGCAACCCCCCCCCCCCTTTTTCCTCCAAACATAACGATGGTCATTATAGCCAAACAGTTCTATTTTTGTTTCATCAGACCAGAGGACATTTCTCCAAAAAGTACGATATTTGTCCCCATGTGCACTAGTCTGGATTTTTCATAGCGGTTTTGGAGCAGTGGCTTCTTCCTTGCTGAGCGGCCTTTCATGTTATGTCGATATAGGACTCGTTTTACTGTGGATATAGATACTTTTGTACCTGTTTCCTCCAGCATCTTCACAAGGTCCTTTGCTGTTGTTCTGGGATTTATTTGCACTTTTCGCACCAAAGTATGTTCATCTCTAGGAGACAGAACGCGTCTCCTTCCTGAGCGGTATGATGGCTGCGTGGTCCCATGGTGTTTATACTTGCATACTATTGTTTGTACAGATGAACGTGGTATCTTCAGGCGTTTGGAAATTGCTCCCAAGGATGAACCAGACTTGTGGAGGTCTACAATTTATTTTCTGAGATCTTGGCTGATTTCTTTTGATTTCCCCATGATGTCAAGCAAAGAGGCACTGAGTTTGAAGGTAGGCCTTGAAATACATCCACAGGTACACCTACAATTGACTCAAATTATGTCAATTAGCCTATCAGAAGCTTCTAAAGCCATGACATCATTTTCTGGTATTTTCCAAGCTGTTTAAAGGCACAGTCAATGTATGTAAACTTCTGACCCACTGGAATTGTGATACAGTGGATTATAAGTGAAATAATCTGTATGTAGCAATTGTTGGAAAAATTACTTGTGTCATGCACAAAGTAGATGTCCTAACTGACTTGCCAAAACTATAGTTTGTTAACAATAAATTTGTAGAGTGGTTGAAAAACAAGTTTTAATGACTCCAACCTAAGTGTATGTAAACTTCCGACTTCAACTGTATATACATTTGCAAAAACTTCTAAAATCCTGTTTTTACTTTGTCATTATGTGGTATTGTGTATAAATTGATGAGGGGGGAAAAACAATTTTATCCATTTTAGAATAAGGCTGTAACGTAACAAAATGTGGAACAAGTCAAGGGGTCTGAATACTTTCCGAATGCATTTAGTCATATTCATAAAAAATTATAATAAAAACATATCTGTGTAGTACATTAGCAAAGAGTTGGCAGGAATCCCCAGAGCAGTGGGCTGTTGTGCCAGCCAATATGGGGAGGGGAGGAAGGCTTACTGGGCATGGGGACCCACTGGGAAGCCCAGCACAGATGGAGTCTCAGGCCCACTGAACTGCACTCTATGTCAGATGCACTTTTCAGGGCAGCCCCTGGGACTCGGAGGCCTTTGGCAGACACGCGGACCGCGTCAATGTTTTTCCCAAAAGAATATGCCAAGCGACAACTGCATCTTTACAAATCACTGTGTGATCCATTAAAATCCTTTTGTAGCCAAAGCTAGATAGCCATCGTTTGAGTTACAAGTATGTAGTTTTTTACACTGTTTTGCTATCAACGGCTCACTATTAACTCAAATCTGGCCCTCAGCATAGACCCCTTTCTGTGTCTGGTGTCAGAACAAGAGGGAGTTCTTATAGAATGCCAGCAAAAAAAAGCCTCTATTTACATGTTGCTTATGAGTCCATTTCACACTACTTTTGTATTATAATTTGATTTTAAGGCTCATATGAATGTCCTGCTTAATATAATGTTTGTGTCATCATCGCAAATCAACTGCATTATACTAAAAAAACACCTTAACTTCAACCAGTAAAATGGCTCTTTTGGCTGGCTTTTGCTACAGCCTATATCAATGCTGCATCCAAAATAGTTATTTTGCAAAGAACACAACAAAATATAATCTTAGTGACTGTTCAAGCAAAAATCTAAACATAATTGTAAACGTATGAGAACCCCCCAAAAGTTATTTTGTTTAGAAGTAATGAAAAAGTAAATCAAGGCCATGTTGAATGGGCGCAGATGGAGATGGCCGTCTTACCACCGCCAAGAGTCGAGCACATCTGTGTGTGACGTCAGTGTGTCGTGTACTGGAAAAGGGTCTACACATGCTTCCCACAGTTGTGTCAAGTTGACTGGATGTCCTTTGGGTGGTAGACCATTATTGATACACACAGGAAACTGTTGAGTGTGAAAAATCCAGCAGCATTGCAATTCTTGACACAAACCAGAGTGCCTTGCACCTAGTTCCATACCCCGTTCAAAGGCACTTAAATATTTTGTCTTGCCCATTCCCCCTCTGAATGGTACACATACACATTCCATGTCTCAATTGTCTCAAGGCTTAAAAATCCTCTTTAACCTGTCTCCTCCCCTTCATCTGCACTGATTTGAAGTGGATTTAACAAGTGACATCAATACGGGATCAAAGCTTTCATTTGGATTCACCTGGTTAGTCTATGTCATGGAAAGAGCAGGTGTTCATAATGTTTTTGTACACTCAGTCCAGCTGCCCTTGTCTTTGCTGTGCTACACTGATTCCTATTCTGTGGCTGTGGATCTGCTCTCTCCCAGGTTTTTGCTTGGCTTGATGTGGGCTCTCCTCTCATCTCTCCATCCACCAGTCCTGTTGCCCTACCCATCTCTCCATCCACCAGTCCTGTTGCCCTACCCATCTCTCCATCCACCAGTCCTGCTGCCCTACCCATCTCTCCTCTTATCTCTCCACCCACCAGTCCTGCTGCCCCACCCATCTCTCGTCTCATCTCTCCATAAACCAGTCCTGTTGCCCTACCCATCTCTCCATCCACCAGTCCTGTTGCCCTACCCATCTCTCCATCCACCAGTCCTACTGCCCTACCCATCTCTCCTCTCATCTCTCCATCCACCAGTCCTGCTGCGCTACCCATGTCTGCCGTCTCTACAGGAACAAGATGGCATGATTGACCATGAAAATGTGGGAGCTGGCTCTGGAGCCAATTAGACTCTTTCACATCCTTCTCATGGGGAGCCGTGTAGTCAAAGTCCAACGGGAGGGAGGGAGGGAGAGAGAGAGAGAGAGAGAGCCGTGGGGTGAGACAGGGATGCAGTTTAAGCCCCACGCTCTTCAACATTTATATCAACGAATTGGCGAGGGCTTGCTTGGCAATGTTAATATATGTTTCCCATGCCAATAAAGCCCTTAAATTGGAGACAGAGAGAGAGAGAGAGAGAGAGAGAGAGAGAGAGAGAGAGAGAGAGAGAGAGAGAGAGAGAGAGAGAGAGAGAGAGAGAGAGAGAGAGAGAGAGAGAGAGAGAGAGAGAGAGAGAGAGAGAGAGAGAGAGAGAGAGTTTGGTTTTACTATCCTTATGCAGACCAGAAGTCCTCACAAGAATAGTAAAATAAGGAACATTTTGAAAAGTAGGGACATTTCGCATGTTAGGGGTTAGATTTAGGGTTAAGGTTACAATTAGGGTTAGGCATATAATTACAGTTAGGATTAGGTTTGGGGTTAAGATTAGGGTTAAGGTTAGGATTTAGGGATACGTTTAGGGAAAATAGGATTTTGAATGGGAATCAATTGTTTGGTCCCCACACGGATAGTACGTGTGTGTGTGTGCGTGCGTGCGTGCATGTGTGTGTGCATGCATGTGAGAGAAAGTTTGGATCTGCCCTTCTCACACAGTCATTTCCCATGTAATTTTTTGCCTCCATTGTGATGTTTAATTGAGTTATTATATCCATGGTATACATAAAGGACAAGGTTACAAAAAGACAAATCCATAATTTTGCCATCCTGTAATTGCTGCAATTGTACATAATCCATGTCACCCAACACTATGACTGTTACTGTTTATTTTAGCGACTTACCAGGATATCTTTGACACACATACCGCGTTACACACACTCATTATACTCATTCTAGTCTGACCTGTATCTTGCTGGCCACCAGGTGTATTTAAACGTAAATGTACAAGTATGGGGAGCTCCATCATTACTAAACTTACTTTTGAAAATGACCTTCATAGCCTTTCATTAACAAATGAGAGTGATACATTTTCAATTTAAACTAATTGAAGCGAAATTTGTTCAGGCAGGGGCTGACAGATAGGCAGGGGAACACACCCTGTCTATAGAATGGTAGGGGAAACATCGCTTCCATCAGCGACTGAGCATTAATTGCCATCAGACATGTTTGTCATTCATCTATTTTACCAGAACACTGTTTATGTGCAGGTGAGCTGGCTGAGGCGTCTGTGCTGAATCCGTATCATTCAATAATCCTCCCCTTAATCGACTGGTTTGAGATGAGCCAAGATTGTTTATTTTTATCATCATATTGTCAGGAAGCATCTGCCAGCTGTGCAGGATGTCTATAATGCAATCAGCCAGTTTGTGGACGCCTTCAAATCCTCATTGCTTCTGACATTGTTTCTCAAGAAAGCTAATAATCCCCCTCAATTTATCTGAACACACAGAATCTCTCTGCCTTGCTTTGACCAACCGTTCCTATTCATACACTCATATTTCATGTACTTCATGCTAATGGAATCCACTAGTTCTATTAAAAAGTAATTAAATTATGATGATTTGTGAAGACTGAGTAGAATTGTGCCATATTTGTCTAAAACTGTTCTAAATCCTATTACTTAAAGGGATATTGGTTTCCTTACCCTGTAAACTGCCTATGGACAAGGTATGACAGCAATCCATACTTTGGTTTAGTTTCCCAGGCACTGTTTACAAATGCAACATTTTTAGCATTTGTGGCACCAATCCCATTCGATATGTGACTAGTTTCAGGAAACCAGACGTACAGTGGGGAGAACAAGTATTTGATACACTGCCGATTTTGCAGGTTTTCCTACTTACAAAGCATGTAGAGGTCTGTAATTTTTATCAGAGGTACACTTCAACTGTGAGAGACGGAATCAAAAATCCAGAAAATCACATTGTATGATATTTAACTAATTAATTTGCATTTTATTGCATGACATAAGTATTTGATACATCAGAAAAGCAGAACTTAATATTTGGTACAGAAACCTTTGTTTGCAATTACAGAGATCATACGTTTCCTGTAGGTCTTGACCAGGTTTGCACACACTGCAGCAGGGATTTTGGCCCACTCCTCCATACAGACCTTCCCCAGTTTCGGGGCTGTCGCTGGGCAATACGGACTTTCAGCTCCCTCCAAAGATTTTCTATTGGGTTCCGGTCTGGAGACTGGCTAGGCCACTCCAGGACCTTGAGATGCTTCTTACGGAGCCACTTCTTAGTTGCCCTGGCTGTGTGTTTCAGGTCGTTGTCATGCTGGAAGACCCAGCCACGACCCATCTTCAATGCTCTTACTGAGGGAAGGAGGTTGTTGGCCAAGATCTAGTGATAGATGGCCGCATCCATCCTCCCCTCAATACGGTGCAGTCGTCCTGTCCCCTTTGCAGAAAAGCATCCCCAAAGAATGATGTTTCCACCTCCATGCTTCATGGTTGGGATGGTGTTCTTGGGGTTGTTCTCATCCTTCTTCTTCCTCCAAACACGACGAGTGGATTTAGACCGAAAAGCTCTATTTCTGTCTCATCAGACCACATGACCTTCTCCCATTCCTCCTCTGGATCATCCAGATGGTCATTGGCAAACTTCAGACGGGCCTGGACATGCGCTGGCTTGAGCAGGGGGCCCTTGCGTGCGCTGCAGGATTTGAATCCATGACGGCGTAGTGTGTTACTAATGGTTTACTTTGAGACTGTGGTTCCAGCTCTCTTCAGGTCATTGACCAGGTCCTGCCGTGTAGTTCTGGGCTGATCCCTCACCTTCCTCATGATCATTGATGCCCCACGAGGTGAGATCTTGCATGGAGCTCCAGACCGAGGGTGATTGACCGTCATCTTGAACTTATTCCATTTTCTAATAATTGCGCCAACAGTTGTTGCCTTCTCACCAAGCTGCTTGCCTATTGTCCTGTAGCCCATCCCAGCCTTGTGCAGGTCTACAATTTTATCCCTGATGTCCTTACACAGCTCTCTGGTCTTGGCCATTGTGGAGAGGTTGGATTCTGTTTGATTGAGTGTGTGGACAGGTGTCTTTTATACAGGTAACGAGTTCAAACAGGTGCAGTTAATACAGGTAATGAGTGGAGAACAGGAGGGCTTCTTAAAGAAAAACTAACAGGTCTGTGAGAGCCGGAATTCTTACTGGTTGGTAGGTGATCAAATACTTATGTCATGCAATACAATGCAAATTAATTTCTTAAAAATCATACAATGTGATTTTCTGGATTTTTGTTTTAGATTCCGTCTCTCACAGTTGAAATGTACCTATGATAGAAATTACAGACCTCTACATGCTTTGTAAGTAGGGAAACCTGCAAAATAGGCAGTGTATCAAATACTTGTTCTCCCCACTGTATGTCACGCGTCACTACTTCACAGGAGAAGCATTTAAACGTAAACGTTTATTTTCTTATCAAAATGCGTTTTTTGGCAGAAATGCCTTCTGGAACATATGAAATTTAAATGTGCCTTAATAACAAACTTGTATGCCATCTGTAAATACAAATAAAATAGTTAAATTAAGAGCCCTGTTGGTTTAGCCACGGAAAAAGACAGTAACCTTCCTGCTAGCCATGATTGGCTGAGATAATGGGTGGGCTGGACATGCAGAGAGATGAGTTCAGATTCGTCTGCCATGTAAAATCCTTCTGTATTTAACATGAGCTGCTTAGTATGTGTAGGTAATCCTTTCTAACGCAGCTTTTTTGAAAGATAGGAGATGGAGAAAATGATGGCGTTTGATTGCAAATATGCGGAGGGAGTCGAAAATAGAACACACAGAAGGCTGTTCTATAAAGCACCTGTCTCCGGATTACATCTTCAATCTAAGGGCAACCATGGCATCCGTGACAGAGAGGGAGAAGCGTTCATCCATGTATACGGGTAAGAGAGTCTAGCTAGCTACATTTTCAGATATTATACGTTTCTCATTTTGTCAGAAAGTTGTTTTCATTGCAGATTAAAGCATACTGTTAGCTAGCTAGCTAATGTTAGCTGGCTGGCTTGCTAGCTGGGTCACTAGCTAACGTTTAAATGGATGGGTTTATTCATGTTAAAATACAACAGTTGTGCTGTTTTGGACCACCAGGCTACTGATGTCATGCAGACTGTTGTTATTGTGTTTATACTTTTTCATAATGACAATGACAAGTTTGATGTCGGACGTCAATAGAATGTTCACGATGTCACTGCGACAACTGTCTACAGACATGTCGACAGACGTAGTAAAAACCAGCCTTTAGTCTTGAAATCTTTGGTTGTTTATTACACTACCGTACTCACTCTATTTAGCACATGGCCTCACATGTGACTCCTTAAAGAGATGGGTGGGGCTAAGGCTTAAGAGGATGTGAACGATGCTGAATGGGTGTAGACAAAGAAGAGCTCTCCAGTAGGTGTAACAAAACATTTAAGGGTCCTTTTCTCAAAAGTGGGGTTACAAGTTTATCAACTTTCAATTTTTTTGTCATTTTAGCAGACACTCTTATCCAGAGCGACTTACAGTTAGTGAGTGCATACATTTTCATACTGGCCCCCCGTGGGAAACGAACCCACAACCCTGGCGTTGCAAGCGCCATGCTCTACCAACAAAGCTACAGTGAGAATTTCTTTCTCATTGTTCCTCAACTGTAGTGTACGATATACCATTTTCGAGTCTTTACTTTTATCCAATGTAAAAAACATAAGTTAACATTTTGCTACATAAGACCGAATTGAGCCGGTTGGTCACATATTAGCATTTTTCGAGGCATTATGTTCGAGACACAATACATTTTAGATGCTTCGAATTATTTGGAGATGATGCTTGAAAAATGCTAATATCTGTACCATGACTTGAATGGGATTTGTGCCACAAATGCTAAAAACGTTATCATTTGGGAACAGTGCCAGGGAAATACAACCAAAAGCATGGATTGATGTCATACCTGGGAACAGATTTCCAAAATTAAAATAACTTGGAGCTGATTTCCTGGTGTTTTTACAGTCTTTAAAGCGGCCATCAACAGTTGAAACAATAACAAAGGGACTCCCCACCCCTGTTTTGGTAAGAAGTTGAGGGATAGGGCTGGAGAAATTTAACCACTCTCAAATTCATAGACAGAGCTACGGATGCAAGGAATGATCAACCATGATACCAAATGTGTAGTTTTAACCATGTTTTGAGGCTATACAGTGTTTGTTTACATTTCCTTGTTTACAAATATTGGAGTGAAACAAGCTTATATTTTGGGTTCTGATGGGGTTGAACTAAGCTCATGGGGCATTTATAAGTTATATTCTTCAAGAACCAATGGGTACGTTTCATTAATTCAGAAGTCCACAAATGGTGAAGCAACTGCAGATTGCCCCTTTAATGTCTAACAATGAAAAAACATTTTGAAATAAAACCAACCGCGGGCATAATTAAGCCCACGGGCTGCCAGTTGGGGAACCCTGATGTAGAGGATCAGATTAATCAACTGAAGGAGCAAGAAGAATGGTGTAAAAAGAGGATGGAGTAGGCTGGGATGTGTAGTTTGTTTAATACTACTGTAATATGGCAGTTTTTGAAGGTTGCGCGCATTGATTGTGAATTACCTTGAGGGCAACATCAATGGAAGAAAAATGCCTTTAGTATTCAAAATGGCCTCCTTCAAAACGTACCTACTGATGCATTATTACCACTGATGAAAAGCACCCTGGGTACTCTGGGTCTCTGGCGTCTGTGATCAAGAAGCTCTTCCGCGTGGGTGCTGTTAGGAAGCGCTCTTCTGTGGTGCTTTTCAGTGTTTGTGTTCGAGCCTCTTTAATTTCTATGTATGTCATCCTCAACATTTTAATAATCTGCCATGTCGAATTGTAAACCATCCTGCATTTTTTTCTCTTTTCTGTCCCCATTTATTTGTCTTTCGTTATTATAACAACCCAAAAGGAATAACAACACGACACTTGAGTCCCGTAGACAGAGAATAATTGGCGCTGTAAAATATTGGCATGGCTAGACTGAGAGGCTTTCTCATTGTTTTGAAGATTATTATTAATATTCAGCATTATCACATCCATTATGTTGGCAAGTGTGATGAGTGTGATAGAAGGAGTCAGGCGCAGGAGGGTATATCACCGAATACAGAGTTTATTCCGTCGTACACAATTGCACTGGATAGCGACAACAGAAAACAGGCACAGGGGAAACCATCTACCCTGGCAATACAAGGTACAGGTAACTCCAACAATATACAGGCACAGGGGAAAAATCTACCCCGGCAATACAAGGTACGAGTAGCTCCACCGAGCTCCACTACTCTCACAATAAACAATCACCCACAAGGACAAGGGGGCAGAGGGAACACTTATTCACGGACTAATGAGGGGATAAGAACCAGGTGTGTGTAATTGACAAGACAAGACAACTGGAATGATGATATATGGAGCGGCCGTGGCTAGTAAGCCGGTGACGATGAACGCCGAAGCCTGCCCGAACAAGGAGGAGAGGCAGCCTCGGCGGAAGTCGTGACAGCCGGTCGTTTCTCTGACAGAGAAGGAAGTAAGATAAGAGATTCTGAAGAGACAGGTCATTACAATTACTAGGATTAAAAGAGTGCTAATGCAGGATTAATGCTAGGATACAGAGACAACAAAATGGCTAGCGGCTAATGCTAGGTCGTAGCTACAGAGTGTTAGCCTAGCTGTGTTGTGCTGTGTATTATTTGTATGTGGAGCCCTAAGTCGCTAACCCTTTGCGTCCTCCTACATCCCAGACAGTCTAGTATTCTCACTATTATTCTGACTTCAGTGCCAGCGGTGCCCCCATCTCTCACCCATCCAGCCCACATTCTGCCCTCATGTACAGTGGGGGAAAAAAGTATTTAGTCAGCCACCAATTGTGCAAGTTCTCCCACTTAAAAAGATGAGAGAGGCCTGTAATTTTCTGTTGTTTCTGTAGGTACACGTCAACTATGACAGACAAATTGAGAACATTTTTATCCAGAAAATCACATTGTAGGATTTTTAATGAATTTATTTGCAAATTATGGTGGAAAATAAGTATTTGGTCACCTACAAACAAGCAAGATTTCTGGCTCTCACAGACCAGTAACTTCTTCTTTAAGAGGCTCCTCTGTCCTCCACTCATTACCTGTATTAATGGCACCTGTTTGAACTTGTTATCAGTATAAACGACACCTGCCCACAACCTCAAACAGTCACACTCCAAACTCCACTGTGGCCAAGACCAAAGAGCTGTCAAAGGACACCAGAAACAAAATTGTAGACCTGCACCAGGCTGGGAAGACTGAATCTGCAATAGGTAAGCAGCTTGGTTTGAAGAAATCAACTGTGGGAGCAATTATTAGGAAATGGAAGACATACAAGACCACTGATAATCTCACAACGTGGGGTCAAAATGATCACAAGAACGGTGAGCAAAAATCCCAGAACCACACGGGGGGACCTAGTGAATGACCTGCAGAGAGCTGGGACCAAAGTAACAAAGCCTACCATCAGTAACACACTACGCCTCCAGGGACTCAAATCCTGCAGTGCCAGATGTGTCCCCCTGCTTAAGCCAGTACATGTCCAGGCCCGTCTGAAGTTTGCTAGAGTGCATTTGGATGATCCAGAAGAGGATTGGGAGAATGTCATATAGAAATGTTTTGGTAAAAACTCAACTCGTCGTGTTTGGAGGACAAAGAATGCTGAGTTGCATCCAAAGAACACCATACCTACTGTGAAGCATAGGGGTGGAAACATCATGCTTTGGGGCTGTTTTTCTGCAAAGGGACCAGGACGACTGATCCGTGTAAAGGAAAGAATGAATGGGGCCATGTATCGTGAGATTTTGAGTGAAAACCTCCTTCCATCAGCAAGGGCATTGAAGATGAAACGTGGCTGGGTCTTTCAGCATGACAATGATCCCAAACACACCGCCCGGGCAACGAAGGAGTGGCTTCGTAAGAAGCATTTCAAGGTCCTGGAGCGGCCTAGCCAGTCTCCAGATCTCAACCCCATAGAAAATCTTTGGAGGGGGGTTGAAAGTCTGTGTTGCCCAGCGACAGCCCCAAAACATCACTGCTCTAGAGGAGATCTGCATGGAGGAATGGGCCAAAATACCAGCAACAGTGTGTGAAAACCTTGTGAAGACTTACCGAAAACGTTTGACCTGTGTCATTGCCAACAAAGGGTATATAACAAAGTATTGAGAAACGTTTGTTATTGACCAAATACTTATTTTCCACCATCATTTGCAAATAAATTCATTAAAAATCCTACAATGTGATTTTCTGGATTTTTTTTCTTCTCATTTTGTCTGTCATAGTTGACGTGTACCTATGATGAAAATTACAGGCCTCTCTCATCTTTTTAAGTGGGAGAACTTGCACAATTGGTGGCTGACTAAAAACTTTATTTCCCCACTGTAGCCGTCTCTTTTCATCATCCACCGCTCTCTTTATGTCTCTCTCCTCCTCTGCTACCTCTATCAACCTTCTCTCCTTACATCTTTTAACTTGTAAAATGAAACCAGACACCTTCATCTCAGATGCTCGCATCAACACTATCATTTGGCATGAAGTTCTCTCCGCTCACATCCTCTTTAACTTAATGCCATGAAAGTCAATGAATCATGGTGACATTTTCCACACAGGTTTTCTAGAAAGGGATTAGTGTGTTATACATGTCTTTCTGTTTACAAGGTAGCAGATCAAACAAACCAAGCACAGTACGTTTCATCCTCAGTGTTTCTAATATCAGCATGATACAGACGGTTAGCAGAATTTCAGTGCTATTTCTACACCTGATCTTTTGAAGGTGATAAGAGCTTTATCTCTAATAATTGTAAGCAGCATATTTGGTCCTCTGTAGCTCAGCTGGTAGAGCACGGCGCTTGTAACGCCAGGGTAGTGGGTTCGATCCCCGGGACCACCCATTCACAAAAAAAAATGTATGTACGCATGACTGTAAGTCGCTTTGGATAAAAGCGTCTGCTAAATGGCATATTATTATAAACGCCTTCCTTGTGAAATACTTTCTGCTCACACTGATTTTTCTTGAGAGTAGTGTGTGTGCATGATGAAAATTAATCATCTTAACCATTCTTTCAATCATCCTATTCACCAGTTAAGCACTGATGAATAACTTCAGCGTGTGCATTAACTTTGCGCTTTGAATTCAATCAAATCAGTCGAACTACCTATGAAATTACCAAGGTGAGCACTTCGACAGAATGATTAATAAACAAGTATGATCCTTTAAACACTGTTTTCTTGACAGAAGCAATGTAAACACCATTTTGTTCCTTTCCTCAATGGGTAGGCATTGGCGGAGTGGGATATAATTGATTCTAGCGGTGCATTAACTTTTATGAACTTTCTTAAGCTGCAGTCTGTCCGTGTGAGGTTATTTCCTTCTGCATACCTTGGCTTTTCTTTGTTGACTCCCTCACACAGCTATACTCCCCAAATGTTGAGAAATCTTGATGAAAGCGAAGAGTAATTATTAGCTTAATACAGATTACTTCTGGGGTGGCTAGGGGATCTTTACTTGGTTCAACAAACAGCACGGCTGTTCGAATGGAAAACCCTTGACAGGCTTTCAGGGGCAATTATTTCAACCCTCAATCACACCCCACGCTCTGAATGTAAAATATGGAACACGGAGAAGTACACGACTTCTCAGCCATTTCACCCATTTCACACCAAACCACACAGTTCCCTTCCCACCTCAACCTGCTGTATGTGTTCCAGAAGAAGTTTATTCTCAGCCCAACTACCTACCCTATCATCACCTCACGTGTGATGGATGCATGTTTGCACTGCATGTTGGGGCTGGCAATGCGGATGCCGTGATCCATCATGTAAAGAGGAAAGGTACCGGTGGGTGGGTGGATAGTGGAACGGTCAAGAGGCGAGAGGAGGCACGGCGAGGGAGGTCCGCCTTAAATCAGCAGATGGGAGATTGCCAAACAGATGAGATTGAAAATGGTTGACGGTCGGTAACAGCTAAGGTGGCAAGTGGATGCCCTCCTGTAATACCCTGAGACAAAGAAGAGGGGGACGGAAGAATAGGGACAATGTTCCAGGGTTGATTCAACTGGGATTTTGAATTGCTCTAGCGATGATCCACCGACACTGGTGTTTGAAGAAGGCGTTTGTACCTTGAGAGATGAATGTCTCCAGATTAGATGAGGTTTTCTAGTCTTCTGAGAGTGTGCAGCACGATTGCAGACACATGTAAGTACAAAACAAAGAATGTGACAGCACAGGGAGTGAGTCGTCGCATCATACCACTGCCTTGGCTTCACTGGGCCTGGGAGGATACTGTAGGCCCCAAATGGACTAGAAAGTGTTCCTGCAATTAAGACCCGTTTCTATCCTCAAGGACATAAAGCATCAGACTATTCAGTAGCATTTTTCCGACTGAAACTTTGACCCAATGGTTGAAATGCGAAGCTGTGCAGTGAGAAATAGAGCAGACGTTTGAAGATTTTGATAACATTTTTCAGCAGAGTTTAGGGGGATCTATTTTCGGCTGGAGTTAAGACGGCGCTAGTGTCAAATGCATGTCAGTTTGCAATTTCGTCATGCAAAAACTGCCACACTGGCATTTTCCAGCCCTAACGCCAGGTTCGGCAACTTACCTGTCTTATATCAGTTCGCTTGCGCTCAGATGGGCGGGGTGGAAATAATTGAGGTGTGTCCTTAAAAACATGATCCAAAGTGCTAATTTCAGGCAGCGCTGATAGGGATATTTAAAACCAACCAAAAGCTGTTTTTAGTGGTAATGCAGTTGGTTATGGCATACATTTTTACAGCGGAAACGCAGCCTATCCAGCCGCGGCGCACACTACCCATATGCGTCTGGAACAAGAATAGCCTAATGTGCCTGTATACTTCGTATTTAGAAACAGGACAGTCGATAAAGGGTTTGGTTCCTGAGACCGCTTGGAAATAAATCTTAATCACCAAAGCATTATTCAAATATCAAGTTTGAGAGGAGTAAAACAGTGAGCTGACGTCCCCTTTTTATCTACAGTATGCATTGTAGGCAGGCCCACATTATTTTAGCCATGCAGGTTCCGTTTTGGATGTGCATAAAACTCTCCATAGTCTGCGTTGTTTTAATACTATATGCCCACGGGGAGAAATGAAATGATGGTGCCTGTAAGTTTGACATAGCCTATTTAAAACAAGTTGTTGTTTCGTTATGTTTAGAATTTGACTCGAATTATTCATTCTCTTTTCAGGCCTTATCAGTAATGAATTAAATCGTGCTTATTGACAATATAATAAAAATAATAGAATATGCCATTTAGCAGACTCTTTTATCCAAAGCGACTTACAGACATGCGTGCATACATTTTTGTGTATGGGTGGTCCCGGGGATCGAACCCACTACCTTGGCGTTACAAGCGCCGTGCTCTACCAGCTGAGCTACAGAGGACCACAATGTTTAGCATGTCCATGCTCGGCCACAATGCAATTTACAGTAGGCCTAGGCCCTATATCAATGTGAACGCTATTGAAGCCATGCAATTACATAGAACAATCTGGACTGCAAATGGGTCACGTTAACTTATTTAGCAAAGATGGGATAGGTCTAGGACTGTTACGGTGACCATATTACTGCCACACCGGCGGTCACGAGTCATGAAGGCAGTCAAATTCCACGTGACCGTTTAGTCACATAATTAGGCTTCTCCATGCTCTGATGCTGCTGATGGTCATTAGTAGCCTACCAAACTTGATAACTGCCTGGTACTCAGCACTCTATTGTCCCTCTAATCACTCTGACATCAATGCAAATGTTTCGAAAATCTAATCAAACACTTCATGAGAACCCATGAGCTCATGTTGCGCAACATTTCTATAGGCTATGCAATAGCGCGAGAAAACAGAGTGATGGCCTCTATTAAAAACAGGAGGCCTCTATTAAAAACAGGAGGATCCCATCAGCTTTCTATAGACTAGGCCTACTATATTTATTTCTCAACTTTCCTAATATTAACCACATTGTTTATCTTTACAACAGGAGTATAGCCTACATGAATGGCATGAAAATGAACCACAGGAAAGCGTCCTCCATTCGCTATTTATTTGCATAGATTACATGTATTTTTTCCCGCTGCCCCTGTTTCAAGACAGGTGCATGATAATGGTCCATTCTAAATCAAAACAAGTTTGACACATATATTATTTAGTATATGTAAAGACAAGATTAAATCAAGAATAGTCTGATGGGTGACAATATTAGCCTATCACTTGTGAATTATATATTATCACTTGTGAATGATGCCCAGCATAAGAAACTGCCTTTTTTTGTGTGACTTTTTCGAATCATAGTCGCACACCTCATGTAGCCTAGCCCATAGGCCTATATGTTTTGATAAGGTTTGTATCACAACTAAAGTGGCCAAATACCTTCTTAAAATGAAGCACATTAGTCCGCTTTACAAGGGGTCTAAAGCCTAACTGGCATACATAAGCAGCGCGTGAATTTCAAGTTTGGGGAAATATTTTTTACCATAAGATACACCATTATAATAAAAGCATTTCATGCATAATCGCATTTGCGGTCACTTTTGATAATGGTGTTTTCCTGCTAATGGAACATTTGCGCTTATAGCCTACTGCCATGTGCGCATTGCTGTGCTTATAATGTGAAGAAATAGCCTAATAGTTTATCAACATTTTAAGCTAAACGTTCTAATCTGTTGCGTCAGCCACATTGTGTAAAAAAGTTGTTTTTGATGCTAGTGGTTGTATTAATTTGGGATCTATCGCATCCCACAACTGACCCAGACTAGGTTTGGAATATTTATTTATTGCACAGAATAGGTCAACTTTTGTACTATGGGGGATAGTAGATTGACATAGGCTAGTGCTTTTGCTGTTCGTTAGGCCTACTCATCTTGTTTGCTGACGAAAAGTAAATGTGGACAGTTCTTCCAATAGCTTCAATATGCACGTCGGAATTAGATAAGGATGCGCGCAGTTGTGTCCCCGATGTGTCTGTCTTCACTTGTAGCCTGTGAGAAAGACCCGATCACGTGATGGAGAGCCATGTGAGTGAGAGTTTCATACGTCTACATTTTGTTATTTCATTTCTTTAAGCCATTTAACAAACTATAATGGACTAACATTGGAATTGGAGTTGATTCCAAGGCAATACATACAATACCGTAAATACACAACCTGAAGCACGTTCTGATTGGCCAAGCCTCGACACACCCACAACTTGTTTATTCATCAAAACCTAGCCCTTTCGCGCCAACGCCAGCAAGTGCGTTGATAATTGTGATAGTGAAAATAGCTAAAATATTTCTGACGCACCCCTGAACCTATACCACTGTCGCATGCGCTTAGATTTACCATTGCGTTAGGTTTGATAAAATAGAGCCATAGGGCTTTTGAAGTCATATACTGTAGTGTAGGGATATCAATTACAGGTAACAATTTATCTTTAAAAGCTGAATCAATGTCAAACCAAGGAAACCCTAACTTCAAATAAAGGAGCGTAACTCCAACACTTGCTCCAAACTCCTACAGATATCAAGACTTTACACGCAAAATGTAAACACACCAGAATTTCACACATATTCACAATTGACAATTATTTTATCTTACCATGTCTGGGGCCCATTTAGGTCTTACATTAGTCCTATTTGGTTCATTCAGGCCTGGTCTGATGCCTAGTAAGTATGGTGTTCTGTAGTAGCCTACTAAGAGGTCCAGAGAGTGAGTCAGCGATTTCTCCCTGTGGAGCTAGCCTTGCCCTGATTTTTGTCCTAGGAAACAGGTAGATTAAGGTAAGATTAGTCCGAGCTGTATAAAGAGTTAGCGGACACACTAATTGTCGCAAAGGTTATGACAAAGTCAACATGTTGTAGATTTAATGAGGGGAGAGAAGACAGGGAGAGCAAGGTCGAGGGAGGGTGGGTGTTGATTTGGATTCTGTCTCGCCATGCAATTCAGCTTTCAGTTACATTCTGCTTCGTGTTCATACCCCTTGATTTAGTCCACATTTTGTTGTGTTACAGCCTGAATTCAATACCCCACAATGACAAAGTGAAAACATGTTTTTATAAATTTTTGCTGATTTATTGAAAATTAAATACAGAAATATCTCAAAGGGGTTGGAACCTAAATTGTTTTCCAATCGTTTCATTATGAAAAGAAACATTGTTTTTTTCGTTCCGTTCCACTTTTCCCGACCAGCAAAAAAAAGTTCTGAACCAGTTTGAACCCAAAAAAAGTAACGGTTTATATTGTTCCTTTCTGTTCATTTTTAAACCCCTGAAATCATTTTTTTTTTTACATTTAGCTCAACATTAAATTACTTTACCAATGGATAGAGAAGCTTGCTATGGAGTGGGAAGGCTACAGTGGGTGAAAAAAGTATTTAGTCAGCCACCAATTGTGCAAGTTCTCCCACTTAAAAAGATGAGAGAGGCCTGTAATTTTCATCATAGGTACACGTCAACTATGACAGACAAAATGAGGAAAAAAATTCCAGAAAATCACATTGTAGGATTTTTAATGAATTTATTTGCAAATTATGGTGGAAAATAAGTATTTGGTCAATAACAAAAGTTTCTCAATACTTTGGTATATACCCTTTGTTGGCAATGACACAGGTCAAACGTTTTCTGTAAGTCTTCACAAGGTTTTCACACACTGTTGCTGGTATTTTGGCCCATTCCTCCATGCAGATCTCCTCTAGAGCAGTGATGTTTTGGGGCTGTCGCTGGGCAACACAGACTTTCAACTCCCTCCAAAGATTTTCTATGGGGTTGAGATCTGGAGACTGGCTAGGCTACTCCAGGACCTTGAAATGCTATTTAAGAAGCCACTCCTTCGTTGCCCGGGCGGTGTGTTTGGGATCATTGTCATGCTGAAAGACCCAGCCACGTTTCATCTTCAATGCCCTTGCTGATGGAAGGAGGTTTTCACTCAAAATCTCATGATACATGGCCCCATTCATTCTTTCCTTTACACGGATCAGTCGTCCTGGTCCCTTTGCAGAAAAACAGCCCCAAAGCATGATGTTTCCACCCCCATGCTTCACAGTAGGTATGGTGTTCTTTGGATGCAACTCAGCATTCTTTGTCCTCCAAACACGACAAGTTGAGTTTTTACCAAAAAGTTCTATTTTGGTTTCATCTGACCATATGACATTCTCCCAATCCTCTTCTGGATCATTCAAATGCACTCTAGCAAACTTCAGACAGGCCTGGACATGTACTGGCTTAAGCAGGGGGACACGTCTGGCACTGCAGGATATGAGTCCCTGGCGGTGTAGTGTGTTACTGATGGTAGGCTTTGTTACTTTGGTCCCAGCTCTCTGCAGGTCATTCACTAGGTCCCCCCATGTGGTTCTGGGATTTTTGCTCACCGTTCTTGTGATCATTTTGACCCCACGGGGTGAGATCTTTCGTGGAGCCCCAGATCGAGGGAGATTATCAGTGGTCTTGTATGTCTTCCATTTCCTAATAATTGCTCCCACAGTTGATTTCTTCAAACCAAGCTGCTTACCTATTGCAGATTCAGTCTTCCCAGCCTGGTGCAGGTCTACAATTTTGTTTCTGGTGTCCTTTGACAGCTCTTTGGTCTTGGCCATAGTGGAGTTTGGAGTGTGACTGTTTGAGGTTGTGGACAGGTGTCTTTTATACTGATAACAAGTTCAAACAGGTGCCATTAATACAGGTAACGAGTGGAGGACAGAGGAGCCTCTTAAAGAAGAAGTTACAGGTCTGTGAGAGCCAGAAATCTTGCTTGTTTGTAGGTGACCAAATACTTATTTTCCACCATAATTTGCAAATAAATTCATTAAAAATCCAACAATGTGATTTTCTGGATTATTTTTTCTCAATTTGTATGTCATAGTTGACGTGTACCTATGATGAAAATTACAGGCCTCTCTCATCTTTTTAAGTGGGAGAACTTGCACAATTGGTGGCTGACTAAATACTTTTTTTCCCCACTGTATGTACATGCATTGGACAGACAAGTGTAGTGCAGGGTGCGACATGCAACTGACACTTGTCAAAGACTCCAGCCACCCTGGTCATAGACTGTTCTCTCTGACTGTTCTCTCTGCTACCGCACGGCAAGCGGTACCGGAGCGCCAAGTCTAGGTCCAAAAGGCTTCTCAACAGCTGACTGGTTGCATCACCGCCTGGTATGGCAACTGCTCAGCCTCCGACTGCAAGGCACTACAGAGCTTCCTGCCATCCAGGACCTCTATACCAGGCGGTGTCAGAGGAAGACCCTAAACATTTTCAAAAACTCCAGCCACCCTAGTCATAGACTGTTCTCTCTGCTACCGCACGGCAAGCGGTACCGGAGTGCCAAGTCTAGGTCCAAAAGGCTTCTTAAAAGCTTCTACCCCAAGCCATAAGACTCCTGAACAGCTAATCATGGCTACACAGACTATTTGCACTGCCCCCCCACCCCACCCAATCCCCCTCTTTTACGCTGCTGCTACTCTGTTTATTATTTATGCATAGTCACTTTAACTCTACCCACATGTACATATTACCTCAATTACCTCAACTAGCCGGTGCCCCCGCACATTGACTCTGTACCGGTACCCTCCTGTATATAGCCTCCCTACTGTTATTTTATTTTACTGCTGATCTTTAGTTATTTGCTTTTACATTTTTTTTAAACAACTGCATTGTTGGTTAAAGGCTTTTAAGTAAGCATTTCACTGTAATGTCTACACCTGTTGTATTCGGCGCATGTGGCAAATAAAATTTGATTTGATTTGACTTTGCGGTTGAGGAGAGTGCTGGGCATGAAGCGCTGGGCATCTTGTTGTTCTTACATGCATTATCTGAATAAGCCCACAGAATTATACCTACGGAGGAGTGGCTTCTGTGAAGGAACTTTGAATGTCTTTGAACTTCAGAGGCTTAACTAACGTTGGACCAGAGCTAGCCCTTGATCATAACTCTCAGTTATATTACATTACACAAAATGCTGCCTAGAGTTTTCGAGAGCTAGCAGGATAGCTAGCTAACAAGCTTGTGTACAGACCGGTTTTATGTGTTGATTGCCCTTACTTCAATAGAAGTTAAACAATGCTTACCTTAACATGTAATTATTATCATCACACAAGTGATAAAAGGATGGAATGTAAAGGAAATGTTACTTTGTGCATCTTGTCTTTGGTGTCATAAACAATCCTTGGTTCCTGCCTGTGCCTGATAAAGATATGAGTGGGGGGCGTCATGACCTCCTCCTTTAGACTATTTGGCAGAACGCACAGAATATGTTCTTTAAGTTAAGATAGGAGACGGTGCCAGATACATGCCGGAACCAACCCTATGAACTATGCCTGTGTAACGTGTCTGTAACCAGTATATAAGGGAACTAAACGGGACTGCCCCGTTAGAGCTCACTTCAGACCGGTACTTTATGCATCTAAGTTTGACTGTGACCTCTCCAGCTTGCTGACAATAAAGAGTGATTAATTAAATGTTGACTTCAAATGTCCTGTGTAAACATTTCCACAACACTATGTTGACTATGATGTTAATATGGTGACAACGATGTAGGCTGTGCGTAGTGGTTAGCGGTTATGATATGAAGGTTTGGCTTGAAAAGGTTGTTGCCTGGTCACAGAAAGCTGATGTGTTGTGCACTGAAGTCCACAAGCGAAGGGAAAAGGTGAGAGGAGAGTGCGTAGATGCGAGAAGGAATACAATGATCAAAGGGATCATGCTGTTATGTGGTTGCTATGAAAGTTAACTGTGTTTTCGTGTGATCAGGGGTGTATTCATTCCGCCGATTCTGTTGAAAAACGTTTCTTAAACGGAAGCAAACGGAATGAAACGGGGATAAACATACCTGAATTTGTCCAATAGAAACTCTCGTTTGCAACTGATGGACTAATGATTACACCCTATATCAGTAGATGCAGGCAAGAGTGTGCAAGGCGGTATTGAATGTGTCAATGTCTGTCACCTTGATTATTCCAATTTCTGTCGACCTGTGCATTTACGTTGTAAATGTTAATTTATAGGCAAGGTTGTAGCAACCTCATGATCTGCTTTCAGTTTGAATGCACCGTATCGCTGGAATAGAATTCAAAGTACATTTCATCTTGATGTTCTGGTGCCGTTCGGGCAATTTAAAGTATTGATTGGGGAGGAATATATCTGTTTTTCTGGGTGATTTGTGATGTTTTATTTGTGCTTATCATGACGGTGTTTTGTATTTTATTGTGTATATACTGTGTATATATACAGTTGAAGTTGGAAGTTTACATACACTTAGGTTGGAGTCATTAAAACTCGTTTTTCAACCACTCCACAAATGTCATGGCTTTAGAAGCTTATCATAGACTAATTCAGATAATTTGAGTCAATTGCAGGTGTACCTGTGGATGTATTTCAAGGCCTACCTTCAAACTCAGTGCCTCTTTGCGTGACATCATGGGAAAATCAAAAGAAATCAGCCAAGACCTCAGAAAAAATTGTTTTGACCTCCACAAGACTGGTTCATCCTTGGGAGCAATTTCCAAACGCCTGAAGGTACCACGTTCATCTGTACAAACAATAGTATGCAAGTATAAACACCATGGGACCACGCAGCCATCATACCGCTAAGGAAGGAGACGCGTTCTGTCTCCTAGAGATGAACGTACTTTGGTGCGAAAAGTGAAAATCCATCCCAGAACAACAGCAAAGGACCTTGTTAAGATGCTGGGGGAAACAGGTACAAAAGTATCTATATCCACAGTAAAACTAGTCCTACAGTATATCGACATAACCTGAAAGGCCGCTCAGCAAGGAAGAAGCCACTGTTCCAAAACCGCCATAAAAAAGCCAGAGTATAGTTTGCAACTGCACATGGGGACAAAGATCTTACTTTTTGGAGAAATGTCCTCTGCTCTGATGAAACAAAAATACAGCTGTTTGGCCTAAATAATGAAAAAGGGGGTGGCTTGCAAGCCGAAGAACACCATCCCAACCGTGAAGCACGGGGATGGAAGCATTATGCTGTGGGGGTGCTTTGCTGCAGGAGGGACTGGGGCACTTCACAAAATAGATGGCATAATGAGGAAGGAAAATTATGTGGATATATTGAAGCAACATCTCAAGACATCAGTCAGGAAGTTAAAGCTTGGTCGCAAATGGGTCTTCCAAATGGACAATGACCCCAAGAATACTTCCAAAGTTGTGGCAAAATGGCTTAAGGACAACAAAGTTAATGTATTGGAGTGGCCATCACAAAGCCCTGACCTCAACCCTATAGCAATTTGTGGGCAGAACTGAAAAAGCGTGTGCGAGCAAGGAGGCCTCAGTTACACCAGCTCTGTCAGGAGGAATGGGCCAAAATTCACCCAACTTATTGTGGGAAGCTTGTGGAAGGCTACCCGAAACGTTTGACCCAAGTTAAACAATTTAAAGGCAATGCTACCAAATACTAATTGAGTGTATGTAAACTTCTGACCCACTGGGAATGTGATGAAAGAAATAAAAGCTGAAATAAATCATTCTCTCTACTATTCTGACATTTCACATTCTTAAAATAAAGTGGTGATCCTAAGTGACCTAAGACAGGGAATTTTTACTAGGATTAAATGTCAGGAATTGTAAAACACTGAGTTTAAATGTATTTGTCTAAGGTGTATGTAAACTTCCGACTTCAACTGTATATATATATATACACACACAGTACTTTGCACCTACGCTGTAAACTTTCATTCATAGGCTAGGTTGTAGCAACCTCATGATTGGTATAGGCAAAATGTGAGTATCATGTAGTAGCCTAAACCTATCAATGTGACATTGAGCTGGGTGAATGGAATATGAATGACTGTCATAATAATAATAATAATAATATGCATTTAGCAGACGCTTTTATCCAAAGCGACTTACAGTCATCATCCAATATGCTGTAATTGAAATAAGGCCATGATCATAAAAATAATAATCGTCCTCTCTCATCTTAAACGGCACCGACCGCCACTGGTGTACGTGCAGTCCAAATCAAATCAACAGGTATTCACCTTACCGTGAAATGCTTACTTACAAGTCCTTGCAGTTAAGAAAAATAAGAGTTAAGAAAATATTTACTAAATAAACTAAAGTAAAAAAATTATAAAAAGTAACACAATAAAATAACAATAACCAGGCTATATACAGCGGCTACCGGTACCGAATCAATGTGCGGGGGTACAGGTTAGTCAAGGTAATTGAGGTAATATATACATGTAGTTAGGGGTAAAGTGACTATGCATAGATAATAAACAGCGAGTAGCAGCATCATAAAAAAAAGGGGGTCAATGCAAATAGTCCGTGTAGCCATTTGATTAGCTGTTCAGCAGTCTTTTGGCATGGGGGTAGAAGCTGTTAAGGAGCCGTTTGGACCTAGACTTGGCGCTCCGGTACCGCTTGCCGTGTGGTAGCAGAGAGAACAGTCTATGCCTAGGGTGGCTGGAGTCTTTGACAATTTTTAGGGCCTTCCTCTGATACCGCCTGGTATAGAGGTCCTGGATGGCATGAAGCTTGGCCCTAGTGATGTACTGGGCCATACGCACTACCCTCTGTCCCTCTGACCTCCTTCTTGTAGGCTGTCTCATCGTTGTCGGGGATCAGGCCTACCACCATTGTGTCGTCAGCAAACTTAATGATGGTGTTGGAGTCGTGCTTGGCCACGCGGTCGTGGTTGAACAGGGAGTACAGGAGGGGACTAAGCACGCATCCCTGAGGGGCCCCCGTGTTGAGGATCAGTGTGGCAGATGTGTTGTTACCTACCCTTACCACCTGGGGGCAGCCTATCAGGAAGTCCAGGATACAGTTGTAGAAGGAGGTGTTCAGTCCCAGGGTCCTTAGCTTAGTGATGTGCTTTGAGGGCACTATGGTGTTGAACGCTTAGCTGTAGTCAATAAACAGCATTCTCATTTAGGTGTTCCTTTTGTCCAGGTGGGAAAGGGCAGTGTGGAGTGAAATAGAGATTGCATCATCTGTGGATTTGTTGGGGTAGTATACAAATTGGTGTGGGTCTAAGGTTTCTGGGATGATGGTGTTAATGTGAGCCATGACCAGCCTTTCAAAGCACTTCATGGCTACAGACGTGAATGCTACGGGTTGGTAGACATTTAGGCAGGTTACCTTGGCGTTCTTGGGCACAGGGTCTATGGCGGTCTGCATGAAATATGTAGGTATTACAGACTCGGTCAGGGACAGGTTGAAAATGTCAGTGAAAACACTTGGCAGTTGGTCAGCGCATGCTCTGAGTATATGTGCTGGTAATCCGTCTGTGAATGTTGACCTGTTTATAACCAGAACCAGCTGCTCAAGAGAAAGATTTTGAAAGAAAAGATAGGAAATCTGTAGAGATGTTTGGCTTACAGTATTTATGGCTAATTAAGCAGCCCATATGATAGCGCAGCACTTGTAGACTAGCACAGGAAATCAACGCCACAGATGAAAGGAGAAGGTGTGATCAAACCTGAGTTAGTAAGTAACCTTTCTTTGGTAGCCTTACTCCCTCCGAAAGCCAAACAAACGGTGAGATGTAACTTTTTTTCATGAAAGTAGTGCACAGTAATATAACTATGTAACATTACACATTGCTTTCCACACAAAATAATATTGCAAAGTAACATGTTACTTTTGTTACATTTTACGAGTAATAGATTACTTTTCCAAGTAACTAATCCCAACACAGTTAGTCAACAGTTAAGTTAAGATAAAGCACATTCAGTAGAGCAAACAAGTTACCTTGATGCATCATTTTTAAGTGTAGTTAAATGGTGTTTAGTATCATTTTCCTGAAATGTTTCAATCTCTACTGTTGTCTTCAGTGACTACAATCAACCAATCAAGCTTTGAAGATGGTGATGGTTTTAAATGGGCCCCTGAAAAGTGCCCCAAACGATTGCCAATTGTAAAGCAAAGCAACCATTTGGCAAACCACTATTCTCTATACAGTAGGTGTATGTGAGTTTCCACTTGCCACTGTAATCCCTGAATATAATTACAGGCTAAGGTGGTGACACAGGTTTGTTGTGAGTGTGTTTGGGCCATCACCATGCTCTATTAACTCATAAAATTACCTCACCAGTCTTCCTGTGCAGTAAACCTGGTATGACCATCCCTCCCCAGTCATCCCCATGCAGTAAACCTGGTATGGCCAACCCTCCCCAGTCTTCCCCATGTAATAAACCTGGTATGACCAACCCTCACCAGTCTTCCCCGTGACGTAAACCCAGTGCTTAAATTGCAAGAACAGGATCCGGCACCTCTCCATTTTGTCACTTTCTGCAATGAAAAAATTACAATAAAAGCGATCAAAGTTCATTCAAGTTGCCTCTTCAAGTTGACCCCCCCCCCCCAAAAGTAGATTTTCAGCCAGGGCCTGATATTCTAAGAGTTGATTGGGGTTGGGCCGGCCCAGGTTTAAGTTATGGTTTGCGCAACATTGCAACCTACGTATGTTTGAGACCAACGCGTGGCCGTGGCTGTGTGAGAAGCAGGCCTGTATCTCTCACAGAACTAGAATGAGATTCACTTTCTATGATCTCTCTCCCTCTCTCTGCTGTGATAGACAGGAGGCCTCCAGTGTTGCACTTAATCATTTATTTCCTTATTGAATCATAATCGCGCGAAGAGTTCCGGAGGTGGTGAAGATGATTAATTAATTATTAATTAAATTTGTTGAGAAAGAGGTTGCTGACAATGTCGACGGAGGAAGAAGGATCCTCACAGTGAATGGTTAACAACAATAACAGCAACAACAACACAGATATGTTGATTTGATGCATAAATGCTAGCTGCTCTATTTCTTTCATCATTCACTCATTGCCTGGAATGTCCTTGAGCGAGGTAAACAAATAACTCACCAGATTTTTCTGAGTTGAACATGCTTCCAGGTGGATTGCTGAGCGGCATTTTCATTATATTTATTTCCACTCTCAACTGAATGAATGGGGTTGCTTTAACGGTGAAGGTCATATGGTTAAGTTTACTGTATCTACAGTATATTTGAAGAGTTTCATTCCGAAACACTATATATCCATTTTCAGAAATGTTGGTACATTTTATTTTATTGTTTAAAGAAATGATGAAAGAGATTGGTGTGTTTTTTCACTATCTAATCATGGCATGGGGTTGTTCAATGACATATGTATTTGTTTAAAATCTATCACTTGATGGTATCATTTCAGAGAGTCAAATAATCATGTCCATAGCAGCAACCTTCTGGAAACGAAAACTCACAAAAATGACAGATGACGGCGAGTCTAAAACTCAGCCCCTCAATAGGGATCCTACTGCAGCTAATACTAGGCCTAAATGTTAAACAGCATAACTAGGGATTATCCCTTTTCAAGCTCTAAACATATCCTACCTCTCCCCTTACTGGGACTAAAGAGAGTCTATCAGAACAGCCTAAATCAACTAGCTGTACATTCAGGACGCCACAAACAAACATTGTAAAATGGTGTTCAACCCCCGAACTGAGAGAAAAGGACAATATTTATCCCTTTGCTCCTCAACCCGCCCACACTTATTAACCAATGAGAATGAGCATTTAATTATAATAACATTACTAATTAGCAGTGGTGTAAAGTACTTAAGTAAAAATACTTTGAAGTACTACTTAAGTAGTTTTTTGGGGTATCTGTACTTTACTTTACTATTTATATTTTTGGCAACTTTTACTTTTACCTCACTACATTCCTAAAGAAAATCATGTACTTTTTACTCCATACATTTTCCCTGACACCCAAAAGTAGTACAGAAAATGGTCTAATTCACACACTTATCAAGAGAACATCCCTGGTCATCCCTACTGCCTCTGATCTGGCGGACTCACTAAACACAAATGCTTTGTTTGTAAATGATGTCTGAGTGTTGGAGTGTGCCCCTGGCTATCCGTAAATTTAAAAAACAAGAAAATTGTGCCGTCTGGTTTACTTTTACTTTTGATACTTAAGTATACTTAAAACCAAATACATTTAGACTTTTACTCAAGTAGAATTTTACTGGGTGACTTTCACATTTACTTGAGTCATTTTCTATTAAGGTATCTTTCCTTTTACTCAAGTATGACAATTGGGTACTTTTTCCACAACAGCTAATTAGACCAGATAACACTATGGAAAACATGATTTAAGTTAATCGCATTCATTAGTTTAAATTACCATTTTCAGTCATGTCCACTTTAGTTTAAAAGACAGAGCTACATCAAATAGAACATGATTAGAACTACTACCCAGGAAGAAAGCATGGGTGAACGAAACGCTAATTATCTAACTCACCACAACTGGCTTAAACCTGAGCAACCAACTCGGTAGCAAACAATTAAGGTCAGGAACACCTAAACTGGTAGATAGCTATGCATGCAATGGACTAGTGCATTTTATCCAAACCACACATGTACAGTGGGGGAAAAAAGTATTTAGTCAGCCACCAATTGTGCAAGTTCTCCCACTTAAAAAGATGAGAGAGGCCTGTAATTTTCATCATAGGTACACGTCAACTATGACAGACAAAATGAGATTTTTTTTCTCCAGAAAATCACATTGTAGGATTTTTAATGAATTGATTTGCAAATTATGGTGGAAAATAAGTATTTGGTCAATAACAAAAGTTTCTCTATACTTTGTTATATACCCTTTGTTGGCAATGACACAGGTCAAACGTTTTCTGTAAGTCTTCACAAAGTTTTCACACACTGTTGCTGGTATTTTGGCCCATTCCTCCATGCAGATCTCCTCTAGAGCAGTGATGTTTTGGGGCTGTCGCTGGGCAACACGGACTTTCAACTCCCTCCAAAGATTTTCTATGGGGTTGAGATCTGGAGACTGGCTAGGCCACTTCAGGACCTTGAAATGCTTCTTACGAAGCCACTCCTTCGTTGCCCGGGCGGTGTGTTTGGGATCATTGTCATGCTGAAAGACCCAGCCACGTTTCATCTTCAATGCCCTTGCTGATGGAAGGAGGTTTTCACTAAAAATCTCACGATAAATGGCCCCATTCATTCTTTCCTTTACACGGATCAGTCGTCCTGGTCCCTTTGCAGAAAAACAGCCCCAAAGCATGATGTTTCCACCCCCATGCTTCACAGTAGGTATGGTGTTCTTTGGATGCAACTCAGCATTCTTTGGCCTCCAAACACGACGAGTTGAGTTTTTACCAAAAAGTTCTATTTTGGTTTCATCTGACCATATGACATTCTCCCAATCCTCTTCTGGATCATCCAAATGCACTCTAGCAAACTTCAGACGGGCCTGGACATGTACTGGCTTAAGCAGGGGGACACGTCTGGCACTGCAGGATTTGAGTCCCTGGCGGCGTAGTGTGTTACTGATGGTAGGCTTTGTTACTTTGGTCCCAGCTCTCTGCAGGTCATTCACTAGGTCCCCCCGTGTGGTTCTGGGATTTTTGCTCACTGTTCTTGTGATCATTTTGACCCCACGGGGTGAGATCTTGCGTGGAGCCCCAGATCGAGGGAGATTATCAGTGGTCTTGTATGTCTTCCATTTCCTAATAATTGCTCCCACAGTTGATTTCTTCAAACCAAGCTGCTTACCTATTGCAGATTCAGTCTTCCCAGCATGGTGCAGGTCTACAATTTTGTTTCTGGTGTCCTTTGACAGCTCTTTGGTCTTGGCCATAGTGGAGTTTGGAGTGTGACTGTTTGAGGTTGTGGACAGGTGTCTTTTATACTGATAACAAGTTCAAACAGGTGCCATTAATACAGGTAACGAGTGGAGGACAGAGGAGCCTCTTAAAGAAGAAGTTACAGGTCTGTGAGAGCCAGAAATCTTGCTTGTTTGTAGGTGACCAAATACTTATTTTCCACCATAATTTGCAAATCAATTCATTAAAAATCCTACAATGTGATTTTCTGGATTTTGTTTTTTCAATTTGTCTGTCATAGTTGACGTGTACCTATGATGAAAATTACAGGCCTCTCTCATCTTTTTAAGTGGGAGAACTTGCACAATTGGTGGCTGACTAAATACTTTTTCCCCCACTGTATATACTTTTAAGCATTTTAGATAATATTAACTTCATGAAATACATTTTAAAGACCTTTCAAAATGGTAATGAGGCCAGTCTAAGGCTGCCTCATCACAATCTGTATGTAAAACATTTAGATTTTTCTTATCCAGAGCGATTTACAGTAAGAGCATTAATCTTAAAATAGCTAGTTGAGACAACCACATATCCCAGTCAAATATACAGGATACTAACATTCCATTCCAGCTAAACAATGGATATATAGCGTTTTGAGCAAAAAACACAATTTCATACACATCTAAAATCTATTAATAAAAAAATCTGAGAACAGTAATATTTTACACGCACATGAATGAACCAAATAGTGGCTATAGTGTTTTGGAAATAAGCTCTTCATTTAGTATTAGGATTTATTAGGATTTTGCCTGGAGTTCAATACGGTACCAACAACCACCAAAAGATCAAGCTATGCAGCGCAGGTGTGAGTGGGGCTTTTCGAACCACCATCACAGCGGAACAAATAGTGCATTGTCTCGAGACAACGTCTTTATCATACTTGTCTATGCCTGGCTTCCCTGTTCTTTTATTTAGCATTTTGACATATCAAACAGATGTTTCGGGAAGATATACAACCTGGTGCTATGCTCCAGCGACAATCAGAGAATGACAATCCTTGGCTGTTTAGGTGTGCCTGCATGGGAATGTTTAATTAAGGTTGTAACTAATGTTATGTTGCGGAGGATTATAAATGTAGTTTTTTTTTTTGGGGGGGGGGGGGGGGTGGCCCGAGGGAAATCTCTGAGAAGGAAACGCTTAGAATAACAATAGCTGTGAGAAAAACAATTAGTGTCTCGCTGGGTATCAGTAGCTCTTAATAATCTCTCTTAATTTGATCAATTAAACTGTGTAAAAGTAATGGGATTAATACTCTGACATTGTAATAAGTAGACTGTCTAAAACTGGGGGGGGGGGTGTTGAAATAACTGGGATTAATACTCTGACATTGCAATAAGTAGACTGTCTAAAACTGGGGGGGGGGGTATTCAAATAACTGGGATTAATACTCTGACATTGTAATAAGTAGACTGTCTAAAACTGGGGGGGTATTGAAATAACTGGGATTAATACTCTGACATTGTAATAAGTCGTTTTCTTTCCTTTATCATCTACCATTGATGATTGGCAAAAAGATGTCCATCTGAAACTGAATAAAGTGAGATTTCTGACAGTAACTGTATGCTATCAACAAAACCAACCAGCAACCTCACACCATTTTTATCTCCTCTGACATACAACCAATATGCCTGTCCCCTGACAAGTCAATTTAAATATCGATTCAATCCCACTTCTGGGGAATTCCGCTGCTGTAGAGGTGACATTAGCTCCACAATGACGATTATTTGTGGTCGCACCTTACCATTACGGTTCATAAACACCGCTATGACAATCATCAATCTACATGGACTTTAACCCCCCCTAAAGAAACACATACAGTGCCAGCAAACCATACATTCAACTAGAGGCTGCTAACTATTTTACCGGGATACCAAGACAGCACACGGAGGAGGCCATTTTGCATTTGTTGCAATGGTGCCTAAGTGAAAAATGTGATTCCAGTCTGCGTGGCTCTGAGTAATTACAGCACCTTTGTTACCCAGCGCCATCCTCTGACAGGGTTCTAATGGATTTTGCACCCGTGCTCAGCAAACACCTGTCAGCGCCCTCGCTGGTCATTATTTCATTACTCATGCTGTGCTTTCATTCTGTCTCCCCTCGGTTCATTCTGTCTCCGCTCGGCTCATTCTGTCTCCTCTTGCCTCATTTGGTCTCCCCTCGGCTCATTCTGTCTCGCCTCGGTTCATTCTGTCTCGCCTCGGCTCATTCTGTCTCCTCTCGACTCATTCTGTCTAAACTCGGTTCATTCTGTCTCACCTCATCTCATTCTGTCTCGCCTTGGCTCATTCTGTCTCCTCTCGACTCATTCTGTCTCGCCTTGGTTCATTCTGTCTCACCTCGTCTCATTCTGTCTCCCTTCGGCTCATTCTGTCTCCCCTCGGCTCATTCTGTCTCCCCTCGGCTCATTCTGTCTCCCCTCTTCCTTTGGCTGAGCAAGGGAACAAGCGAGTTTGACTTGAAAAATGAATTGGCTGTTATTAAAATTGAGACAGCGAGTTATGCAGAGAGAGGGAGAGAAGGAAGGAGAGAGAGTGAGTGTGTGTGTGTGTATGAAAGAGAATGAGTTTTCTACTTCATGTGTGAGTCACGACGAGTTGTGTGAGATGAAAGCTCTGAAGCGTTCGCTTTTAGTTAAGTTGGTCTTTCCGCGTGGTTTGAAGAGCATAGCTACCAGCTGAATAGGCTGTCAGTGGAATAAACAAAGCTGAACTAATTGAGAAGAGATGCCCTTGACTAAGGCGAGCTATTGAAACAACCTGACCTTTCACAGTCATTATCTGAGTATGGATGATTGATAAGCAAATTGTGCCACATTCAACGGGGCCGAGCTATTGCTTTTGCAACAAAAACGGTATTGAGTCATTATTCCTGGTGTGAAATGATCACAAGGTAAGTAAGATGATAGATAGCCTATCAGCTGAAATATAATTGAACTGGTAGAACTTAAGATGAAAGATTGTCATTTACTACGACAATCCAGTTGTGGTTGTCGGTTTACCTTTGATATGCTACTGTTTTGCACAGAAATCAACAATTTAAGTGAAACGATCAACAACAACAAGAGTGTGTGATGTTAAGCATTGAATCAGCAATTTGTTGAAAGCCCCAAAGACAATAACTACACTAGTAGCACGCAAGCTGTGAATAACCAAGCAATACCCAGCTAAATGATAGGACATTGCTTGTTGTGGCAACAACGCAGATTATATTTCCATAAAGAGTTTTGAAACGCTAGGCTGGTCACTATGGTGATTTCAGTCCAGTTAAGACCTGCTGTTTACAAATGGAGTGTCTTTAGGTCAAACCTCAGATACAGTACATCGTCCTCTTCAGCCTCTACGACCCCCTTCCCAGTTCAGGGGCTCCGTGCTCCGGCTCTACTGGGATCACATTGTCCTCATCATGGCACTCATTAATCAGCACTCCTGTGGGTTCCAGATCACCACAGTAATCAATAGTGTCTTCGTTCACCTCATCAGCTGGTTCACGGTCCTGGTGTACACCAGTTCTCCTTCCGGCATTGGCGAGTCGGTCACCTGACTGCGATACCTCTGATCTCTGAGCTGCCTCCTTGCGGTCAGTTGCTGCTGCACATGGTCATATCCTTCCCCCAAGGACTGCTGGTGCTCCTGCACCCAATCCTCCACATTGCCCTCGCCAGAATCCTCTGTGCCCACACCTAGCAAAACGGGGCTTCCGCCCAAACATCAGACAGTAGGCAGTACCCTAGGGCCGGTATGGGTTTGTGCGACTTTTCTTAATCTTGTAGAGCTGGCACAGTTGCTGGATCAAGTTGCTCTCAAAATTTCGTCCCTGGTCCGAATGGATCCTAATGGGCTGGCCGAACAAATGGAACCAGTGCTTCACCAGAACCTCAGCCACCGTGCTGGTGCGTTGATCCTTGGTAGGGATTGCCTGCGTGTACTTGGAAAACACATCTGTTAACACCATTCTCTTGTCCATTAGTAGCTGGCTCCAGCACAGTGAAATCGATAGCCAGGACCTCATGGGGGAGGGAGGCCTGGAGGCTACCCATAAAGAATTTGTCCATTGGCTGAACCACTTTAGCAAGGACACACCTCTCACACTCTCTGCACCATTTCTCCACATCCTTAGAAAGAGTTGTCCAGTAGCAGTGTGCGCTCCACCCCTTGATGCCTATGATTGTCATGAAGACTGGAAAGGATATTCTGCTGGAGACACTGTGGCAGTACGAGCTGATAAGCCTCCTTACCTCCATCAGAGGCATAGATTAGTCGGTACAACACAGACTCCCTCTCTTCCAGTTGCTCCCACTGACGAACCAGTTATTTCATACCTCTACTCAATTCCTCTCTCTCCATTGGCCACGGAGCTCGGGCATCCCTCCAGTATGTCAGGAATGGTCCAATGGCTGGATCCTGCTTCTGAAAAACAGTCAAGTCTGCCTGCGAACAACAGGCAATTTCACATTGAACACTTTCTCAATGGCTTGTCCTCTTCACTCAACACCTCCTCTTCTGGTTCACCTGGCTTCACGTACTGGCAGGACAGGGAATCAGCATTGCCATTCCTAGATCCAGGGCGATACTTAAGAGTGAGGTCAAAAGAGGCCAGCTGGAAACCCATCGCTGCTCAATTGCACCTAGTTTTGCCTTGTTCAGATGACACAACAGGTAATTATCAGTGAATACTGTACAAGGAGCCCATAGCGAGTACTCTCTGAACTCTTCTGTAACGCCCATTTAAGGCCAAGGAACTCACGCTTCATGGAGCTGTAATTCTCCATGTTCCGCTCAGTCAGTTTGGTTTGAGCCCTCTACCAGTAAAGGCAATAGGCCATGGCTAGCATCAATCTCTAAGACAGTCAGCTGGGCCACCACTTGATGGAGGGGTGCTTCTATCTTGGCAAAACCTGCTATGAACCTTTAGTAGTAGCTGGAAAACTCCAGAAAGGAGATCAGCCAGGTTGGTAGGAACCCTCCATTCTCTCAGGGCTGCGACTCAGGCAACACCTTCCCCTGAGACCACATGACAGAGGTACTTCACCCACTTCTGAAAGAAATTACATTTTGACAGTTCAATCTTCAGCCCTTGCTGGTTCAACCGGGAGAACCCTTCCTCCAGCCTCTCCAGGTGTTGCCGCACTGAGGACGAGAGCACAATCACATCATCAAGATACAAAAGAACAGATTGAAAGCGACAGTCTCTGGACTTGCGCTCCATGAGGCGCTGGAATGTACTTTAAGCATTGCATAATCCAAACGGCATCCGATTGAATTCAAATAGGCCAAACGGTGTACAAAAGGCAGTCTTGGTCTTGTTCTTTTCGGCCATCTCTACCTGACTATATACACTTGCCAAATCAAGAGTTGAGAACCACTCAGCCCCGATGAGGGCTTCCAATGATTCTTCGATTCTTGGCAGGGAAAAGCATCTTTCCTCGTCTTCGCATTCAGTTGTCGATAGTCAACACACATCCTTAGACTTCCATCTTTCTTCAGCACCAGTACGATAGGAGACGAGTAAGGGCTCTCTCCCGGATTATTTGACTCTCCAATAACTGTTTGATGTGGGCCCTTACCAACTCATACTGGGAGGGGTGGATACGGTGGTGGGGCTGCCGTACTGGAGCCTCATCTAGCAGGGGAATCTCATGGGTGATCAAATTACTGCACCCAACATCAATTTCACTCCTAGCAAACAAAGTGTTTTTACTTGTCGAACAGGGCCTTGGCTTGGGCTGCTCTGCGCTAACCTGCCCCTCAAAGGCTCCTGAGTGGCGCAGTGGTCTAAGGCACTGCATCGCAGTGCTAACTGTGCCACTAGAGATCCTGGTTCGAATCCAGGCTCTGTCGCAGCCGGCCGCGACCGGGAGACTCATGGGCGGCGCACAATTGGCCCAGCGTCGTCCAGGGTAGGGGAGGGAATGGCCGGCAGGGATGTAGCTCAGTTGATAGAGCATGGTGTTTGCAACGCCAGGGTTGTGGGTTTGATTCCCACGGGGGGCCAGTATAAAAAAAAAATAATGTATTCAATAACTGTAAGTCGCTCTGGATAAGAGCGTCTGCTAAATTACTAAAATGTAAATGTAAAGGGAGGGAAGTCAAACACTGGCCTTTCACTGAGGCTGGCTAACTGAGAAGAAACAAAGCCTGTACACTCATGGGAGCTATCTACAAGAAACTCTACTCAGGGTCATTCTCAATGATTATTTGATCCATTTGTACAGTAGCTATAACCCTGTAGGGGGTCAACCAAACATTGGTGATGGGAACACAAGCTAGTCCTATCTCCGCTAGCACCAAAGAAGGGGAAACCAACAACGGATCCGGGAGGACACCATCCTCTGGTTCCAGTGGCTCAACTAAAAACTCCATCTGTTCCCGTGAAAGAACCTTGGGACATGTAACCGGGACACATGTCAATGCACCAGCAGCAACACAGAGAGGGGTTTTACCCTGTACCCTGACCTTGTGGGCCTCGGATGAAAAAGCGACTGCCTCTGCTATCTGGCAGTGTCTGAGGGCTCGACTCTACCCGGGGGCTTCAATGCTCTTCATGGGCTGGTCAGCAGGGTCTCGAACTACCAGAACACCTCTGTGCGGCATGCACATCCCATAGATGGTCATGTCTAATTCGATTCGGTAACTAAGATATGGGATCTCTAAACCATTTGTGGTCCTCTGTAGCTCAATTGGTAGAGCATGGCGCTTGTAACGCCAGGGTAGTGGGTTCGATCCCCGGGACCACCCATGCGTAAAAATGTATGCACACATGACTGTAAGTCGCTTTGGATAAAAGCGTCTGCTAAATGGCATATTATATTATTATTATTATTTGCTGCCTTAAGACCCAGCCACCCACACTCCTGAAGGAGGCCATTTTGAAGATGGGCAAAGTTTTAATTGAAGCAACTTTAGGCAATGGCAGTGACTATAGACCCTGTATCCAGTAGTGACTGCAGTACAACTCCCCCCATTGTAACTTATATTACTACCCACAAGTTTGGACACGTTACCTGAATCAGAGCCCAAGTTTGGACACGTTACCCCCAGTGTGCCCCCCAGTGTGCACACTGGGGGGGCTCTAGTTTTCCGGACGTGCCAACGGCAGGGGTCCCGTCCGGACCACCTCTTCCTTCTTCTCTAGCTGGTCCCTTTTGGGGCGTATTGAAACTTAGCAGTAGCGCGCTATGTGTCGTACCTGGTCACACCTGAAACAAATAGGTTTATCATCTGGACTCCTTTTAAGGACACCAGCTCTAGCTGGCTATGCTGATTTAAGCTCTGACTATTTCGACTGGTTTGCACCTGTAGCCTCACAAGAGGCCTGGGCTTGAACCTCACTGGACACGGGAGAGGACTAGCTATACTTGGGTTTAAATAACTGGCCTTCACACTGTGCTAACGACTGGGCAGCTTCTTTCCTCACGTCACAAATTGTCCATTTGGGATTTGAGCTCACTTTGTCCCTCAACCTTTCACCTAGGGTCTGGTCACGGATACCATCCCAAATTTGATAACAAAGGTCTTTCTGAGATTTAGCACTAGCTTGCCCATCAGTTTTTACAATCGGATCCATTAGTGCCATCAAGGCATGAGAATAATCCAGGAGGGACTCTCCTTCTTGTTGCTTACGATTAAAAAAACTGTGCTGCAGAGAAATGTGTGAATGTAAACAACCATACACCTCCCTCAAAACTTTGAACATCCCAGCAACACACTCCCTCTCCCCTAGGGGCAGACATTTGATCTCAGTACGAGCTGCAACTTCCAAATGATTTTACACCCAATTGGCCTTCTCTTTCTCAGTCGGTTTTATATGCATCTGACACTCTATCATTTCAATCCATTCCTCTGTCATTAGGGAGTCTGCTCTGTCCAGTTTGCCTGAAAACTTCAGTACCTAATAATCCTGTTGGATGTACACAACCTCCTTCCTCACAGTCCCAACTGCAGCGGACCCAACACTGCTAGCAGACCCAGATCGGATGCTGGTGGCAGTCTCTGCAGCTGTTGTTCTATGTCCGGTATGCGGTCCTCCATTTCCCCTCTGGTAGGCTCCATGGTCCTTCCCTGAAGAGACTTGGGCAGAAGACAATAGACAAGACACTGGATCCCCGTCAGCTGCAGTTACGGTGGCCCACTGCTGCTCTTACTGCCCAATTACTAAATTAGAAAAAATTTATAAAAATAAAAGTCAACCACTTCCCACAGTATTATTGCTCCTACTTAATTCACCCTGGCACATTATACTCATCCTGCCGACAACACCAAATGTGAACTGTATAACGCCACCTTTTTTTACTCGAGGGGAGGGCCTCAGAACAAGTTAAACACAGGTCTGTTAAATAACGGATATAAACAGATTTAACAAAAGTGCCAGGGTTTATTACAACAAGAGCAATAAACTACAATACAGAAGAGTCACCAGTATCCCCCAATCCACCCACCAGCGAGGACTGGAGCCTAGAGGGCACACACAATCAGCACCAGGACCACAATATGTATAAGAACACAGGACATAAGCCTGGCATGTAAAGCACTTCTAGGAGAAAACATGCACACTTTAAAGTATATTCACACTCGTTGTAAGATAGCGCACTCGTAATTGAACACTCTCTGAAAGATGATAACACTCGTGGTAATCAGCATGCGGAAGTACACACGTGAATTCATAAGACTGGCTGCTGCTGGAACAGTGCCTTGGAGGTCTGTCTGGGGGAAGTGGAACAAAATAAAACAAATAATACAAACAAACATATAACTAAGAAAAAGGCAACCCCAAATATTTTGCCTGTGTACCAGCTCAGGTGCTAGGGCGGACTAGATACATTAGCCATACCCTATCTGCCTAACGTAAGGGACACAAACTAAAGCTACAGTAAGAGCAGTGAAAGGCTTCTCCAGAATTATCAGAAAAACACCAGCATAATTATAACCCTGGTCCATTAACACAATAATAATATCAACTTTTAATACTTTATTAAAATACACACATTATCAAACAGATTTGAATCCATTTACAATGTTAAAAGTGTTTTTACAGTTGATAAGCCATACTCTTCCCGGCCTACACAACCATCATACGGCATCAATGCCGAGTCTCAGACAGAATTGAACGCCTCTCCCAATCCACTGAAATACAAATCATTGTTTTACATGGCTGTCGTTTACGCGAGTAAGCGGTAAAACATTCACAGAGAAAGACACAAAAGCTAGCTTACCAAAAGTTTGACAGAGTTTGATCAACACAGCCAATGGCATGAACAGGGATGTGCACCGTTCCCTGTCCTCTGGGGCGGAACCAAAACTCTCACCTGAAAGGTTCTGCACATTGCTCACCTCCTCTTATTTCATACCAGCCACTAGGCACCACTGGCTATATATGTATGGGGTATGTATGGGGTTGGAACCGGTTCAGGGAACAGAACAAAAAAATAACAAAACATTTCAAGGAACAGAATCAGAACCAGGAACGAAAGTGATCTATACTGTTCTGGAACAGAACCGTTATTTTAAAAGCATGGGAACCCGTTAATATAGTTATTTTACGTTCCGGGCATTTTTTTCCAGTCCCACAGAAAACGCAACAAGGCACCTATGCAAAGCCCTCCCTTTGTCAATCAGAAAAGTATTTCAGCGTCTGCCTGCCAGCTGAAAATCTTTGCCAGTGTGTGTACGTGTAGGCTACCTGTCCCTCCCCCTCTGAAGCATAGCTGTAGCCTACTGACGTTACAAGCGTGATTCAGAAGATAGAGAGAGTGATTTTTAACTAGAGAAGAATGGATTAACCTTTTCTCTAGGGATACCATAGTTATCACATTTCACACTGGAATTATTAACTACAAAATGGTAAGATGTGTTTTTAATTGTTAGCTAGCTAGCTTCTATGGTCCAACGTTAAGCTAACTCTGAAGTTCAAAGACATTCAAAGATCCTCTATAGAAGCCGCTCCTCCATAGGTATAATTCTGTGGGTCTAACTCAGATAATGCGTGTCATCACAAGATGTCCAGCGCTTCAAGCCAAGCCTCCTCCATACTCTCTCGCTCTCTACCCACCCGCAAAATGTCAGTTTGTAACGTAGACACAGGGAGTCAGGAAACAAGTGCAGTGTGAGTTTAATGATAACGAACATGGAACGAATACAAAACAAGAGAAGTGTCTAACATGGAAACATAAACAATACTACCTGATGACTGACAAAACAGAGTGCTAGATAAATGGTAAGTAATCAAGGTAGTAATGAAGTCCAGGTGTCACTGATGATGGGCCGCAGGTGTGTGTAATGATGGTTGCCAGGTGTGTGTAATGATGGTTGCCAGGTGTGTGTAATCATGGTTGCCAGGTGTGTGTATCATGGGTTGCCTGGTGTGTGTAATCATGGGTTGCCAGGACCGGTGGTTAGTAAACTGGCGACGTTGAGCACCGGAGTGGGGGAGCGGGAGTAGACGTGCGGCTTCAGCCACATGACGACGCTCGCCAAGGCAACGGCCCCGAGGGAAAGGAGCGTGCCGGTCTGGACGGCGAAGGTGGAAATCTCTGATAATGTTGGGATCTAGAATGTTGTCCACCGGAACCCAACACCGCTCCTCTGGACCCGACCCCCACGACGTCGGGAGACCAGGAGGGATCTGACGGCATAGGCAGGGCTTACCTTGATGTCCAGGGGAGGTGGAGGGGTGTCGTGGGGGACAGCCTCAGCCAGGGGACCAGGAACCACCGGCCTGAGCAGGTTGAGATCCAGTAGTTAGTGGGGAGCTGTAATCTATATGTCACCTCATTGACAATCCGAAGGACCTTGAACGTCCCCACAACCTGGGGACTCAGCTTCTTACAGAGAAGGTGGTGGGAGGTTCCTGGTGGAGAGCCAGACGCGATCACCAGGATGGCGCACTGGAGCCTCACGTGGGCATCGTTCTAGACCTCTTCTGTGCACCTGAACCACTCATCCACAGCAGGAGCTTTGGTCTGGCTTGGGGTCCATGGAGCCAGGCCTTAAAGGGAGTCAGTCCGGTGGAGGAGTGACGTAATGAATTCTGGGCGTACTCTGCCCAGGGAAGGAAACGGCCCCAATCCCCCTGCCTGTCCTGGCAGTGACTCCTCAGGAACCTCTCCAGCTCCTGGTTCATCCTCTCCACCTGCCCTTTAGACTGAGGCCGGTACCAGGAATTGAGACTGAACGTGACCCCCAGCTTCTCCATGAAGGCTCTCCACACCTGTGACGTGAATTGTAGGCCACGGTCGGAGACTATGTACTCCGGAAGGCCATAGTGTCAGAAGACCTGCTGGAACAGTGCCTCAGCAACCTGGAGGGCGGTATGAAGACCAGAGAGAGGGAGAAAGCAGCAGGATTTAGAAAATCTGTCCACAGATGGGACCAAGGCCGCTGAGGCACGGGAAGGGGGTGGAGATTTCCTGTTGGAGCGTGCCGGGGAGATTTTGTTTGGGCACAGACGCAGCATGAATTAACATAACAGTACTTAGCGGAGATGGATTGACTAGTGCGGGTGATACCTGGGTGTCCAGTGGCGAGGGATGTGTGCGCCCAGGTCAACAGCCGATCCCTCACCTCCGTGGGGATATAGATGCGATCAGGAGGACAGGTAGCAGGCGCAGGTTCCCTCTCCAGAGCCTGGCGGATGTCCACATCTACGTTCCAAAAACGGGTCCGATGATATGGGGGGACGGACTGATGTGCTGGAGGGCACTCACAGGACTCTCAACCGACATGGAACCACAAGGTAAGGGAAAGTAGATGTCTTCTGACATCGGGGTGCCCAGGCGGTGATTACCATCCTCGACCAGGAGATGGTGGGGTCATGACGTTGGAGCCAAAGGAGGCCGAGGATGATTTTGTGTACAGGGGAAGTGATGATGAGGAAGGGAGGGCTTTCTTGGTGCATGGGTCCCACGGTGAGGGTGAGTGGTGCTGTGATGTGCGTGATGGTGCCAGACCCAAATGGTTGTTTATCCAGGGCTCGGACCGGAAAAGGAGAGGAGAGCGGGTACGTGGTGATGTTCAGGGAGGAGACGAGAGACTGGTTGATAAAATTCCCTGCGGCGCCGGAGTCCACTAGAGTTGTGGAGACAACACCTGAGGACCAGCCAGGCAGTAAAATAGAAACCAGGAAGGGTTTGGCGGAAAACAATGATGAACGATGATGAAGGAATACTCACGCCTACCCTGGGAGACAGATGATCACTGGACCTTCACTCTGCCCTAGTGGACTTCGGGTTGGGATACACCGGACACCGCTGGAGCCGGTGCCCCTCCTGCCCACAATAGGGGACAGCCCCAGCCGTCTCCGGCGCAGTCCCTCTGCCACGGAGACGTGACACAGTTGCATCTCATGCCCAAATCTTTCCTTCATGCATGTAAACAATTCACTGAGCTATAGCTTGCCTGCTCCATAGCAAGCTGCTCCATCCGCACTGCATGATTGGTGAAGTAATTTAATGTCAAGCTAAATGTCAAGCTAGAGTTCCTCTGTGGAGATGGAAGAACCTTCCAGAAGGACAACCATCTCTGCAGCACTCCACCAATCATGCTTTTACGGTAGAGTGGCCAGGCGGAAGCCACTCCTCAGTAAAAGGCACATGACAGCCCGCTTGCAGTTTGCCAAAAAGCACCTAAAGACTCTCAGATCATGAGAAACAAGATTCTCTGGTCTGATGAATCCAAGATTGAACTCTTTGGCCTGAATGCCAAGCATCACGTCTGGAGGAAACCTGGCACCATCCCTACCGTGAAGCACAGTGGTGGCAGCATCATGCTGTGGGGATGTTTTTCAGTGGCAGGACAACAACTCTAAGCACACAGCCAAGACAACGCAGGAGTGGCTTCGCGACAAGTCTCTGAATGTCCTTGAGTCGCCCCGCCAGAGCCCGGACTTGAACCCAATCGAACATCTCTGGAGAGACCTGAAAATAGCTGTGCAGCAACACTCACCATCCAACCTAACAGAGCTTGAGAGGATCTTCAGAGAAGAATGGGAGAAACTCCCCAAATACAGGTGTGCCAAGCTTGTAGCCTCATACCCAAGAAGACTCGAGGCTGTAATCACTGCCAAAAGTGCTTCAACGAAGTACTGAGTAAAGGGTCTGAATACTTATGTAAATGTGATATTTCAGTTTAAAAATATATATATAAATAAGCAAACCTGTTTTTGCTCTGTCATTATGGAGTATTGATGAGGAAAAATAACAATTTAATCAATTTTAGAATAAGGCTGTAACCTAACAAAATGTGGAAAAAGTCAAGGGGTCTGAATACATTTCGAAGGCACTGTAAACCGGTACTTTTTTTAGGTTTGAACTGGTTCAGAACTTCATTTTGCTGGTCGGAACAGTGGAACAGAACAAAACAAAACGATGGTTCTGTTCAGGACTAAACGATTGGGAAATAATTTTGGTTCCATCCCTGATGTATAGTATTGGATTGTCTGATGTTTATTGTATGTTTATTTACCTTTGGAATCTGACTAAATTCACTCCGTGACAGTTCATGTTGTGTTGACTGTTAGCTGTGAATTTCCTGGTGTGTAAATTCATGTTTTATGTGGCATAACGTGGGAGGCATAGCCACACTGTTAGTTATTAGGAGATGTACACGTCTTAGAAACATGCCTCGGGGGCACCGTTTAGGCATGTCATTGGCAGTCAGATGATGATATGGCGGATTTGTTGGTAATTCATTCTTGGCGAGTATTATTTGGCATGAATGCGGATGACGGATTGCTTTATGGACCTTTCTATACGTCCCCTGTTGGTGCTTGGATCATGTCAAGCCTAGAACAGAGCGTTGCCACGGGTGGTACAGACAGCAACAGAAAGGGCAGTAATTTAACATTTATATACTGTACAGTATATAAGGCATATTAGGCAACCTAATCCATGTTTACCTAGATTGATGTATGACAACAGCGATTGCTTAGATGGTAATTAGGATTTTGTCCAAGTTTCTAAACAAGTACCTTGAATCAAGATATAACTAGATTAGAATTTTGATAACATTTTATCTTGAATACTTATTATCAAGCATTGTAAACTAAAACATACATGTTAAAAATAATGGATTACACATAAATAAGCCGGATACAGGGCATTTGCTCAGGGCCACAATCCAGCCTATATCTGTAAAGGAGTTCAGAACGTACCGTAACCTCACTCCACAGAAGTCTTCATCTTGTCAACAATAACTACGACAGCAACGACCTATTATTCCTGACTAAAACTATGAATATAACGAGACGAGATGCCCTGGAGAAAAACGAGAACTGTTACAAATTACTTTTCATTTTAGTCGACGAAAATGTGACAAGGCGAGAATTCCACGTAATGGACATTTAAATTTGACACGAAGCTCCTTTTCCTCTGTTGTCCGATACTAAGCATGCAATCCTCTCATTGGCATATTTGACTTCTTTCAGTTGCATGGTCTGATTGAGCTGATCTGCCTGGGTCTCCCACACAGCTCCCAGGTGGTCACTTCAGTCACTCGTCAATTTCTTTCACTGATGAGAAGCCAGGACACTTGACTTGTAACTAACCTCAACTAGAAACTATGTTTACTTTCTCTCTTACTTTCATGTAGGCTATTTTTGCTTTGATCACATCAGACGCTCTATTTTCCCATGTGCGCTGTTTTTCATTCATCTGTGTTGCCGCTCTCGCACCTGCAGGCCTCAAATGCAAGTTGCGGTAGTTTTTTTCCTATGGGAAAAAATGCATTCAATCTGTTAAATATTAGGAGTACAGTAATACTTCTGGCGTTTTTATAAAGCTCAAATTCTCCCCTTTGCAAGGAAACCACTGTTATTTACCTCCTTATGATGGGGAGAAAATCAAAACTGTAAATTGTTTAACCTGTAGCCAAGGCTTTACAGCCTATGTGGTTAATTATGGCTGGCATTGGCTACAATCTGCCACAATATCAATGTTGCGAGTTATAGGAGGGATACTAGGCCTCGTTGGACAAGGTTATCTGAATGTGCACATTATGTAAGATAGAGGTAGCCTGAATACTCATTATTGAATAGAAAAAAATGAACTGACTAAAATGACTGTGACTGAAACTAGACAAACATTTTCCAGAGTTTTAGTCGACTGATAATAACTAAAACTAACGAAGGATAAAATTACTAAAATGTGAGTAAGACTAAAAGACTACAACTAAATCTAAAATAGCGGCCAAAATTAGCACTGCTCCACAGCTTGCTTGAAATGGAACCGATGGTGTAGTGCAGCCCATCCCCCGAAGTTACTCTTCTTATCAACTGTCTGCAAGGATCCTTTGTGTTGTCTTAAGAATTCCTCAATATCTCTCCAAACCCCCATTGTCTCACCTCTGAGAAGCACTTCTGTTGTGATTTCATGTACTGTAGGTCTGATATCTGATTGGAGGGTAACTTTACAGTAATACCATTGGTCAACAACTCAGATTTTGAATCCAAACAAGTCAAATGTGTGGTTCAGTTGGTAGAGCATGGCCCTTGCAATGCCAGGGTTGTGGGTTTGATACCCACGGGGGACCAGCAGGAATGAGGATTTTTGCATTCACTACTGTAAATCGCTCTGGATTAGAGCGTCTGCTAAATGACTAAAATGTTAACGCTTATAAAAGGGTCTTAGATTAATTGTTCTTTCTCTGAAAACAGACATGTAAACAAGTGTCTATGGAATAAAATGTCAGTGTAGTTACAAATATTTCTGAACAATAGTACAACAATGTCTACTATGAACAGACATGTAAACAACAAAAGGGTCAAATATAAAGTGTCAAGAGTGTCGATATTTATGAGCAATATAAATATTTCGGAACAATAGTAAAAAAGTGTCTTTTGAACAGACGTAAATAGCAAAAGTGTGTCTAGTGTCTAACTTCTGACATGTCTGAACATCAGTCCCCTGTAGCTCAGGTGGTAGAGCAGGGCGCTTGGCAACACCAGGGTTGTGGGTTCGTTTCCCACAGTATAAAAATGTATGCGCTCACTAACTGTAAGTCGCTCTGGATAAGAGCGTCTGCTAAATGACTCAAATGTAAATGTAAATGTGAACAGAACAAGTTGTTAATTTCACTGTGGTCCCCAGTCGTTTGGTCCATGTTCGTCATGCACAAACTCATGCAGATGGTGATCGAATTCCTCACAGAGTTTTGGCGAGAGTTCATCCATGAAATCAGCTATAGGTGCCAGGACCCTGTGGAGAGGAGAAGAGGGAGGACATTAGGAGTGTCTGGACATCATCATGGTGAGGAGAGGGGGGACATTAGGAGTGTCTGGACATCATCATGGTGAGGAGAGGGGGGACATTAGGAGTGTCTGGACATCATCATGGTGAGGAGAGGGGGGACATTAGGAGTGTCTGGACATCATCATGGTGAGGAGAGGGGGGACATTAGGAGTGTCTGGACATCATCATTGTGAGGAGAGGGTGGACATTAGGAGTGTCTGGACATCATCATGGTGAGGAGAGGGGGGACATTAGGAGTGTCTGGACATCATCATGGTGAGGAGAGGGTGGACATTAGGAGTGTCTGGACATCATCATGGTGAGGAGAGGGGGGACATTAGGAGTGTCTGGACATCATCATGGTGAGGAGAGTGGGGACATTAGGAGTGTCTGGACATCATCATGGTGAGGAGGAAAAAGGACAACAGAAGAGAGGAAAGGAGATCAGAGTAAAGGAGGAGAGTCTAAAATTATTTGTATTTATTTACCTCTGGGACAAGCTGGTGGCTCGGTGCATGACGTTCTCCAGATCTTGAGATCTGTCTTCAATCATTTGCAATGCCTTTGCGAGTGATGTGTCAAGGGCTGAGTCTGCAGCTCTTTTGTCCCTTCTCCTCACACCCATGCTACTGCTGCGGCTGCTCTGTGGCATCGGTGAGGACCAAGCCAGCGGAGTAGGTCTTGGAGGTGGGCCCAGGATAGAGCTTCCCAGATCCTGCATGGAGATTGTTTCTAATTCTGCACTGCAACTCAGTGCGGGAGTTGGGCAGGGGGCCGATCAATAGTGAGTACTAGGGGTACAGGTAGTGCTTGGGGCCGGTGAACCAGGTGCTGTCTCCATTCACTGGTGTTTGTGCCTTGAAAATAAAAAAGTAGAGAGCTATTTATTACACATATCCAAAACATGAATGAACATCAAATATAATTAACCGAGACTGCATAATGTTGCAAACGTTTGAGCAGAGTTGAGTAGGCCAGGCCTTGCTACTCAACTCGGCTCAAACGTTTGCAACATTTTGACTAGCTGGACCTTGCTGCCAAACTTTGACTTTGGTGTTACCAATGTGGGAAGCTTATGATTTTCTTTCTGTGACAAAATTATGTTTGATCAAAAGTTGTAAAGATCTTTAGTTTAGTTGGTTGGCTTGCTTTCACTGCACGAGCATGCTGCTAGGCTAGCTATCTATTGTTAGCAAAACATGGCTATTATTTTAGTCGACTACAATAGAAAATACAACAACATACCCCATCCTTTGGTGAAGACGGCATGTTGCTTTCAGTCTTCTGCTTCACGTGCCGAACAAGCCAGCATCAACATTTCTGGAGTAGCTTTTCCACCGGCATCTCCACTGTGGCCCTTGTTTTTTATTTATTTTCTTTGCCTTGACGAACTTATCGCAAACCCTACCCCACTTTTTCAAACAAGTGGTTGGGTCGGACCCCAGCGTCTCCGCAATCTCCCTCCATTAATTGGCATTTACATGCTGGGCTTTATAATAATGTGCATGGCTAGAATCGTACTGGGGAAGGTACTTTTGTACCTCCTTGGTCAATCGATACTCAAAGTTGTCGTTCGCCATGTTGAATCCACATTGAGTTTCGGGCTGAATCGACAAGAAGCAGAAACACGCATCACTCCTACAGTTGACCAATCATGGGCGAAGGGGCATAGACTTCGGCTTCCGAACTGAGAAAAAAATGTGTGTGACCGAACAGCCGACAAAACCCTAACCGAACTCCAAAACGAACAAAAACTTCACAAAATGTAATCATAATATATGCACAAACTGTTTTGGCTGGGACGCATGCGGCTGCCTTTATGTTCCTGACTTGCTGTGGTGAGATACCTACACTCTTTCCTTCTCTCTCCCTCTCCCATGAGCCATGGCACAATCAATGGTCTCTCTCTCTCTCTCTCTCTCTCTCTCTCTCTCTCTCTCTCTCTCTCTCTCTCTCTCTCTCTCTGACCATGCTTAGAGTAATGCTTGTTAATGCTTTGTAACTTAAGCTTCATGCCTTGTATCTGAATCCATTAATTAAATACACTTGTATTTGGAATTCCATTCTCAGATTTCTTGATGTCCCTATTACAGTACGAGGTAGAGGATCCTGGTTCGAGCCCATTCAGAGGCTAGTTCAGGGAGGCAGCGCTATATTCCAAGCTGGCACACTGACACCGGTTATATAGCCATACAAACTACACTCATACTGTAAGTATGTATGCCCTCCTCTTGACCCACATTGCATGACAACTAGGGCAAGGCTGTGCTACTACAGTACTACCGCTCAAGAGGAACATCCTCCTATTCAGCTCTAGAAAGAGAAGTTGTTCACAGTTGGGTGTAGAAATTAAGCCTGTTTACCCCGTTGTGTCTAAGACTCCTCCACTCATCCTTACCACCTCTCTCCCTCACTTTGTTCCGCACTCTGTCTCACCTTCAAGGCATAATCAGCTCATATAATTTATTCCTCTACATTAAGTGCTGCTTCCTCCTCCATTTGGCTCATAGAGCTGCCCTGGCTGTCAAAAAACGTAACATCTCCCCAGTCTTCCAAAGGCCTTCCCAGTCACACAGAGGATATGGGGTAATGATCCCTTGGCTCTTTCTCCCAGTCACACAGAGGAGATTGAGAGAATGATCCCCCGGCTCTTCATCCCAGTCACACCAACCTGGTCTCAAAGCATTTCGTATTATTCTGTACGTAAATCCTAGACACTCCATTTAGTGTGATATGTTACGTTTCGTATGGTATGCATTAGTTTGTGGATGTCCATCACCCATTTCGTATAATATGTTAAGAATTTACAAAATGTACGATATGTTATGAATTTGCCAAACATACAGTATGTTACGAATTTGCAAAATGTATGATATGTTACGAATTCTAGCTAGATGGCTAAGTGGCTAACGTTAGCTAGGTTAGGGGTTAGGGTTAAGTTTTAAGATTAGGGTTAGGGGAAAGGTAAGCTAAAAGGGTTAAGGTTAGGGTTAGGCGAAGGGAGCTAAAGGAGGTTGCGTTAGGGTTAGGGGAAGGGTTAGCTAACAGTTGCAAAGTAGCTAAAAAGTAGTAAGTAGTTGCTAATTTGCTAAAATTGCCCATGATGAGATTCGAACTCGCAACCTGATGTTCGCTTTATACACCCACCCATACACACCAACCAACCAACCAACCCTCCTTTTGTTTTTGCTTTAAGTAACCATCTGTCTTATGTAACCATACCAAACGTAACATATCATTCTAAATGGAGAGTCTTGGATTTACGTACAGAATAATTAAAAATGCTCTTAGACCAGGTTGGTCACACAGAGGAGATGGGGGAATGATCCCCTGGCTCTTCTTCCAAACATGAGCATTTGGTTTCCTACTTAAAATAAATGGAGTGTTTTTTGTTTTCTTCATGGATGTTACCATAAACAATACGGGGGGTGTTCTCTTACCATCTTTCTTAAACTATTTCTAGTCGCTAATCTGATGGAAGAACATTGTCTGGGTTCTACTGTATCTTTCTCGTTCCTTACACAACAGGTTAAGAAACCAAAGAAAGGAGGCAGCAATGGAATTATTTATAATAGTTACAGTTGATTTTTGTTAAGTACAGTGGGTGGAAGTGTTTGCACACACAGATACATTATATCATCTTGGAATATGAACAATGAAGGAAATTACAAAGCCAAGAAAACATCCTACATTCCACATAATGGCGTTTTTGTTAAGCGAACACAGAGACCGATACGTTTCTTTGTAGCCTGTTGTTGTGGAGCCATCAAAATAACCATGTTCTTAAAAACTGTGCAGACCAAACAGTGAAAATCCCCATTTTGAAGATCATCAATAAATCATCCATTACATCGTGACTGATTCAGTTAGATCAAAACATGTGGGGCTTGAGCGTTCTCTCATCTCTCACAGTCACAGGTGAATCTTCCGATAAGGCTCCTCTGGGAGGACTATCTATGAACAGACCCTACTATTTCATTCAGAACACTAAAGCGAGGTGCTGCTCGCCATTTGTCTTGTTAATGGCTCCGGAGGAGATGGCTGCCGTTTACGGGCTCCTAACCAATTGTGCTATTGTTTGTGTTTTTTTGCGTTATTTGTAACTTATTTTGTACATAATGTTTCTGCCACCGTCTCTTATGACCGAAAAGAGCTTCTGGATATCAGGACAGCGATTACTCACCTCGTACTGGATGAAGATCTTTTCTTTAACGAGTCGGGCACAAAGGATTTACTTCAGACACCCGACAAGGCCCAAATCCCTGTCACTCGCAGGAGAAAGAGACATAGATATCGGGGACGTAGGTCGGGGTGCCTTGTAAGGATCAGGCGGCGAGTGGGTAATCTGCCTCTACCATCAGTCCTATTAGCCAACGTACAATCGTTGGATAACAAAATAGATGAGCTACGATCACAAATATCCTACCAACGGGACATTAAAAACTGTAATATCTTATGTTTCACCGAGTCGTGGCTGAACGACGACGTGGACAACATACAGCTGGCGGGGTTTTCCGTGCATCGGCAAGATAGAACAGCTGCCTCTGGTAAGACAAGGGGTGGCGGTCTGTGTAAATTTGTAAACAACAGCTGGTGCACAAAATCTAATATTAAGGAAGTCTCGAGGTTTTGCTCGCCTGAGGTAGAGTATATAATGATAAGCTGTAGACAACACTATTTACCAAGAGAGTTTTCATCTATATTTTTCGTAGCTGTCTATTTACCACCACAAACCGATGCTGGCACTAAGACCACACTCAATGAGCTGTATAAGGCCACAAGCAAACAGGAAAATGCTCATCCAGAGGCGGCGCTCCTAGTGGCCAGGGAATTTAATGCAGGGAAACTTAAATCCATTTTACCTCATTTCTACCAGCATGTTAAATGTGCAACCAGAGGAAAAAAAACTATAGACCACCTTTACTCCACACATAGAGACGTGTAGAAAGCTCTCCCTCGCCCTCCATTTGGCAAATCTGACCATAATGCTATCCTCCTGATTCCAGCTTACAAGCAAAAACTAAAGCAGGAAGCACCAGTGACTCGGTCAATAAAGAAGTGGTCAGATGATGCAGATGCTAAGCTACAGGACTGTTTTGCGAGCACAGACTGGAATATGTTCCGGGATTCTTCCGATGGCATTGAGGAGTACACCACATCAGTCACTGGCTTCATCAATAAGCGCATCGATAACATCGTCCCCACAGTGACCATACGTACATACCCCAACCAGAAGCCATGGATTACAGGCAACATCCACACTGAGCTAAAGGGTAGAGCTGCCGCTTTCAAGGAGAGGGACTCTAACGTGCTCAGTCCCCTCCTGTACTCCCTGTTCACCCATGACTGCATGGCCAGGCACGACTCCAACATCATCATTAAGTTTGCCGACAACACAACAGTGGTAGGCCTGATCACCGACAACAATGAGAAAGCCTATAGGGAGGAGGTCAGCGGCATGGCCGTGTGGTGCCAGGATAACAATCTCTCCCTCAATGTGATCAAGACAAAGGAGATGATTGTGAACTACAGGAAAAGGAGGACCGAGCACGCCCCCATTCTCATCGATGGGGCTGTAGTGGAGCAGGTTGAGAGCTTCAAGTTCCTTGGTGTCCACATCACCAACAAACTATCATGGTCGAAATCAATCAAATGTATTTATAAAGCCCTTTTTACATCAGCAGATGTCACAAAGTGCTTATACAGAAACCCAGCCTAAAACCCCAAACAGCAAGCAATGCAGATGTAGAAACCTAGAGAGCAACCAGGCTCTGAAGGTTGGCCAGTCCCGTTCTGGCTGTGCCGGGTGGAGATTATAACAGTACGTGGCCATCAAGGCCCGATTTTTCTCCAAGATGTTCAAACGTTCATAGATAACCAGCAGGGTGAAATAATAATCACAGTGGTTGTAGAGGTTGCAACAGGTCATTACATCAGGAGTAAATGTCACTTGGCTTTTCATAGCCGGACATTTAGAGGTTGAAATAGCAGGTGCGGTAGAGCAAGAGAGTTGAAAACAGCAGGTCTGGGACAAGGTAGCACATCCGGTGAAAGGTCAGGGTTCCATAGCCGCAGGCAGAAGAGTTGAAACTGGAGCAGCAGCACGACCAGGTGGACTGGGGACAGCAAGGAGTTATCAGGCCATGTAGTCCTGAGGCATGGTCCTAGGGCTCAGGTCCTCCGGGAGCGGAGGGAGAGAGGGAGAGGGAGAGAATTAGAGGGAGCATACTTAAATTCACACAGGAGAATAACACCAGATATACAGTGAGGGAAAAAAGTATTTGATCCCCTGTTGATTTTGTACGTTTGCCCACTGACAAAGAAATGATCAGTCTATAATTTTAATGGTAGGTTTATTTGAACAGTGAGGGACAGAATAACAACAACAAAATCCAGAAAAACGCATGTCAAAAATGTTATAAATTGATTTGCATTTTAATGAGGGAAATAAATATTTGACCCCCTCTCAATCAGAAAGATTTCTGGCTCCCAGGTGTCTTTTATACAGGTAACGAGCTGAGATTAGGAGCACACTCTTAAATGGAGTGCTCCTAATCTCAGCTTGTTACCTGTATAAAAGACACCTGTCCACAGAAGCAATCAATCAATCAGATTCCAAACTCTCCACCATGGCCAAGACCAAAGAGCTCTTCAAGGATGTCAGGGACACGATTGTAGACCTACACAAGGCTGGAATGGGCTACAAGACCATCGCCAAGCAGCTTGGTGAGAAGGTGACAACAGTTGGTGCGATTATTCGCAAATGGAAGAAACACAAAAGAACTGTCAATCTCCCTCGGCCTGGGGCTCCATGCAAGATCTCAACTCGTGGAGTTGCAATGATCATGAGAACGGTGAGGAATCAGCCCAGAACTACACGGGAGGATCTTGTCAATGATCTCAAGACAGCTGGGACCATAGTCACCAAGAAAACAATTGGTAACACACTACGCCGTGAAGGACTGAAATCCTGCAGCGCCCGCAAGGTCCCCCTGCTCAAGAAAGCAAGGCCCGTCTGAAGTTTGCCAATGAACATCTGAATGATTCAGAGGAGAACTGGGTGAAAGTGTTGTGGTCAGATGAGACCAAAATCGAGCTCTTTGGCATCAACTCAACTCTCCATGTTTGGAGGAGGAGGAATGCTGCCTATGACCCCAAGAACACCATCCCCACCGTCAAACATGGAGGTGGAAACATTATGCTTTGGGGGTGTTTTTCTGCTAAGGGGACAGGACAACTTCACCGCATCAAAGGGACGATGGACGGGGCCATGTACCGTCAAATCTTGGGTGAGAACCTCCTTCCCTCAGCCAGGGCATTGAAAATGGGTTGTGGATGGGTATTCCACAATGACAATGACCCAAAACACACGACCAAGGCAACAAAGGAGTGGCTCAAGAAGAAGCACATTAAGGTCCTGGAGTGGCCTAGCCAGTCTCCAGACCTTAATCCCATAGAAAATCTGTGGAGGGAGCTGAAGGTTCGAGTTGCCAAACGTCAGGCTCGAAACCTTAATGACTTGGAGAAGAGCTGCAAAGAGGAGTGGGACAAAATCCCTCCTGAGATGTGTGCAATCCTGGTGGTCAACTACAAGAAACGTCTGACCTCTGTGATTGCCAACAAGGGTTTTACCACCAAGTACTAAGTCATGTTTTGCAGAGGGGTCAAATACTTATTTCCCTCATTAAAATGCAAATCAATTTATAACATTTTTGACGTTTTTCTGGATTTTGTTGTTGTTATTCTGTCTCACACTGTTCAAATAAACCTAACATTAAAATGATAGACTGATCATGTCTTTGTCAGTGGGAAAACGTACAAAAGCAGCAGGGGATCAAATACTTTTTTCCCTCACTGTAACAGACTGACCCTAACCCCCGGTACATAGACTATTGCAGCATAGATACTGGAGGCTGAGGCAGGGGGGGTCGGGAGACACTGTGGCCCCGTCCGACGATATCCCCGGACAGGGCCAACCAGGCAGGATATAACCCCACCCACTTTGCCAAAACACAGCTCCCACACCACCAGAGGGATATCAACAGACCACCAACATACTACCCTGAGACAGGAACTGGCCAGGCAGAGATAGCAAGGGCGGTTTGTCGCTCCAGTGCCTTTCCATTCACCTTCGCACCCCTGGGCAAGGCTACACTCAATCATAGGACCTACTGAAGAGATGAGTCTTCAGTAAAGACTTAAAGGTCGAGACCGAGTCTGCGTCTCTCACAAGGATAGGCAGACCATTCCAAAAAAATTGAGCTCTATAGGAGAAAGCCCTGCCTCCAGCTGTTTGCTTAGAAATTCTAGGGACAATAAGGAGGCCTGCGTCTTGTGACCGTAGCGTACGTGTAGGTATGTACGGCAGGAACAAATCAGAGAGATAGGTAGGAGCAAGCCCATGTAATGCTTTGTAGGTTAGCAGTAAAACCTTGAAATCAGCCCTAGCCTTAACAGGAAGCCAGTGCAGAGAGGCTAGCACTGGAGTAATATGATCAAATATTTTGGTTCTAGTCAAGATTCTAGCAGCCATGTTTAGCACTAACTGAAGTTTATTTAGTGCTTTATCCGGGTAGCCGGTGAGTAGAGCATTAGAGTAGTCTAATCTAGAAGTGACAAAAGCATGGATTAGCTTTTCTGCATAATTCTTGGACAAAATGTTTCAGATTTTTGCAATTTTACGAAGATGGAAAAAAGCTGTCATAAGGAACTGGATGTTGGCAAATATTCTTGATATGTTCGTCAAAAGAGAGTTCAGGCTCCAGAGTAACGCTGAGGTACTTCACAGTTTTTTTTACGACTGTACAAGATTAATTGTCAGATCCAACAGAAGATCTCTTTGTTTCTTGGGACCTAGAACTAGCATCTCTGTTTTGTCCGAGTTTAAAAGTAAAACATTTGCCGCCATCCAGTTCCTTATGTCTGAAACACAGGCTTCCATGGTAGGAAATTTTGGGGCTTCACCATGTTTCATTGAAATGTACAGCTGTGTGTCGACCGCATAGCAATGAAAGTTAACATTGTGTTTCCGAATGACATCACCAAGAGGAAAAATATATAGTGAAAACAATAGTGGTCCTAAAACGGAACCTGGAGGAACACATACACTTACAATTTATTTGTCAGAGGACAAACCATCCACAGAGATGAACTGATATCTTTCCGACAGAAAAGATCTAAACCAGGCAAGAACTTGTCCATGTAGACCAATTAAGGTGTCCAATCTCTCCAAAAGAATGTGGTGATCAATGGTGTCAAAAGCAGCACTAAGGTCTAGGAGCACGAGGACAGATGCAGAGCCTTGGTCTGACACCATTAAAAGGTCATTTACAACCTTCACGAGTGCGGTCTCAGTGCTATGATGGGGTCTAAAACCAGACTGAAGGATTTCGTATACATTGATTGTCTTCAGGAAGGCAGTGAGTTGCTGCACAACAGCTTTTTCAAAAAACATTGAGAGGAATGGGAGATTTGATATAGGCCAATGGTGTTTTTTACATTTTCTGGGTCAAGGTTTGGCTTTTTCAAGATAGGCTTTATTACTGCCACTTTTAGTGAGTTTGGTACACATCCAGTGGATAGGGAGCCATTTATTATGTTCAACATAGGAGGGCCAAGCACAGGAAGTAGCTCTTTCAGCAGTTAGTTGGAATAGGGTCCAGTATGCAGCATGAAGGTTTAGAGGCCATGACTATTTTCATGAATGTGTCAAGACATATAGGATAAAACATTTGAGTGTCTCCATTGATCCTAGGTCCTGGCAGTTTTGTGCAGACTCAGGACAGCTGAGCTTTGGATAAATACGCAGATTGAAAGAGGAGTCCGTAATTTGCTTTCTAATGATCATGATCTTTTCGTCGAAGAATTTAATGAATTCATCACTGCTGAAGTGAAAGGCATCCTCTCTTGGGGAATGCTGCTTTTTAGTTAGCTTTGCGACAGTATCAAATATACATTTTAGATTGTTCAAATTTCTCCTCAATTAGGTTTGAAAAATAGGATGATCGAGCAGCAATGAGGACTCTTCAATATTGCAATGTACTTTCTTTCCAAGCTAGTAGGAAGACTTCCAATTTGGTGGAGCGCCATTTCCGTTCCAATTTTCTGGAAGCTTGCTTCCGGGCTCGAGTATTTTCTGTATACCAGGGAGCTAGTTTCTTGTGACAAATGTTTTTTGTTTTTAGGGGTGCGACTGCATCTAGGGTATTATGCAAGATTACATTTAGATCCTCAGTTAGGTCGTTAACTGATCCTTGAGTAGGTGTAGGTAGACTGGAAGGGCCTCTAGGAACCTTTGGATTGTCCGAGAATTTATATCACAGCTTTTGATGGTCCTTGGTTGGGGTCTGAGCAGATTATTTTTTGCGATTGCAAACGTAATAAGATGGTGGTCCGATAGTCCAGGTGTCACGACTTCCTCCGAAGCTGCCACCTCTCCTTGTTCGGGCAGGCTTCGGCGTTCGTCGTCACCGGCCTTCTAGCCACTGCCGCTCCTCATCTCATCATTCCATTTGTTTTGTCTTGTTTATTACACACCCCTGGTTCATATCCCCTCATCAGTACCTGTATAATTGTTTCCTCTGCCCCCTTGTCTTTGTGTGTGATTGTTTATTGTGGAGTGGAGTGAAGCTCGGTGGAGCTCCTTGTATTTTGTATCGCCAGGATATTTCCCAGTGTGCAGTGTATTTTCCAGTGCGCTGGAGTGTTTTAACGCGTTACTGCGTAACTCTGTGGTTGTGGAATAAAGCCTGTTATTCTGTGATTTACCCTCCTGCACCTGACTCTTTCAATATCACCTCATCACAGAATCACACACCAGACATGGAGTCAGCAGGAGAGGAACACATGCCTGGAGTCATGGCACAGGTCCGGGAGCATTCAACGATGCTAGCCAGCTTGGGAGAAGCGATGGATCGGGTCAATTATCTACAAATTCTATATTTTGGGAGAGGCAAAAAACAGTTTTCAACCAGCGATTGAGTTGTGAGTCTGCTATAGAGCTCATCACTCGCCCTAAGTGGGAGAGGGCCAGAGAAAATTACTTGATGCCGACACATCTTTCTAGCTAATTTACACACCAAGACAGTCGTGAAGAGGGTACGACAAAGCCTATTCCCCCTCAGGAGACTGAAAAGATTTGGCATGGGTCCTCAGATCCTCAAAAAGTTCTACAGCTGCACCATCGAGATCATCCTGACTGGTTGCATCACTGCCTGGTATGGCAACTGCTCGGCCTCTGACCGCAGGGCACTACAGAGGGTAATGAGTATGGCCCAGTACATCACTGGGGCCAAGCTTCCTGCCATCCAGGACCTCTATACCAGGCGGTGTCAGAGGAAGGCCCTAAAAATGGTCAAAGACTCCAGCCACCCTAGTCATAGACTGTTCTCTCTGCTACCGCACGGCAAGCGGTACCAGATCGCCAAGTCTATGTCCAAAAGGCTTCTTACCAGCCAGCTTCTACCCCCAAACCATAAGACTCCTGAACAGCTAATCAAATGGCCACCCAGACTATTTGCATTGTGATAATTATTAGAATATGGCAAATATTGGTCAATTATTGCATTCTATCCTACTAACTGTAAGTCGCTCTGGATAAGAGCGTCTGCTAAATGACTAAACTGTAAACTGTAAACTGTATCCATGCTGGCTTTTGCAGGCTACCTGAGACATGAAACAGATAGGTGGGAGGGCATACAGGCTGTCGCCAATTTACTAATGTGCATTTTGCCTAATTTGGTAATGGAAACACTTCAACCACTTCATTTTATTCAACACTGTGACATCATTATGTCTAGCTGTTTTTATCGACACAAGAGAACTAAATGGAAACTCACAGCAGTAGGCAGTTGTCGCATGTACTTTCTATTCAAAACTTTCTAAATCTCTACAAAGAAATCACTGGACAAGTTAATGGAAACATAGCTACTGACTACTCTCGCAGCAACAATACAGGGTCTGGGTGTCTTTTTCATAAAGGCAGAAGGGTAGACACCATAAAAAATATATCTAAATTCAGGGTGTAACACAACAAAATGTGGAAAAAGTCAAGGGGCGTGAATACTTTCTGAAGGCACTGTAACACAAAAAAGCCTCCCTTCATTTTTTAGCTAAAAATATTATTAGACTCAGCATAGGTGATTTGATGATGTTGAAATGTTGAAGTAGACATTGCATTATTAGAATGCAATCTGAAAGCCAATTATCATTCACTTTGTTACTTTCACTAGTCTCCAAATCTACAGTGGCTTGCGAAAGTATTCACCCCCCTTGGCATTTTTGTATTTTGTAGCCTTACAACCTGGAATTTAAATGGATTTTTGGGGCGTTTGTATCATTTCATTTAAACAACATGCCTACCACTTTGAAGATGCAAAATATTTTTTATTGTGAAACAAACAAGAAATAAGACAAAAAAACGGAACTTTTCATCCCCCCCAAAGTCAATACTTTGTAGAGCCACCTTTTGCAGCAATTACAGCTGCAAGTCACTTGGGGTATGTCTCCATAAGCTTGGCACATCTAGCCACTGAGATTTTTGCCCATTCTTCAAGGCAAAACTGCTCCAGCTCCTTCAAGTTGGAAGGGTTCCGCTGGTGTACAGCAATCTTTAAGTCATACCACAGATTCTCAATTGGATTGAAGTCTGGGCTTTGACTAGGCCATTCCAAGACATTTAAATGTTTCCCCTTAAACCACTCGAGTGTTGCTTTAGCAGTATGCTTAGGGTCATTGTCCTGCTGGAAGGTGAACCTCTGTCCCAGTCTCAAATCTCTGGAAGACTGAAACAGGTTTCCCTCAAGAATTTCCCTGTATTTAGCGCCATCCATCATTCCTTTAATTCTGACCACTTTCCCAGTCCCTGCCGATGAAAAACATCCCCACAGCATGATACTGCCACCACCATGCTTCACTGTGGAGATGTTGTTCTCGGGGTGATGAGAGGTGTTGGAATTGCGCCAGACATAGTGTTTTCCTTGATGGCCATCTGACCAGAGTACCTTCTTCCATATGTTTGGGGAGTCTCCCACATGGCTTTTGGCGAACATCAAACGTGTTTGCTTATTTTTTTCTTTAAGCAATGGCTTTTTTCTTCAGTAAAGCCCAGCTCTGTAGAGTGTACAGCTTACAGTGGTCCTATTGTCAGATACTCCAATCTCCGCTGTGGAGCTTTGCAGCTCCTTCAGTGTTAACTTTGGTCTCTTTGTTGCCTCTCTGATTAATGCCCTCCTTGCCTGGTCCGTGAGTTTTGGTGGGCGGCCCTCTCTTGGCAGGTTTGTTGTGGTGCCATATTATTTCAATTTTTTAATAATGGATTTAATGGTGCTCCGTGGGATTTTCAACGTTTCTGATATTATTTTATAACCCAACCCTGATCTGTACTTCTCCACAACTTTGTCCCTGACCTGTTTGGAGAGCTCCTTGGTCTTCATGGTGCCGCTTGCTAGGTGGTGCCCCTTGCTTAGTGGTGTTGCAGACTCTGGGGCCTTTAAGAACAGGTGTATATATGCTGAGATCATATGACAGATCATGTGACACTTAGATTGCACACAGGTGAACTTTATTTAACTGATTATGTGACTTCTGAAGGTAATTGGAATCTTTAGTTATTCATGTCCACATCGCAGCAACGACCACAGCACAGCAGCCCGAGAGGTACACATACCATGTTCTCAAGGAGATCTCAGTGTCCGGGGGCATCAATGAACATTGTTACAACCCTTACCCATCTCAACTGTTACCCTCTCTCTCGAGGAAATCTCAGTGTCTGGGGGCATCAATGAACTGCATTGTTCAGCCCTTACCCATCTCAGCTGTTACTCTCTCAAACTTTTCAATGGCTTCTCCTGTCAGTGCTCACTACCTATAGATCAATGGGCGGTGGTGGACAGAACCTCTAGATAACGTTATAGATCTAAAAACTCAGCTCACAGAACTGGCTGGGGTATCCATTCTTTCACGCACTCAGTAATCTTCTTTCACACCGGAACTAGTCCCCTGACAGCTCTCATTCACTCAGTAATTTATAGCTAAATGTCAATCATATTATCAAATTTTCAATCAGCTTTTTATCCATATTTCAATGTTGTTATCCAAATGTCAATAAGTTTAATATCCACATTTCAATCTTAATAGTACTAATTACAATACATTTATTATCCACATTTCAATCAGCTTAATATCCAAATTTCAATCATTTATTATCAAAATTTCAATCAGCGTAATATGTCATATCTCACAATCACACAACTTTCACATCCACATTCACTTAGTACTATTCCCAAACACACTCGGTAATCTCCCTCATTACCCTATGTGCATCTTCAACAATTGTTGTTGTTACTTGCTATGCACCATATGTATCTTGCTATACATATAAATAACACCCCGTATTCAACAACACCTCGTATTATTTGTAGTGGCTGCAGACCACGTAGATGTTTCTTATAAATTCTTACAGACAGTTGTCAGCTTACGCCCTCGCTCTAGTCTTCATAAAACTAGTGAATATAAGACTATCTTTTTATGCATTACTTAATTTTTTGTCATTTTTATTTTATTTTTATACAGATTCATTTAAATTGACTTACTGAAATGATGTGTCTCCTCCTGGGCAGCTCACAGTAAGGGTCTGGTCTGGTCAGGTCTCGTCGTCTTTTGGTCAGACGGGAATTTCCCTCACGCTTCATAAAATGCGCCACCGGTTTTCCTCACAGACCCCCACTGGAAAGCTCCGCAGACAGAATCAATCATCCTGTTCGTTGACGCCAAATAGTTTTGGAAATGTTTACACAGGACACTCGAAGTCAATATTAAATTAATCACTCTTTATTGTCAGCAAGCTGGAGAGGTCACAGTCAAACTTAGATGCATAAAGTACCGGTCTGAAGTGAGCTCTAACAGGGCAGTCCCGTTTAGTTCCCTTATATACTGGTTACAGACACGTTACACAGGCATAGTTCATAGGGTTGGTTCCGGCATGTATCTGGCACCGTCTCCTATCTTAACTTAAAGAACATATTCTGTGCGTTCTGCCAAATAGTCTAAAGGAGGAGGTCATGACGCCCCCCACTCATATCTTTATCAGGCACAGGCAGGAACCAAGGATTGTTTATGACACCAAAGACAAGATGCACAAAGTAACATTTCCTTTACATTCGTTGTCACCATATTAATGTCATAGTCAACATAGCTACTAGAACTAACGCGTTAGTAAACCCACTACAATCATGCAGTACGGTGTACAGTCAGCAGCAAGCAGTTACACAGGTGGGCCGCGGTGGCAATACATTTATAAAACCAAAAGCTTACCTTGACTTGGAAGAGTTCCCATGTTGGATGGCTATAGCCAGCTAGCTAACATAGCATCCCTCTCTGTTTGAGACGGGTGTTTGAGTATGCTAAACTAGCTAGCTGCATTCACTAGCTAAGTAAGTGAAAGTGAAAAAAAAAATTCTACAAAATCTCTCTCTCTCTCTCTCTCTCTCTCTCTTGCTCTCTCTTGCTTCTCCTTCATTTTTGAAGAAGTTAATTCGTTCAAAACTGTTAAACTATTGTCTTCTCTCTCTTTGAGTCAACTACTCACCACATGTTATCCACTGCAGTGCTAGCTAGCTGTAGCTTATGCTTTCAGTACTAGATTCATTCTCTGATCCTTTGATTGGGTGGACAACAAGTCAATTCATGCTGCAAGAGCTCTGATAGTTTGGAGGACGTCCTAATTATAATCATAATTACTCTGTAAGTCTATGGAAAGGGGTGAGGACCACAAGCCTCATAGGTTTTGTATTGTAGTCAATGTACCCAGAGGAGGACGGAAAAAAGCTGTCCTCCGGCTACACCATGGTGCTACCCTACAGAGTGCTGTTGAGGCTACTGTAGTCCTTCATTGCAAAACAGTGTGTTTTAATCGATTATTTGGTGACGTGAATATATTTAGTATAGTTTTTATCTAAAAAGGATAACTTCACTGAGGAGGATGGTCCTCCCCTTCCTCCTCTGAGGAGCCTCCACTGACAAACACAGACCCATAGAGATGTATAGAGGGCACTCTTACCACTAGACAGGAAAGCCCTCTATGGGTATTGCTATCACAGAAGCGATCAATGGCAAAGATCTGAGTGCACCCTATATACATTTCTACAGACAGCAGCTGTCATGACAATTCTCCAAACAGCCTTTCTTCCCGCTCGCTTGAGAACTAAATGAGATCAGATCATGAAAACATGCACCAGGTAGAGATATGATTCTGAAAGTAACGCATGTGTTGTTTGACAAAGTAACTGTAATAATATTACCCTATTTGAAAAAGTAACTTGTTACTTTACTCCGTTTCTCATAAAAGTAATCTGATTACGTAACTCGTTACTTTTGTAACATATTACCTCCAACACCGCTGACTAATGGACAAAATACTAAAATAAAGTTGTTGAGCTTATTAAGGGTAGCTGCAGTATGTTATCTATCATCGTTAATAATGTTATATTGATTATTTAATTGTTACTTCATGGTTTGCACAGATAATGACCATACCTCTAGTAAGGGGCATCATGCGCCCAATCTTTTTAAGGGGGCACAGAGGACCTGAGGTGCCAATGGGATGGAGGGGGTGACCCCTCTGCATTTAGCATTTCGCAAACACCTGGGGTGGATTCATTAGTCCACACCGTAGCAAAATGTTTTCCATTGCTAGGAGAGTTTCTATTGGACAAATTCAATGTAGTTCCCTGCCCGTTTAGTTCTGTCTGGTTCCTAGCGAATACACCCCCTGCAATCTAAAACCTCAAACCTTTTGCCTAATTGGGTACTTTAACCAGGATATTCAAACTGAGGTACTGCAGGGGATAATCAAACTGGGGTACTGCAGGGGGTCTGTGAAAAAATTGATACAAACCTTATGCCTAATTTGGTACTTTAAGCAGGGATATTCAAACTGGGGTACTGCAGGGGTTCTGATTGATACAAAAATCTAAAAGTAAAACAATATATTTTTTTCAATGTTTTTATGACTATCGTGAGTAACAACAGAATAAACACATTTTGAATTACATACCTACAGCTAAATGATGTAAATGTACAGTAGAAAAGACTAACATATCTTCTTTCTAATGATGTCAACTTTATTTCACAACTTATGTAGTTCAATCAGGAAGGCTGGTCTCAATGCTTGTTTAACTTCATCCAGTAAGCATGACATAATTCACTTTGTTTCCCATTCAACAGGCATAGTGGGAAAGGCTTTCCTATTAGCCATGTGCCGAAATGTCATGTACCTATTTACTTTATAGCCTAGCACGACACAATAATGCACATTCCTCACGCTTGCTGTTTAACCTATGGGCTCAATCTTGCAATTATCACCTTCCTCTCTCTCAACGAATGGGCAAAAATCTTGGGATGTAGTTATACACTACATGACCGAAAGTATGTGGACACCTGCTTGTCGAACATCTCATTCCAAAATCATGGGCATTAATATGGAGTTGGACTATTGTTAGATTAATTTGTATTTTAAGAATAATGACTAAAGGATTTCACCCCAAATACAGTATAAATGTGTAAACTGTGTTACAATTATCAACCCACTAACAGAGGGGGGCGGGACTAAAAATTCCAGGGTGAAGGAGAAAGGTGGAAACTGTTTAAGAAAGCCTCCTAAAGGTGGGCGGAGCAAAGTGCCTTTGTGTGTCAAGAGGTATAAAACAGGAGTGTATGGGTTTTGGCGCCAGAGCTCTGCATGAATAAAAATACAGATCATTCTTGCTGGTTGTGGACCTTGAATAATTTATGATTAAAACCAGAGCCTTACAACCTCTGGTAATGATTCAAGCTTAGGTTGAATTAGAGATACAAATTCTCTTAACAGAGTGGTCCTTTGAGTGGAGCTTAAATACGTCTTTGTCGTTCTAAGGACACCGAAACCGTGCACGGGCAGATGATTGCATCCGTGGAGAATAGTCCTGGCCTTCGACGTTAAGGTTATAAACAGGCCGGTGATTACTCTTATGAACGATAAAGACGTTAACGAGTTTGAAAAAGCATTTAAATCCAAACTGCAAGGAAAAGGTCAGTAATTTTTATTAATGGATTTTGGTGAAATGATTTGAACTTGTATAAGAATAGTAATTCTTGTGGAGGGCAGAGAATAGTTACCAAAATCTCAAAGGAAGTAATAATTATTACTAAACGGGGAGGGTCCGTAATTGACCCTAGGTAAATAGCTATTACCAAAATAATCGAGTCCGAAATGACACGGGGTGAATGGCCATCACCAATGTAAACTAGTTTTTATTGAGATTGTACTGGGTACAGTGTTACGATAAACAGGGAGGGGATGATTTTCGTCGTGTGCTATGGATACATTAAACAGGTCAAAAGTCGCGTAAACAACTGGGGATTTGCTATAACTCTGTCTGTTTCATGAAACTGGAGCAGTTACGACCTCTAGGTTACAAATAGGTTTAGCAAATGATTGTATAATGTTGTGTACGTGTGAGACTTGAGAATCCATCGGAATACGTGATAATTGTTTCAAGGAAGGAGCTAAAAATAAGTCGCGTGAGAAAAAATGGTTATCGACCCCTTTCATGAAACTGGAGAAGGGAAAAAAAACTCTGGGTTACGGGTGGATAATATTAAATGGTTAATTACAAAAGCAGATCATAACATTGGCTCAAGAGACGCACTAAATAATAGCTCCTAGGAGAATAATTCTGGATTGAATTATTACTAAAGGGGGAAATTTCTTATTTTTCCACCATGGGAAATAAATCTTCTAAAGAGGTCCGAGAATTAACGGGGGATGAAAGATAATGTAGGAAGGATCGAAGGAATATGTTTTATGGATCCATTTGGGAGAAGAGGTATGGATTTATTGGGCATCTCGATGTGGAAAAGTTAGAAGTTAGAAGTTATGATTAAGCAGATGCATGTAAACTGTGGAACGGATTTGAAAAAACAGCGAGGGGAGGGGCTAGAGACAGCGAGGGTCTTTTTTAAGCGCGAAGGAGAGAGGAAGTTTTTTAACTGTAACAAAGGAATATTTGGCAAAAGTGTATGGCCCCGTGTAGATACTGTAACAGAACAGGTCATAACCATCGTGACTGCAGGGGTAAAGGAAAGGGCAGTGTCGGAGATAGGACAGTCTATTTTTTGGTTCAACGGGTAAAATGTTTGAAAAAATGATTCGTGTCGATTAAGAATTGGCTAAAAACACCACGAAGCGATTATTTGAGAGGTACCTATAAAATTCCAACGATGCATATGTATGAACTTTCTCACTCAAACGTAGACGTACGTCATGAGTGAGAAAGTAGAGAATATTTACATTTGCATTTTTGGTCATTTGGCAGACGCTCTGGTCCGGAGCGACTTGCAGGAGCAGTGGGGGTTGGGTGCCTTGCTTGGGGGCACATCAGCTGATTTTTCGCCTGGTCGGCTCGGGAGTTGGAGCCGGCGACCTCGGTTACTGAGACGGTGCTCTTGGTTACTGGGCTACCAGCCGGCGGATATGAGTTTAAGGTTGTGCCGTTGTTTGATTAGGTGATAAGGTTATGTGATAAGGTTTAATGGGTAATCAGACCATAACTAAAGTGGTTATAGAAGTAATATATAAATAGTAGAGAGCCAATAGAGGGTTCCATTGAACTATTATGTTGTGTTGGGCATTTGAATGGCATAAGGTGAAATCTGTGTGTATGAGAGAATTCAACGGCTGGTATGAATGATAACCGGATACTACTTATTATTTGGTTGGTTAATGCTGAATGGAACATTTGAGGCGTGGTTATGGGGTAACTAGGAAGACGCACTTATTCAATGGGGAATGGGTGTAGGGAGAGAGAGTTTTTACGTGTATTAAAAGTTGCATTAGATAGCTTTAGTAGTATTCTAGATAGGTCTATGAAAATATGTTACAAGTACGAATTACATTATTTCCTAAGAAGGAAGATTTGTAGGGAAGGTCCCGCGCCTCCCCCATAATGTAGGAAGGAGCAGGAGAGGGGGGGGGGGGGGGTGAGAGACAGTACATAGTTCAGATGGTAGGAATGTCATTAAGTGTATGCTTATCAACGATATCAAGTATTTGTTTTACTGATTGGGGCCGAATCAGAGAGAACGGTTAAAGGGATTGAATGGCGAGCTGGAGTGGCAATAGGGCTGTGAAAATTGAGTTAAGGACAAAGGACAATAATTTATGGCTCTGGTTAGCGGGAAAAAATAGAGACGGTCAAGCGAGTTAGATTGAGCTGGAAAATTTCAATTGGAGGTCTGGAGACTTTACTGACAGGAAGTGCTTTGATGAATTCAAATGGTTATTACTGTATTGTATAGGTTGAGTAACACCAGTGGTGGATGAAAATAAATGGTGGATTCAAAAAAAAATATTATTTAGTTTCGTTGCTTGAACAATGGGATATCGTTTTTACTATTAGGATGATGGATTGAAAAAACATTGGTTATAAGTCTGAAGTTATTAAACAATAGGTTTACATTTTAAGAACATCAATGCAATAAGTTGCAATGAGGAAAGGAATAGTAAATTGGGGAGATAAAGGGGAAGCAGTAGTGAAATTAGGCAGTATTTAGGTCATAAAAGGGAGCTACCAAATTAAGTTGAGCCTGGCTATCTTTGATTGTTGTTTTTCAATTGGGTTTTTCAAATTAAAAAAACAACACACCCAGCATGATGTTTATAAAGGGTTGTTATGTTGAATTTAGGGGATTTTCAACAGTTCATAGGTGGTATTTACTATGCTGTGGGATGGAACGGTTTGTTGGGGGATATTTTAACCTAAATCAATGCAATAAGCTGCAGTAATCAGAGGAATGTACAATCTAAGGCAAGACAGCTATTGCCTATATCATTGATTTAGCAATAGGATCAGGTAGATAGGGACTAGAAAAAAAATAGAAAAAAAATAGATGAAGAATGATGAGCTTTTTGGTGATGATGGACTGCTGTAAAGGTTGGGTACTCCATTATGTACTGCATACTGGTAAATTAAGTGATCTTATCTATGGGAAGGCAATGGCAGCCCATGGTAACATCATTTGGAACTCTAAGAAGGAAGAACAGTTTATGTTGTGGCTCTCTTCCCAAACAGTCTTAGCTTTTTATACATATATCAGGGATGTTACCCAAATGGTAGAGAGTAAAGAGGGATATGACATTGGTCGTGATTTAAAGATGATGAGTTTTTTTTTTGGTGGGCTATTAGATATAACTGGGTTAATCACGAACATAGAGGTTTTTATTCTTTGTTGCTAGGCAGAAGACTTAGGTGACCTAAATATGGACTTGTCATATCCAACAATCAGTCTTCAGGTCAAGCCCGGGAGAGCCGGGGTAGAACAGAGTTTGAACTAAACATAAGTGTTTTTACAAGATAAGAGATTGATTGATTGGATTACTAATTGATTCTGAACTGAACGAAAGTCGAATTTAGCCGCCATAAAGACAAAGGAAGTGGGAGGAGCAATAAAGAAGCAAAAGACAATCTAAAAAATTAAAGGCATGGCAATTGGTTCATAAATTACCTAAGGGATTGTTTAGGTAGGTGGTCATATTGACACATGAGCAGAACTATGTGTCAAGAGGGGGGAAGAGGCTAATTGTAGGATTAAATAATATACGAAGGAGAGGACAAAATACTTAAAAAAAAAAAAAAAATTAGATACAGTCTAGAAAGAGAATGCAGTCAGAAATTGTTAGATTAATCTGAACATGTGTGAAGATAGTTTATTAACCACACCCATATGTAGGAGGTTTTGTGCCCCACAGGTGAACTAAAGGAGAAGATGACCCACTATCTAACCAGGTGACTGGTGAGCATCCAGTCACTAGAAGGAAAACTGGAAGCAGGCCTGTTGGGAAGGGCCCTATCAGGTTATATTGGTCACCGCCTTTGCCATTAGAATAGCAGAGAGAGGAACCTGGGTCCATGTTACCCACTGCAAGAAGGTAAGACCACATACAAGCACCACTGAAACACACACAGAGTTGGAGAGAAGAACTAGACCAATAGGGCCGGGGATCACCTCTGTCAACGAAGATCTCCTACCCCGACCTATCATCACTGTAGTGTGTTCTTAGGGTGTGAGTATGGGGTGCTACCAAGCAGAAGTACTAAAGGCAGGAGAGGGTTGGCAGTTTTTGGGAATATGGGTGACCCTGACCTGCATCATAGTCTCGGCAATAGTCTTGGTATGTCAAGATCCACCACCACCTCGCACCCATTACGCTATGGCCTTACCATTATTAAGAAATAAAAGGGAAGCGACCCGACATACTGACCGTTAAGGACGAGTGATCTACAAAATAGGAGTCAGAGAAGAGTGGGGAGTAAGATTCAAAATTAGGATTAGGGATCTTATCAGGACAGATAAGCAAGCAACGTGGGATTATAAGATCCCATTGTATTTATGTTCAGCTCCCTCGGCGGATTGTTCTTGGGCTCAGGTATTTAGAGATACTGGGGGACGGAGATATGAGAGGGGGGGGGGGGGGGGGGGCTGGATGTCCAGATGGAGGATAAGAAGGTATAACGACATCCCCATGGAGATGGTAGTAACAATAGTAAAGGTCACTAAAGAGGACATGAAAATAACTTACTGGGCTTGCGCGGACGAATACGGACGGGATACTTGTCTAAGATTACATTTGATGGAATCAAAAGATATGGAGGGCACAGGTACTGTCATTAATCCACTAACAGCAATAGACCGAGTAGATCAGTCAAGAGATGACGGAGTCAATTCGACTAACCCGTCCAATATGAACGATTTTCTCCTCCAAGAATGGAACCAAGGGGAAGTGGAGGGGGTCCCTGATGAGAATATCTGGTTAAAGTGGATGAAGTACACCGCTAGGGCCTTCGGGGAGACCAATTGTTATGCATGCTCCATTGGACGACCGACAATGTTGACCGCCCCAATGCCAAAGGCAATGTTTCCCTGTGTATTAGACCTGGGGTCCAATCAAAAAGAGCCAAATTGCCTAGGGATTGGGCTGGCAAAATTGACATACTCGGCCAGCCCACCTAGATTCACTTTAACTCCTGGCGAATACCAGTGTTACAGACATAGAAATGGCACCCGTAACTTGGGTGATTTTGATGGCTGTAAAGAGATAATTAATGTGACTGATTTAGATAAGGAAGGGAGGGGAAAAATTAGGAACCTTACCATCCCTCTGACTGATGTGTGGTGGGCATGCACTAACAAAGGGAGCATTCGACAGACATTACCAGAAGGATGGGTGGGTACTTGTGCACCAGTATTGTTGGTCCAACCTGTAAGAATTAGTCATCAAAGACCAGTGACAGGAAGAATAATCAGGAGGAGGAGAAATATAGGTCAGGAAGGAAATAGCCCAATTTGAATAGATGGTATAGGCATCCCCAGGGGTGTTCCAGACGAATACAAAGCTATGAATCAAATATGGGAGGGTTTTACCACAACATTTTTCTGGTGGGTGACAATAAACAAAAATGTGGATTGGATAAATTATATCTATTACAACCAACAATGATTTATTGACCAGACTGCAGTAAAGGGGATCTTCGAGCAATTATCCGCCATCCCGCTCATAACTTAGTAGAGGTTAGTTCTAGATCAGGCAGAAAGGACCGGTGTCTATAGAATGATAAGCCATTGTTGCACATTTATCCCTAACAACACCACACTGAATGGGACAGTCACCAGAGCTCTTACAGAATTAACTGCACTAAGTGAAGAATGAACTGAGAACTCAGAAGTTAGTACATCGTGGATAGGGTGGTTTGATGAAATATTTGGTAAATGGAAAACCATAGCAGCCACCATCTTAGGAGCGGTCAGTGTTTGTATGGGTATTCTTGTATTATGTGGTTGTTGTCTTGTTTCCTGTGTCCGAGGATTGGTGAATCAGGCGTTGGTGAAATGCAGTATCTAAACAATGATGAGAGATGGACTGACTCCGGACTCTGACCAGGGGAATGTGAAAAAACGATCCTCCAGGCTTGGTGGATGACGAGGATTTGGACCCTGAAAGACCGCAATTGGATGAAATGTTTATTAGTTCTGACGTGATCTCTGAGATTAATCATGCTTGTAAAATACATTTATCCTGAATGTGAAGACATTTAGTCAAAGGGGTGGATTGTTAGATTAATTTGTATTTTAAGAATAATGACTAAAGGATTTCACCCCAAATACAGTATAAATGTGTAAACTGTGTTACAATTATCAACCCACTAACAGAGGGGGGCGGGACTAAACATTCCAGGGTGAAGGAGAAAGGTGGAAACTGTTTAAGAAAGCCTCCTAAAGGTGGGCGGAGCAAAGTGCCTTTGTGTGTCAAGAGGTATAAAACAGGAGTGTATGGGTTTTTGCGCCAGAGCTCTCCATGAATAAAAATACAGATCATTCTTGCTGGTTGTGGACCTTGAATCATTTATGATTAAAACCAGAGCCTTACAACCTCTGGTAATGATTCAAGCTTAGGTTGAATTAGAGATAGAAATTCTCTTAACAACTATGGAGATTGCATGGCTGTGTGCTCGATTTAATACATCTGTCAGCAACGGGTGTTGTCTGAAATAGCTAAATCTATAAATTTGAAGGTATGTCCACATACTCTTGTATATAAATGTATGTCAACTAACCCATGTTCTCTCACTTGCTGTTTTTCAGCAACAATTTTCCACAACTATCAACCTCCCCACCACCACCAACTATAATAACCTTAAGGCCCATCATTGAAACTCCTTTTCCCCAGCAGGGGGATTTCTATGCCAGCAGCCCCGCATAGGCTGGCTCCGAGGATCTTCCCTCGGAGGCGAGGCCATTCTCCAAACTTTTAAAGAAAATGTCATATTGCATTTAGTCTTTGCTGTTCATTCAGTTACGCCTGTATTCGATTAAACTAATATTGAGCAAATTACACTAATTGAAGCTAATTACACTTACTGGAGTATCTGACACATTTCTTTTTACATTTTTACTAACACATGGGCTGCGCTACAATCTCTGCAACACCCGCCTTTAGCCCTGATATCTTCTGAGAACACAGTCTCTTGATCTCGAATGTCCTGTGTGTGTCAGAGCCCAGTTACTCTCTATCAGAGCTTGCCCAGTTACTCTCTCAGAGCTTGCCCAGTTACTCTCTCTCTCTCCCGCTCTCTCTGCTGCTGACATTTTAATCCCTTTTGTTGTGATCTGAGTCCCAGCTATAGTGCCTTCAGAAAGTAATTTTGTTGTTACAAAGTGGGATTCAAATGGATTTAATTGTCATTGTTTGTCAACAATCTACACAAAATACTCTGTAATGTCAAAATGGAAGAAATATTCGAACATTTGTATTTTAAAAAAAACATGAAAAATGAAACACTCATACATCTTGATTAGATACGTATTCAACTCCCTGAGTCAATACATGTTAGAATCACCTTTAGATTACAGCTGTGTGTCTTTCTGGGTGAGTCTCTAAGAGCTTTCCAAACCTGGATTGTGCAACATTTGCCCATTATTCTTTAAAAAAATCTTCAAGCTCTGTCAAATTGCTTGTTGATCATTGCTAGACAACCATTTTCATGTCTTGCCATAGATGTTCAAGCAGATTTAAGTCCAAACTGTAACTCGGCCACTCAGGAACATTCACTGTCTTCTTGGTAAGCAACTCAAGTGGAGAAGCAGACTGAACCAGGTTTTCCTGTAGGATTTTGCCTGTGCTTAGCTACATTCTGTATTTTTTAACGATTACAAGCATACCAATAGCATGATGCATGTTTTGGAATATTTGTATTCTGTACAGTCGTCCTTCTTTGTGGAGTAACTACAATGTTGTTGATCCATCCTCAGTTTCCTCCTATCACAGCCATTCAACTCTGTAACTGTTTTAAAGTCACCATTGGCCTCATGGTGAAATCCCATCCAAAAGTGTAATTAATAACTTCACCATGCTCAAAGGGATATTCAATGTCTGCTTTTTTTTCTTTTTGTCTATCTACAAATAGGTGCCCTTCTTTGCGAGGCATTGGAAAACCTCCCTGGTCTTTGTGGTTGAATCTGTGTTTGAAAGTCACTGCTCGACTGAGATAATCGTATTTGTATTTTTATTTATTAAGGATCCCCATTAGCTGCTGCCTTGGCAGTCATTCAAAAATCATGTTAAACACAGATTGAGTCCATGCAACTTAATATTACTGTGCATTCGGAAAGTATTCAGACCCCTTGACTTTTTCCACATTTTGTTAGGTTACAGCCTTATTCTAAAATTGATGAAATTGTTTTTCCCCTCATCAATCTACACACAATACCCCACAATGACAAAGCAAAAACAGGTTTTTATAAATTTTACATTTACATAATTATTCATACCATTTACTCAGTACTTTATTGAAACACCTTTGGCAGCGATTACAGCCTCAAGCCTTCTTGGGTATGACGCTACAAGCTTGGCACACCTGTATTTGGGGAGTTTCTCCCATTCTTCTCTGCAGATCCTCTCAAGCTCTGTCAGGTTGGATAGGGAGAGTCGCTGCACAGCTATTTTCAGGTTCAAGTCCGGGCTCTGGCTGGGCCACTTAAAGACATTCAGAGACTTGCCCCGAAGCCACTCCTGCGTTGTCTTGGCTGTGTGCTTAGGATTGTTGTCCTGTTGGAAGGTGAACCTTCACCACAGTCTGAGGTCCTGAGTGCTCAGGAGCAGGTTTTCATCAAGGATCTCTCTGTACTTTGCTCCGTTCATCTTTCCCTTAATCCTGACTTGTCTCCCAGTCCCTACTTCTGAAAAACATCCCCACAGCATGATGTTGCCACCACCATGCTTCACCGCAGGGATGGTGCCAGGTTTCCTCCAGACATGACACTTGGCATTCAGGCCAAAGAGTTCAATCTTGGTTTCATCAGACCAGAGAATCTTGTTTCTCATGGTCTGAGAGTCCTTTAGGTGCCTTTTGGCAAACTCCATGCGGGCTGTCATGTGCCTTTTACTGAGGAGTGATTTCCGTCTGGCCACTCTATCATAAAGGCCTGATTGGTGGAGTTCTGCAGAGATGGTTGTCCTTCTGGAAGGTTCTCCCATCTCCACAGAGGAACTCTGGAGCTCTGTCAGAGTGACCATCGGGTTTTTGGTCACCTCCCTGACCAAGGGCCTTCTCCCCCGATTTCTCAGTTTGGCTGGGCGGCCAGCTCTAGGAAGAGTCTTGGTGGTTCCAAACTTCTTCCATTTAAGAATGATAGAGGCCACTGTGTTCTCGGGGACCGTCAATGCTGCAAACATTGTTTAGTACCCTTCCCCAGATCTGTGTCTTGACACAATCCTGTCTCGGAGCTATACGGACAATTCCTTAAACCTCATGGCTTGGTTTTTGCTCTGACATGCACTGTCAACTGTGGGACCTTATATAGACAGGTGTGTGCCTTTCCAAATCATGTCCAATCAATTGAATTTACCACAGGTGGACTCCAATGATGTTGTAGAAACATCTCAAGGATGATCAATAGATACATGATGCACCTGAGCTCAATTTCAAGTCTCATGGCAAAGGGTCTGAATACTTATGTAAATAAGGTATTTCTGTTTTTTATATTTAATACATTTGCTAAAATATCTAAAAACCTATTTTTGCTTTGTCATTATGGGGTATTGTGTGTAGATTGATGGGGATTTTATTTTATTTTATCCATTTTAGAATAAGGCTGTAAAGTAACAAAATATTGGGTATTGTGTGTAGGCCAGTTACAAAAACAAATCTCAATTTAATTCACTTTAAATTCAGGCTGTAAAATGTGGAAAAAGTCTAAGGATATGAAAACTTTCTGAAGGCATCCCCACACGTGTAACAATGCTCTCTCTGGCTTTGATTCCCAGAAGCGTCCCACCACCACCACCTTAATTAATTGACTTCCTGTTTTATTTTATTTTATTAGGAACCCCGTTAGCCGACGCCAATGGCGACGGCTAGTCTTACTGGGGTCCGACACATAACGAAAAATACATTACAGACAAAAGACTATGATTTACATTTAAAACATTAACATGTAGTGTGTGTGTGTGTTTGCATCTATCAGTTACACATACTGTACATATCTGTCCATACACACAAAATGTAGGTCACATGGGGGCGAGGCATTGTGCAGTGAGGTGTTGATTTATTTCATTTATTTAATGCCAGGTTTCCTGTTCACTTACGCTATATGAGATGGAAGGGAGATCCATGCAATTATGGCTCTGTATAATACTGTATGTTTCTTTTTAATTTGTTCTTTGCTACCTGGAACTTGCCTGCCAAGGAAGTCGTCTCCATCTGCTTCTCCTCCATCCTGTAGACGGAAAACAGCAAGAAGATGTTCCAATCAGCGCTGGTCCCATGTCACAATTCATGGAAACCGAAGAGAGCGGCATGTTGCTAAGCGGATGGGAGTGATTGCGAGAGGTTCGGAGCAGATTGACATAAGGAATAGCTTCGCTGCACTGGTGCCTGATCTACCAGCGCCTTCATCGCTGGGACTGCCTGTGTCTGGGACTGCCTGTGTCTGGGACTGCCTGTGTCTGGGACTGCCTGTGTCTGGGACTGCCTGTGTCTGGGACTGCCTGTGTCTGCGACAGCTGTGCTAACTACAACTACGCTGGACTCCAGCAGTGGCTTCGTCATCGAGTTCGGCAGATCTCTCTGGATCTGACGGGGCACTGCCTGCTGTGGGAGGTCTGGACCTATCGCCGGGAGCAGCGGGCGTACGCTATCCTGCTTCTCGTGGGCCCGTGAAAGGCTAAACGAATTGTGTGAGGGGTGGGAATGGACGGATTTCTCAATTCTCTTCTCTGGCCTTCGTATTGGGCAGTTCCAGTGGTGTAAAGTACTTGAGTAAAAATATTTTAAAGTACTACTTAAGTAGTTTTTTTGGGTATCTGTGCTTTACTTTACTATTTATATATTGGACAACTTTACTTTTACTTATACTCCACTACATTCCTTATGAAAATAATGTACTTTTTACTCCATGCATTTTCCCTGACACCCAAAAGTACTAGTAACATTTCGAATGCTTAGCAGGACAGAAAAATTGGCCAATTCACACACTTATCAAGAGAACATACCCGGTAATCCCTGCTGCCTCTGATCTGGCAGACTCACTAAACACAAATGCTTCGTTTGTAAATTATGTCTGAGTGTTGGAGCATGCCCCTGGTTATCTGTAAATTTAAAAACACAAGAAAATCTTGTAGTCTGGTTTGCTTAATATAAGGAATGTGAAATTATTTAGACTTTTACTTTTGATACTTAAGTATATTTAAAACCAAGTACTTTTAGACTTTTACTCAAGTAGTATTTTACTGGATGACTTTCACTTTTACTTGAGTCATTTTCTATTAAGGTATCTTTATTTTTACTCAAGTATGACAATTAGGTACTTTTTCCCCCACTGGGCAGTTCAATGGTGAGAAATGTCTCAGTCTCTGGAGCAAAAACGTTGTGCTATCCAGGAGCACGAGTACAGGACATCAATAATCTGCTCCCAAACATTTTAAACCACATCAGGAAATTGAGTCTATCATAGTTCATGTGGGATTCAATGACATTAATAAGGGCAGCTCAGAACAGCTGAAGATGGATTTTAAAGAACTGATTGGGTCACTACTTGACACCAACAAACAACACATAATATCTGGCACCTCCCTAAATCGTGGCATTGAACGGTTCAGCAGACTTTTAGCCCTCCATAACTGGCTCCGAGACCTAATTTATGTCCCTCTTACTTCCCTGAATGGCTCTGATGATCAGCTACTGTATGCAGTAATCAAGTGCCTAAAAACCAGAGGGAGGTGACCAAAAACCTGATGGTCACTCTGACAGAGCTCCAGAGTTCCTCTGTGGAGATGGGAGAACCTTCCATAAGGACAACCATCTCTGCAGCACTCCACCAATCAGCGCTTTTTGGTAGAGTGGCCAGATGGAAGCCACTCCTCAGTAAAAGGCACATTACAGCCCGCTTGGTGTTTGCCAAAAGGCACCTAAAGGACTCTCAGACCACACGAAACAAGATTCTCTGGTCTGATGAAACCAAGATTGAACTCTTTGGGCTGAATGCCAAGCATCGCGTCTGGAGGAAACCTGGCACCATACCTAGGGTGAAGTATGGTGGTGGCAGTGTCATGCTGTGGGGATGTTTTTCAGCAGCAGGGACTGGGAGTCAGGATCGAGGGAAAGATGAACGGAGCAAAGTACAGAGAGATCCTTGATGAAAACCTGCTCCAGAGTGCTCAGGACCTCAGACTGGGGCAAAGGTTCACCTTCCAACAGGACAACGACCCTAAGCACACAGTCAAGACAACGCAGGAGTGGCTTTGGAACAAGTCTCTGAATGTCTTTGAGTGGCTCAGCCAGAGCCTGGACTTGAACCTGATCGAACATCTCTGGAGAGACCTAAAAATAGCTGTGCAGCGACGCTCCCAATCCAACCTGAGAGAGCTTGAAAGGATCTGCAGAGAAGAATGTGAGAAACTCCCCAAATACAGGTGTGCCAAGCTTATAGCGTCATACCCAAGAAGACTCTAGGCTGTAATCACTGCCAACTGTGCTTCAACAAAGTACTGAGTAAAGGGTCTGAAAACCTGTGTTTGCTTTGTCATTATGGGTATTATGTGTAGATTAATGAGGGAAAAAAACGATTGAATCAATTTTAGAATGAGGCTGTAACGTAACAAAATGTGCAAGAAGTCAAGGGGTCTGAATTATTTCTGAATGCACTGTGTGTAGCTTAAGAAACAAGGTTCATGAAATCAATCATTTGCTAGTAACAGATGGCGTTCATATTCTGACTATCTCTGAAACTCACTTAGATAATACCTTTGATGATACAGTGGTATATATGGTATAACACCTACAGAAGAGACAGGAATATCAATGGAGGAGGTGTTGCTGTTTATATTCAGAACCACATTCCTGTAAACCTTAGAGAGTATCTCATGTTAAATACTGTGGAAGTAATATGGCTGCAGGTTCATCTGCCTCACCTAATAGACATTCTGCTGGGAAGTTGCTATAGAACCCCAAGTGCTAACAGTCAGTATCTGGCTAACATGTGTGAAATTATTGATAATGTATGTGATACCAACAGAGAGGTATATTTTTTCTGGGTGATTTAAATATTGACTGGCTTTCATCAGGCTAAACCACTCAAGAGAAAGCTTCAAACTGTAACTAGTGCATGCAACCTGGTTCAGGTTATCAGTCAACCTACCAGGGTGGTTACAAACAACACAGGAATGAAATCATCAACATGTACTGATCACATCTTTACTAATGCTGCAGAAATTTGCTTGAAAGCAGTATCTAAATCCATCGGCTGTAGTGATCACAATATCGTAACCATATCGTAGCCATTGGAAAAAAAGTTCCAAAGGCTGGGCCTAATATAGTGTATAAGAGGTCATACAATAAGTTTTGTAGTGATTCCTATGTTGTTGATATAAATAATATTTGTTGGTCCGTGGTGTGTAATGAGAAGCAACCAGACACTACACTTCACATATGACTGAAATTGCTTATTCCAGTTACTAATAAGCATGCATCCATTAAGAAATTACTGTAAAAACTGTTAAATCCCCGTGGACTGATGAGGAATTGAGAAATGGTATGGTTGAGAGGGACAAATCATTCACTAAACCCTAAACCTCAACTAAATCTTGTAATGAATAATGTGGAAATTGAACAAGTTGGGGTGACTAAACTGTTTGGAGTAACCCTGGATTGTAAGCTATCATGGTCAAAACATATTGATACAACAATAGCTAAGATGGGGAGAAGTCTGTCCACAATGAAGCACAGCACTATCAAGAAGACAGGTCCTACAGGCCCTAGTTTTGTCGCACCTGGACTACTGTTCAGTCGTGTGGTCAGGTGCCACAAAGAGGGACTTAGGAAAATTGCAATTGGTTCAGAACAGGGCAGCACAGCTGGCCCATAGATGTACACAGAGCGCTAACATTAATAATATGCATGTCAATCTCTCCTGGCTAAATGTGGAGGAGAGATTGACTTCATCATTACTTGTATTTGCGAGAGGTATTGACATGTTGAATGCACCGAGCTGTCTGTTTGAACTACTGGCACACAGCTCAGACACCCATGCATACCCCACAAGACATGCCACCAGAGGTCTCTTCATAGTCCACAAGTCCAGAACAGACTATGGGAGGCACACAGCACTACCTAGAGCCATGACTACATGGAACTCTATTCAACATGAAGTAACTCATGCAAACATTATAATTAGATTAAAAAAACAGATAAAAATACACCTTATGGAACAGCAGGGACTGTGAAGCAACACAAACATAGGCACAGACACATGCATACAAACACACGATAACATACGCACTATACACACATGTACACATGGATTTTGTGTTGTAGATATGTGGTAGTAGAGTAGGGGCCTGAGAGGCACACACTTAATGTGTTGTGAAATCTGTTGTGAATGTATTGTAATGTTTTTAAAATTGTATAACTGCCTTAATTTTGCTGGACCCCAGGAAGAATAGCTACTGCCTTGGCAGCAGGTAATGGGGATCCATAATAAATACAAATACCTGGGGACTGTGAAAAGACCCCTGGTGGCATGTCTGGTGGGGGTAAGTGTGTGTGTGTCAGTGCTGTGTGTAAGTTGGCTATGGAAATAATTTGGGAATTTCCAACACATTAATGTTTCTCAAAAAAACAAGAAGCAATGCAGTCAGTCTTTCCTCAACTCTTAGCCAGGGGAGACTGGCATGCATTGACTGGCATGCATTGATATTAGCCCTCTAATTCAAATGACAAGCAAAACGTGCAGCTCTGTTCTGGGCCAGCTGCAGCTTAACTAGGTACTTCTTTACAGTACTTGACCACGTGACTGGACAATAGTCAAGATAAGATAAAACTAGAGCCTGCAGGACTTACTTTGTGGAGTGAGGTGTCAAAAAATCACAGGATCTCTTTATCACGGACAGACCTCTGTTCATGGCAAATTAACTGTTAATGTTCTATATGAGGAGTCAGGGGAATGAGGAACTGTGGGGGGCGGGGATGAATGTAATGCACAGCCCTTTATAAATACTGCAGCAGACGGGGTAAAAATGGACACCTTTCAATTTCGTCTCCATGTGAGACAATCAAACTTACCACATCTTGAGAGGCAATGGATTTATCTTCTGGTTTACACGTTTCCCTTCATGCTTTGCGACTGCTACATACCCCTCTGGCATCTTGAATAAATGTTATCTTTGGCTGAACCTCGGGATCACGCTTGCATTTTTTCATCTCTGTGGAGAGCGAGTATATATTTACAGAACTTGGCACAGGATAAAGGATGGAGGAGTTGCTCTCTGGATAAACTTTATAAATGGCAACCAAGCTTTACATTAAAGCCTCCAGTTATGTTGTACATAGATTTAATTGATACTGTTCTCACGATATCAACAGGTTTTTGGTGCGGATACAGTATATTCTGACAGATTATATCCTCTTTACTGTGTTGAATCGACTCCACCCACTATTTCGTAGTATTTTTTATAGCGTTGAGATTTGATCAAATCTGTTTGTTGCTTACGATGCAAGACAGGCAGCATTTGATCACAGCCGTCTGGTCAAGCAAACCTGCTCTCTCCTGACACACACTGACTGACCTCTGAGCCAGACATGCTCACACAGCTCTCTCTCACACACACCCAGGCTGAACCAGCCGCCAATTACCTCCCATGATTAGGATTCTGTGGCAAGCTCTGCTGCCACTTTCAATTGGCACCAACATGGCAGCTGAGGAATAATGCAGGTCTGCTGGATCAGCCAGGGGGAAGTGGGCACAGATCAGCCAACACTGGTGTCAGCGGTGGGATCTTGTATGTGGCTGTACGGTTTATTACAAATGGGCTGAGCATGGTTTGACTGGATAGCGGGTCAGTTGGGGTGGAGGGAGTCTGTATCGTTGTTACGCTTGAGGCCTTGAGAGATACTGATGATGGGGAAACCACAAGAGACATACAAATATAGTGACAGAGAGAGACAGAAAGAGATTGGAAAGATACAAAAGGAGGACAGATATACAGAGAACCTCAAACTAAGCTTGCTTCACAAAAACACTTTCTAGACTGCTTGATGGGCCTCTGTGGCACCTCAACTTTTACTACAAACAACACACAGATATTCAGGGAAGTACTGCAGTGCGTGTGTGTACAGAACTCCTTTGTGCTTGTGTGTGTGTGACAGGGAATGTGTAAACTGACTTTCCATTCTTTATTCCCTGGGCTTTAGAGCTTATGCCCCACCGCTAGAGATTCACAATGCAAACAGAACAGCCAGCCCATTTCCAATTACACATTGACATTTTAGCAGATGTTCTTATACAGAGCAACTTACAGTTAGTGAGTGCATAACTATTATTTTTTCATACTGGTCCCCCGTGGGAATCGAACCCACAACCCTGGCATTGCAAGCGCCATGCTCTACCAACTGAGCTACACGGGACTATAACATTTAATCAGTATATTAACTTGTAGGGTGGTATACAGTAGGAGAGTATTTCCTGCCTCGGAGTAAATACCCAACTGTCTCTAGATATTATCGTCAACCTAGTCCTAGTTAGACGCTGACTGATATTAGCATACTCCGATCTCTCACTATGACGAGCTGCAAGGCATAAAACACACTCACAGACACACAGTCGCCGCGGCATACTTTTTTTCAGTCCCTAAAAAGGCCACGTCTACCCCCATCACCTATAACTAACCTTTTAGCACAAGACAAACTGGGAACAGCTGCTAGCTACAGCGCTAACTGACTTGTCTCATTTTGAAGCTAGCGCTAAGCTTGCTTTCTATATCTTTTTTTATCATGTTATAAAAGTTTATTACATATCTCAGTAAATACACTTTATATTTGTTGAATATATGATATCACTTTTTACTTCAGTTGGAATTGACAGTCATATCTAGATATTAAATCTCTAAAGGGGTGGTTGTCTTCTCTACATTTATTTTCTGGTTGAGCGGAGGGCCTTGATGGACAGTCACATTCACCAATCACTAGACAGGGTTTCGCGCTACTTTTGGAAAGAAGGTTTTGATCGGGTTGGAACTGTGTAAATGAGCACCAGAGGAACTCTTGGACACAGCTAGAACATGAAATCTTAACCTGTAAAAAGCTCATGCTGACAACCCAGACAGGGTGTTTGTGTGTTAGGCATCTTGGGGCTGCGAAGAAACAATTAAACACCTGTTTGAGGTTTTGTTTCATAGCAACTGGGACGCTCATTAAGAGGCTCGTCATCGGGTGCTATATTCGGCTCGCCGCCCTCGGGGTGGGCAAGGCAAGGCAGAACGGAGATGTCAACCATAGCAATGAAGAAAAGAAAGGGAGGGAGGGAGGGAGGCGGAGAGGTAGAGGTAGAGAGGGAGGAAAATGGATGTCATGAAACATTAAGGCGGTAAAAGACCTTGGTGAGAGCGGCTTTGGCCCAACGATGATAAAATAAACAGAGCAGAGGGCTAGCTAGTAGCTACATGTAAACATGGACTCACAGTGATAAACAGGGCAGGGAGCTAGCTAGTAGCTACATGTCAACATGGACTCGCAGTGATAAACAGGGCAGGGAGCTAGCTAACTAGTAGCTACATGTAAACATGGACTCACAGTGCCTCATCCTGTGGTTGTTCCTCCCTAGGAGGTGATGTTTTGCGGTGTTATTGTTGGGGGTGCTCTACCAAGGTTAAAGTCAGATTGGATCACACCACTGCGGTGAGAGGAGTGGCGCTACCTGGGTGGTGTTGGTGGGGAAAGAGGGCAACCAGAGGTCGAGGTAAAATGGAGTGATGGTGTCATAATCAATTTCTTCTTCTTTCCCTTTGACATTCATAAAGTGTGTAAAGCAGTCGTTCCTTAACTCACACTTAGGAAACTAAACCAGTTGGCGTTGTTTCTAACCTGGTCCCAGTAATAAGTCAACAACCCACCATTTAGTTGTTTTTGTTCGTTTGTCCTATTCCTATTTTTTTGTGATAGAAAATGATGCTTCCTAAATGCACAACATCCAAAATAATGTCTCCAGTAATCTATATTAATGAATAGGGATCATTCGATCCATTCAGAAATACTACTTTGGTTATAAGCAGTTACGCTTGGATTGTAGAGACCAAGCAGAAATCATCTTCCTAAGTGACTTTTTAGCAACTTCGCCCACCTGAAAAGTAATGTCAGGCTGTTGCTATAGATATCCTCCCTAACAGAACAAGAACGCGAGGTGGAGAGAACAAATAGAGGGGGAGAGAGAGAAGAGAGAATTTATTCATGGCAAGAAAGAAAGAAAGAAAGAAAGAAAGAAAGAAAGAAAGAAAGAAAGAAAGAAAGAAAGAAAGAAAGAAAGAAAGAAAGAAAGAAAGAAAGAAAGAAAGAAAGAAAGAAAGAAAGAAAGAAGCATGGATTATAATAGAGTAGAGCCTCCACCTGTCAGCCTATCAAAAGTGTTGTATCATAGAGCACTCATCTCTGTGAAAGGCTTAACCTAATGAGCCAAGTGCTCCTCAATGGCTTCTGCTTACACCATCAGCACTGTAGCACAGCTGCTATGGGCCATTTGTCACCAGCACAGCACAGTACTAGCTAGAACATAGCTCCTCTTCATAATTTTGAGTTGCTTCAGTGTCTTTGCCGTCTTCGCCTTTCTTTTCCAGACTAAATTTACCCAAAACAGGCTCGATTTTCTCAGTGATTTAGAACATGATTCAGACACTATTGTGTCTCTGCGGTGTTGCTTTGTTGTGACTGGCTCATGAATCCACATCTAATTGTCTAGCATTAGCTAGCATGATGAAAGAAGTGATGCTCGCGGATTTCCTTTCAGAACTGTAAATTATGGTAAACTGCAGGTTATGAAAAAAACAACTGTTATCCTCCCAGTGCAGTTGCCACAACTAATGCAATTGATCTGTGATCTCAGCCAAAGAGCCTGTCTGTTAACTTTTTCATAGAAAGACAACTACCTCAAGTAGCCGGTGCCCCCGCACATTGACTATGCAACGGTACCCCCCTGTATATATAGCCTCCCTACTGTCACTTTATTTTACTGTATATATAGCCTCCCTACTGTCACTTTATTTTACTTCTGCTCTTTTTTTCTCAACACTTTTTTGTTGTTGTTTTATTCTTACTTTTTTGTTTAAAATAAATGCACTGTTGGTTAAGGGCTGTAAGTAAGCATTTCACTGTAATGTCTGCACCTGTTGTATTCGGCGCATGTGACCAATAAAATTTGATTTCATTTGATTTGATTTGATTTGATAAGATAAGATAATTCAGCTGCTTCTGTTAACCCTTTGAAACAAATATTGTAGAATATTATAGATTCATCTGCTTCTGCCCAGTGGGAATGTTTGCTAGTCAAACTAAATTGGCAAATATCTAAAATGGATCTAGCACTTACAGTGGGGAGAACAAGTATTTGATACACTGCCAATTTTGCAGGTTTTCCTACTTACAAAGCATGTAGAGGTCTGTAATTTTTATCATAGGTACACTTCAACTGTGAGATACGGAATCTAAAACAAAAATCCAGAAAATCACATTGTATGATTTTTAAGTAATTCATTTGCATTTTATTGCATGACATAAGTATTTGATACATCAGAAAAGCAGAACTTAATATTTGGTACAGAAACCTTTGTTTGCAATTACAGAGATCATACGTTTCCTGTAGGTCTTGACCAGGTTTGCACACACTGCAGCAGGGATTTTGGCCCACTCCTCCATACAGACCTTCTCCAGATCCTTCAGGTTTCGGGGCTGTCGCTGGGCAATACGGACTTTCAGCTCCCTCCAAAGATTTTCTATTGGGTTCAGGTCCGGAGACTGGCTAGGCCACTCCAGGACCTTGAGATGCTTCTTACGGAGCCACTCCTTAGTTGCCCTGGCTGTGTGTTTCGGGTCATTGTCATGCTGGAAGACCCAGCCACGACCCATCTTCAATGCTCTTACTGAGGGAAGGAGGTTGTTGGCCAAGATCTCGCGATACATGGCCCCATCCATCCTCCCCTCAATACGGTGCAGTCGTCCTGTCCCCTTTGCAGAAAAGCATCCCCAAAGAATGATGTTTCCACCTCCATGCTTCACGGTTGGGATGGTGTTCTTGGGGTTGTACTCATCCTTCTTCTTCCTCCAAACACGTCGAGTGGAGTTTAGACCAAAAAGCTCTATTTTTGTCTAATCAGACCACATGACCGTCTCCCATTCCTCCTCTGGATCATCCAGATGGTCATTGGCAAACTTCAGACGGGCCTGGACATGCGCTGGCTTGAGCAGGGGGACCTTGCGTGCGCTGCAGGATTTTAATCCATGACGGCGTAGTGTGTTACTAATGGTTTTCTTTGAGACTGTGGTCCCAGCTCTCTTCAGGTCATTGACCAGGTCCTGCTGTGTAGTTCTGGGCTGATCCCTCACCTTCCTCATGATCATTGATGCCCCACGAGGTGAGATCTTGCATGGAGCCCCAGACCGAGGGTGATTGACCGTCATCTTTATTATATAATTATTATTATATTATTATATCTTGAACTTCTTCCATTTTCTAATAATTGCGCCAACAGTTGTTGCCTTCTCACCAAGCTGCTTGCCTATTGTCCTGTAGCCCATCCCAGCCTTGTGCAGGTCTACAATTTTATCCCTGATGTCCTTACACAGCTCTCTGGTCTTGGCATTGTGGAGAGGTTGGAGTCTGTTTGATTGAGTGTGTGGACAGGTGTCTTTTTTACAGGTAACGAGTTCAAACAGGTGCAGTTAATACAGGTAATGAGTGGAGAACAGGAGGGCTTCTTAAAGAAAAACTAACAGGTCTGTGAGAGCCGGAATTCTTACTGGTTGGTAGGTGATCAAATACTTATGTCATGCAATAAAATTCAAATTAATTACTTAAAAATCATACAATGTGATTTTCTGGATTTTTGTTTTAGATTCCGTATCTCACAGTTGAAGTGTACCTATGATAAAAATTACAGACCACTATATGCTTTGTAAGTAGGAAAACCTGCAAAATAGGCAGTGTATCAAATACTTGTTCTCCCCACTGTATATCCCACTTACAAATTCCATCATTTTAAACTTTGCTGTTGAAGTATAGACACCTGAGTTGCATAACCAATTCACAGGATTGGTTAACTATTGAGGTTCCTAGGGTCTCCACAGAGCTAGGTAAATCTGCTTTAAGTTTGAATGCACCATATCGCTGGAAAATAATTCAAAGTACATTTCATCTTGATGTTCTGGTGCCGTTCGGGCAATTTAAAGTATTGATTGGGGACTTATTTGTGGAGGAATGTAACTGTTTTTCTGGGTGAATTGTGATGTTTTATTTGTGCTTCCCATGACTGTGTTTTTGTATTTTATAGTGCATATCAGTGGCGGTCAGTGCTGTTTAAGATGAACGAGGACAACAACAAAAAATTCGTGTTCATGGCATTATTTCTATTACAACATATTGGATGACTGTCATTCATATTCCATTCACCCAGTTCAATGTAACAGCAATAGGTTTAGGCTACTACATGTTGCCGTAGGAGGGCAACAACCCAGCAGCAGCACCGCTACCTCCGCCTTTGTGCAAGGAGGAGCAGGAGGAGCACTGCCAGAGGCCACAAATGTGCATGTGTCTGCTCAAACGGTCAGAAACAGACTCCATGAGGGTGGTATGAGGGCCCGACGTCCACAGGTGGGGGTTGTGCTTACAGCCCAACACCGTGCAGGACGTTTGGCATTTGCCAGAGAACACCAAGATTGGCAAATTCGCCACTGGCGCCCTGTGCTCTTCACAGATGAAAGCAGGTTCACACTGAGCACATGTGACAGACGTGACAGAGTCTGGAGACGCCGTGGCGAACGTTCTGCTGCCTGCAACATCCTCCAGCATGACCGGTTTGACGGTGGGTCAGTCATGGTGTGGGGTGGCATTTCTTTGGGGGGCCGCACAGCCCTCCATGTGCTCGCCAGAGGTAGCCTGACTGCCATTAGGTACCGAGATGAGATCCTCAGACCCCTTGTGAGACCATATGCTGGTGCGGTTGGCCCTGGGTTCCTCCTAATGCAAGACAATGCTAGACCTCATGTGGCTGGAGTGTGTCAGCAGTTCCTGCAAGAGGAAGGCATTGAGGCTATGGACTGGCCCGCCCGTTCCCCAGACCTGAATCCAATTGAGCACATCTGGGACATCATGTCTCGCTCCATCCACCAACGCCACGTTGCACCACAGACTGTCCAGGAGTTGGCGGATGCTTTAGACCAGGTCTGGGAGGAGATCCCTCAGGAGACCATCCGCCACCTCATCAGGAGCATGCCCAGGTGTTGCAGGGAGGTCATACAGGCACGTGGAGGCCACACACACTACTGAGCCTCATTTTGACTTGTTTTAAGGACATTACATCAAAGTTGGATCAGCACGTAGTGTGGTTTTCCACTTTAATTTTGAGGGTGACTCCAAATCCAGACCTCCATGGGTTGATAAATTTGATTTCCATTGATAATTTTTGTGTGATTTTGTTGTCAGCACATTCAACTATGTAAAGAAAAAAGTATTTAACAAGATTATTTCATTCATTCAGATCTAGGATGTGTTGTTTAAGTGTTCCCTTTATTTTTTTGAGCAGTGTATATATATATATATATATATATATATATATATATATATATATATATATATATATATATATATATATATATATATATATATATACACACAAACGTATGTGGAAACCCCAAAAGTCTGTGCCTATTTCAGCTATACCAGTTGCTGACAGGTGTATAAAATCGAGCACACAGCCATGCAATCTCTATAGACAAACATTGGCAGTAGAATGGCCTTACTGAAGAGCTCAGTGATATTCAACCAGCTAAGTAAATCTGCTTTAAGACTGAATGCACCATATTGCTGGAACAGAATTCAAAGTACATTTCATCTTGATGTTCTGGTGCCGTTCGGGACAATTTAAAGTATTGATTGGGGACTTATTTGTGGTGGAATGTAACTGTTTTTCTGGGTGAATTGTGATGTTTTATTTCTGCTTACCATGACTGTGTTTTTGTATTTTATTGTGTAAATACTACTGGTGATATACAGTACCAGTCAAAAGTTTGAACACACCTACTCGTTCAAGGGTTTTCTTTATTTTTACTATTTTCTATATTGTAGAATAATAGTGAAGACATCAAAACTATGAAATAACACATATGGAATCATGTTGTAACAAAAAAAGTGATTTTTTTCCCTCATCAATCTACACACAATACCCCATAATGACAAAGCAAAAACAGGTTTTTAGACAGTTTTGCACATTTATTAAAAATATAACACTGAAATATCACATTTACATAAGTATTCAGACCCTTTACTCAGTACTTTGTTGAAGCACGTTTGGCAGTGATTACAGCTTCAAGTCTTCTTGGGTATGATGCTACAAGCTTGGCACACCTGTATTTGGAGAGTTTCTCCCAGTCTTCTCTGCAGATCCTCTCAAGCTCTGTCCGGTTGGATGGGGAGCGTTGCTGCACAGCTATTTTCAGGTCTCTCCAGAGATGTTCGATCAGGTTAAGTCCGGGCTCTGGCTGGGCCACTCAAGTACATTCAGAGACTTGTCCCGAAGCCACTCCTGCGTTGTCTTGACTGTGTGCTTAGGGTCATTGTCCTGTTGGAAGGTGAACATTCGCCCCAGTCTGAGGTCCTGAGCGCTCTGGAGCAGGTTTTCATCAAGGATCTCTCTGTACTTTGCTCCGTTCATCTTTCCCTTGATCCTGACTAGACTCCCAGTCCCTGCCACTGAAAAACATACCCACAGCATGATGCTGCCACCACCATGCTTTACCATACGGATGGTGCCAGGTTTCCTCCAGACGTGACGCTTGGCATTCATTTACATTTACATTTTAGTCATTTAGCAGACGCTCTTATCCAGAGCGACTTACAGGAGCAAGTAGGGTTAAGTGCCTTGCTCAAGGGCACATCGACAGATTTTTCACCTAGTTGGCTCGGGGATTAGAACCAGCGACCTTTCGGTTACTGGCACAACGCTCTTAACCACTAAGATTCAGGCCAAAGAGTTCAATCTTGGTTTCATCAGACCAGAGAATCTTGTTTCTCATGGTCTAAGAGTCCTTTAGGTGCCTTTTGGCAAACTCCAAGCGGGCTGTCATTTGCTTTTTACTGAGGAGTGGCTTCCGTCTGGCCACTCTACCATAAAGGCCTGATTGGTGGAGTGCTGCATAGATTGTTGTCCTTCTGGGCAGAGATTGTTGTCCTTCTGGAAGGTTCTCCCATCTCCATACAGGAACTCTGGAGCGCTTTCAGAATTACCATTGGGTTCTTGGTCACCTCCCTGACCAAGGCTCTTCTCCCCCGATTGCTCAGTTTGGCCGGACGGCCAGGCTCTACGAAGAGTCTTGGTGGTTCCAAATGTCTTCCATTTAAGAATGATGGAGGCCACTGTGTTCTTGGGGACCGTCAATGCTGCAGACATTTTTTGGTACCCTTCCCCAGATCTGTTCCCCGACACAATCCTGTCTCGGAGCTCTACGGACAATTCCTTCGACCTCATGGCTTGGTTTTTGCTCTGACATGCACTGTCAACTGTGGGACCTTATATAGACAGGTGTGTGCTTTTCCAAATCATGTCTAATCAATTGCATTTACCACAGGTGGACTCCAATCATGTTGTAGAAACATCTCAAGGATGATCAATGGAAACAGGATGCACCTGAGCTCAATTTTGAGTCTCATAGCAAAGGGTCTGAATACTTATGTAAATAAGGTATTTCTGTTTTTTATTTGTAATACATTTGCTAATATTTCTAAAAAACTGTTTTCTGTTTGTCATTATGGGGTATTGTGTGTAGATTGATGAGGGGAAAAGTGAATTTAATCCATTTTAGAATAAGGTTGAAACGTAACAAAATGTGGAAAAAGTCAAGGGGTCTGAATACTTTCCGAATGTACTGTATATTGGGTATAATGTGTATATTTATGTTGTATATACACGGGGCGTTTGTCAAAGAGAACTAGGTCTCAATATGTCTTCCCTGTTAAAATAGGTTAAATAAATAAAAATATATTAAAAAAACATGCAATTCGCTCTTGCTATCTACTCCGATTTCAGAGCACTCTCATCTGAGTGTTCCAGGGCACAGAATAACTGATGAATTTACAAACGCTCAACACCTGTTCAATATGGCCGGTGTCAGTTAATGTCGTCAAAAACCATAATTAAATCGTTGCCGGCAGCACAGTTACAGTCACCAATGCTCTGGATAACATGAAAACAGCCTAACCAGCTCTGCAATGCCAGTAAAATGGTCAGAGTGAGGTGTTCTCTCATTTATGTCTGGAAGTAGCTAGCAAGTTAGCCAGTTAGCTTGGGTGCATGACTCTCGCTGAGGTCAGAAGGCTCGGATCAACCCTACTCCTCCGCCAGAGCGTCCAGTGTGCTCTCTGAACACTCGAGAGTGCAACGCTCTGGATTTACAAACGGACAATCTGACAACACTCAAATTTATGATCGCCCAGAGCGCATTCTGAGCGCACTCTGAGCGCACTCCAGATTGAATTTACGAACCCACCCTACATTAGCAAATCTCGTTGGATTGATTTCTTTCAATTTACTCTTGCTACTCTTTCATACTCTTTTTTGTGACTGACGTTTTTCCCGTTAACATTACGACCGCGGAAATGTTTGTAATGACCTATCAAACACACCCCTGTAATGGCTGAGATGGGCTCAATGGAATACATTGTTTTACCGTTGAATCTATAAGAACGCTAAAACTTTGTCGGGGATTTAACACACCTTCTCGACACTTACATCACAAGAAGAGAAAATATAACTTTATTTTGATCGGTGTTCATTTTTTTGTGGAATTGAAAAAAGTAATAATTTAATACAGTTGAAGTGTTTACTAATTAGATGTGCTGAAATGAAAGAAACTTCCGAAAATGAACACTGGGATTATAGTGTTATTATGTCTGATCTCACAAACAATGTGATTTATGTTTAGATTGGTGTAATCTAGAGCCAAGCGTGTTGATTTTTAATCCGAGGGTATCCTGCTATTGACAGACTTGTTGAATTATGCAAGAGAACGTGATAACAACAATAATTAATGAGACAGTCTAGACAGCCCAGGTGAGTGCAGGTAGGGTTGACAGAGAAAGTGTTTGGTGGTTGGAGCCCTGTTCCACCCCTTTATGTACATTTATTAATAAATGTTCCTTAAAGAGGAATACCTGGGATAGGATAAAGTAATCCTTCTACCCCCCCTTACCCCACCCCAAAGAAAGAAAAAAAAACACAAAAAAACATATTGTAAAGTGGTTATCCCATTGGCTATAAGGTGAATGCACCAATTTGTAAGTCGCTCTGGATAAGAGCGTCTGCTAAATTATGTAAATGTCAATGTAAATGTAAAATGTAAATGTAAATGTAAACGTAAATGTAAATGTAAATGTATAATGAAATCTCATTTGATTATTCATCTTAATTAATTATGTACCTTTTAACTGTAGATTAAATAGATCAGTGAGTGGTAATGGACGACAGTTTTCACATCGTTGGAATAACTTTCTTCATCCACCACCAATATCAGGAACTAATTTGTACAGTAGACATTTTTAAGTTAGGAGTCATAAAAAACAATGCTTTATTGTTGTAGCCAGGGAGTGAATTGAAATATAGTAATTGATGTACAGCAGGCTAACACAGTCTTGTGATGACTAACTGTGCCTGAGACCTAAGCTGAAGCTCAGTGGGCTAACACAGTCCTGTGGTGCACAGGAGAATCTGGGTTTGAACCCCAGTCGGTCATCCTGTGGCCTCCAGCACTACACATGAACATGACTGTCTAGCTAGATAGGACATTTGATGGCTATCTCATCTGAGCAACTCCATATTAAGGCAGTGTTATCATCCCAATCTAAAGCATGTAACATCTCACTAAGGCGCGATAACAATTCGCAATGGCCCAATCAGAGCCTGTCTTGGCTCCCTGCCTTCCCGTCACCCCCTGATTGCCGGTGCTGCGCTCCCATTCGCAGAGAGGTGACAAACCGTTCTTCCCCTCCACTAATTAAAGCCTAGAAGACAAGCTCCCTCCTCCCATCTACTCTCCTAAAGCTTTAAAGCTCTCATCTGGCCGATTGACACGTGCTACTTCCCACACACTGCTAGAAGTGTGAAGTGATGGAGGGATGGAAGAAGGGATGGTGAGAGGGGTCAGGGCAAGGTTAGAGGCCAGCAATAGAAGGGTGCGTGTGGAGGGCAGGAGGGAGAGGAGAGGAGAGGAGATGGGACGACGGAGCTTGTCTTCCAGGCTCCAGCCTCATCAGTGAGCAGAGGAGGACACACCTTTATGGTGCTGGCGGTGGGACAGAGTTACAGTATAGGGTTAATGAAGGCTCTACTGCTTCAGTCTTTACCTCACATTTTAATGGAGAGTGGCGCAATTCAATAGAAATTGTGGAGAAAGGGGATGCACGGGATTGATATACGTACTTTGACTGGATTGAAGTACTCCTCTCTGTCAGTGTGTATGCACTCACTAACTGTAAGTCGCTCTGGATAAGAGCGTCTGCTAAATGACTAAAAATGTAAAATGTAACTGGGTTTGAACTCAGGTCTCTATGGTGCCACATGATTGTAAGCCCGCTGAGCTAAAGCCTACGCATTAGCTTGGGAAACTAATGCATGTCTTCAGGTAAAGCAAGGTTTCTCATGATACACGCATGATTCACCAAAAGTGTTTTGATGTTATCACAATATGATTCACTAAGATGGTTTTGAGATCTAGGCCCTGCTACACAGAAAATCCTTTGTTGCCTACATGAAAAAGTATGGTATGGCTGGTGTCAGTTTGAAAGATGTGGGGAGATGTGACATCAGATAGCACTATGAACTTTACTGCATAGCTCTGGAGAGGTGGACAAAGCTCCTCAGATTTATTATGAGGAGTGTGCACTTTTCCTTTATGCAGCACTGGCTGCATGAAAAGGGGGTAGCCTTCACATCCTCCCTCACACATTGGTATTTTTCATGCCACCTTTTCTTCCATCTAATCCCGGGAAAGGAGGCTGCGGATGCTGCTGGACAGCACCGCTGGCAGGGCGTAGGCGACGCCATGACTTCATCACGTCAAGTGGAATAACAGGAACCGGGAGGGTGAGAAAAGAAGCCCACGGGAGGGTCGTCACTAGTTAGCACAGCCACAAAGTCATAAACCCCGCCTATTTATATAATGTCTCTGATTTTAAACCTAACCCCAAACGTAAGCCTAACCTTAACCACACTGCTAACGTTATGCCTAACGCTAACCTTAAATTAAGACCAAAAAGCACGTTTTTGTTTGCATTAATTTTTACGATATCTTTACTTTGTGGCTGTGGTAACTAGTGTCACACGCACGGGAGGGAAGGAGAAAGAAGGGGGAGCTGCGAGTAGAGGGGTGGGCGTAAAAGGAGGGGGGGGGGGGGGGGGGGGGAGAGAGGAGAAGCGGAGGGCGTTATGACATCACACTCTAGCCTTCCAAACTTGGACAGCTGTGCTTTCTCCAAGCGCGGCTGAACAGTACTGCGATACCACACGCGTCCGAGCAACCTGCCCTATAGGGGGGATTTTAAACACTACTCACCGCTAGAACCCAAACCGCTTCTCTGGATCTGCCGCAGCAGCTCGCATACGGGATTATTGTTTATTTGTTTATTTGAATAAGAAGATGTGAGTTTTTTTGTTGTTGTATGCACGACAAGAAAGAGAGGAACTCCATCGCTGATAAAGGTAGAAACAATTGTATTTTTTTCTAACGGAGTTGTATTCGCATGCTTTGAGGTTCTTCTTGAAACGAGAAAATATGTATTTCAACTGGTTCTACATTGTGGAATGCGCGACGGGCAGTCTGCGTCGGATAGTGCCTCTGTCCATACTTGTGAATTCAGCTGACCCAGTAGCCTATGAGGTGGATGCAGGCTGCTAGTGGTACCCAAAGAGCAGCTCTCAAGAGTACTCAGATGCCGAACTCGGACGCTATACAAACTGCCTGCTCAACCGACGAAGACGCGGCGGGGTAGAGCTGGTAGCCCTACTCGGTAGCCATCCTCTCCTATTCTTGTACAGAGTAGCCTACTGTTATTGCAGTCTCAAAAATAGCTTGTTATAAAGAAATGTAGAGTAAGGTAGCTTATAGTAGCAGCACCGTAGTTTAGACGTTATTTAAGTGTCGGTTTGTTGGTTATTACAAGTTTATTCACTTTATCTTATTTACAATAGCCTTACTGGGTTTTGTTTAGGCGCAACCATCTGTTACAGTATAAATCCTTTAAGTTTCAGAGGTAGGTATGAATAACGCATTACTGAATCATCTTCAATGTTAGGGTGCATATCTCCACCGGGGGTGTACATTAACGAAGCCAACCATGAGAGGCGTATGCTTAGCATTTTAGCCCATTCATATGAATGTTGCCTAACGCTAACTGATACTGTACGTTTCAAGAGTTGAATGATATCACACAACATCAACTTAATATCTTATAGCGGGTAGTCTAACGCAAATGTTGAACATGCTTTATTGACATGTGCCTTTACCGTAAAACGTATCTCACTCTGATCCATGTTTGCGCATTCAATAGCGGGGTTATTTTCTTCCCCAAAGATTTTGATGTTTAGTTGTGGTGCGTTTTTTCAAGGTGCGCTCTCAAATCCATTCATTGAAAGGTGGAGTCACTCAGGACACGGGAACAGTGATGGCTGGCGATTGATTGTCTGAGTGCAGGTGACACCCTTGTTTAATGTCATTATCCTATTACAACCGCCTTGACTGTTTAATGTAATTATCCTATTCCAACCGCATTGACTGCTGGAGAGATTTTGCCTGAAGAGGGACAGGTTGCTCTTGATTTGTATCTTTTTTTTTTTTGTGCATTTTATGTATACTCTACATAATTACTTATCTTGCCCTTTGTACTGCTTTTTGGTGTCTATTTGTTAGTCCATATGGAGAATAAACGTTTTCTCCTCTAGTTGGCTAGCTGGGGTTTTACTATTCACACCATACATTTAGCATACGTAGGCTAGCACACTGCGATTGATTTTGCATAGGCATTGACAGTATGTGGATTTGTTAGGATGGAGATTATAGATGCCTTTTTAGGATACTTGGTTACCCATGCACACACACATCATGAAGAACCTTGCAATTTTTTTTTATTACAAAACATATTTTCTTATTGCCCAAATAGTAGAATATTAAAATACGCATCAGTGATAGCCTACAATCAAACAAATTCCCCAATTAGGCCTAAACGCTTTTGAAGAAGAAAGGCATTGTTCTTTTTTTATTGAAAGGGGGAAGACGAAAAAACGAAATCTTTAATAGAACGCTATCAAATGGACCAATTTAATTGGGCTCCGAATGATACTTCATTAAAACGCTCTATGCTTTTATGAAGTTGCGTGTCCTGCCTTGCAGGCTACGAAATCTTACGGCTTGATCGGAATGGGTGTGTGTTATAAGCTTGCGAGGAACATCATAAAAGCTTACGAGGAACAGTATCTTGCCACGGTCAAGGCTGTGAAAAGAAACAGGGTTTTATTCATTTTTCTCTGTACCAGCGTTGTAACGTAGTTACAATGCCTAGGAAATGGCTTACGGGTTAGCAATGCAATGTAATCGTAATCAAATGGATATGATGTTGCTGTGTATGATAATTCTCCATTACGCCTTATTACGTGCGACATTTGGACTCACTCCCCTCACTCCTGAATGCCCATAAGCATCTGAGACTAGGAGGTGGCATGTCTCGGAAGATTTCCACTGAAAGCGCGACCACGCCCCTTGCTCACTCTCAGCCACTGAAAATAACCAGTACTCTGAATGACGGCTACTCAAAATGTCACCCTGTATTGGTTTGGAACTATTTTACATTATCTGAAGAAATGTTTTTCAGTCGTATATGTGTGGGTAAAATTGGTAACTTGCCCATTGAAAAAAAATCATTTTCAGCATCTCTTGTTTTAGAATCCTCCTTCCCTCCCTCCATCCCTCTCCTCTTCCCCCTCCCTCCCACCTTCCCTCTCCTCCTTCCTCCTCTTCTTCAGAGAACAGTTAAGACATCCAGTTGTAGTAGAACATTAGCCAAACGCTTTGTTCTATATTCTATTTAGTAAATGGCAGTAAAATGTCTGCTAAATGACATGAAAGGCATGGCCCCGTGAAAACCACACACCATAAATGTTTTAATCTCTGATTATAAGTCTAGATCACACATATTCTTTATTACGTAATATTACATGGAACTACATGGAAATAAGGCATGACATCCTCAGTTTTTCCTCCCAGCTCTAATGTTGGCCCCTATACAGGCAATGTGGGCACCCGAGTGGCACAGTGGTCTAAGGCACTGCATCTCAGTGCTTGAGGCGTCACTACAGACCCCCTGGTTCGATTCCAGGCTGTATCACAACCGGCCGTGATTAGGAGTCCCATAGGGCGGCGCACAATTGGCCCAGCGTCGTCCGGGTTTGGCCGGTGTAGGCCGTCATTGTAAATAAGAATTTGTTCTTAACTGACTTGCCCTAGTTAAATAACCAGTGCACCCCAGGCTTTTCTGAGAGGTGAAGGTCAGAGAAATTCTCCTTATTCTTATTCAGTGTTTCTATAGAGACGTTGAGGACTAAACACAAGTCTCCTCCACAATGTTCATTTTTCAGTCAGGCCTGTCACAGGACAGCCCCATTACTGGGGCCTTCCTCCAGATAATGGCTTGTACGTGGTTTACGAAGCGCCCCTCATCAAACGTGTGTTGTTCACACACAATCAAATACCTGCCTTTTCATTGAAATGACTGGGAAACAACGTTGATTCAAACAGTGTGTGCCCAGTGGACTGTGTTGTCAACATGCGTGTGGCACGCACACACCCACACCCACACACACCGGTTGCAATCCCTTTCCCATGGGATGAGTCACATTCTGCAGTCGCATTTCTCCACCACAATAGAGTGCAGTGCATGATTGTGACCACTGCATCGTTAATGCAGTCCAAATGGAATGTATGCAGCTGGAGAGGTTTTTAAAGCACCCTAAAGGTGTGATGCATCACAAGAAATATATAATAATGTCAGCATTATGGAGAACTTTACCATACACACACACACACACACACACACACACACACACACACACTCGGTGGCGGCCATCAAATTATCAGGCAGAAGCTTGTTAGTTGTCACCTCAGGTTCATGTTTTCCTGCTGCCGGCAGAATTAGAAATTCTAAGTAGGAAAATGTAAATGTGAAAATATCCCTCCTCTCCCCTTGCCTGCACAAACACATTTGCCAGACTAATTTGTTTTTTGGAGAAATGTAAATAGTGGGTAAAGGAAAGGTTGACATCCACAGATTCCCCACCCTGAGCCTCCTCGTAACTCACAGTGAATGAGTCATTTAGACAGGGTCAGAGGACGCTAGAGGAAGCCATGACTGGTGGCGCCAGTTCTCTGCTGCTGGTAGTGCATACAGTCATTCTTATCAGGTAGCATATGGTCCTCAAATGTACATGCAAATGCTTTCCTGGAACAATCAGGGAAGGTGGAAAAAAATCACTCGCATTCAGTTGCACAGATCTAGTGGTCCACTGTCATCACTGAAGACTTGCTAGACCCTTGATGATATACAGTACTGTACATTGCCATTAGAATGAGACCGCAAGAAAAAAATGACTATTCACCAATACGTTTCCATCCTCACTTTGCTCTGCTGTGAAGCTTGACACTTTAATGGGTTTGATGTGTATGCAAAATGAGGACGGGGTGCACTGCATGCAGAAAGCCAGGGACGTCTCCTCGCATCCGAGGAGAGAGCTCAAGCTCACTCTCCTCTCCTCTTCTCAGAGGCTGCTGGGAGAAACGCCTGGGGGCTTCTCTTGTGTCAGACTGACTGGAAGGGGAATACACGGAGTGATCCGGGGTCAACGCTGTCTCAAAGTTGTCTCTCTGTGAAGAGGGGAACCATAGATGGGCTGTACTGTGTTCTCAGGGGATGAGAAAAAGGTGGCACTGCTTGGTTATGTGTATTTCTCTGCTTAATTGATAAGGAGAGAGGGCAGAGATGGAGGGAGGAAAGGAGGGGGAGAGAGGTAGCAGGAGACGCTGCTGGGAATTCTGAAGACATCATCAAGTGCAGATTTCCTTTGTTTTCTTCTGGGATACAGACTCAAGCTCAAGCTCTGATTGGAGGTTAGGGTGTGTCGCTTCCACAGATCCAGTAACACATAGATATAGCCTAGTTACGGGTGTTGTGCACTGTATGTTACCTATCGGTTAACATCCTAATGAAGTTAAACCTACTCACAGGTATTAAGTAATAACAAGTATCATTGAGTATATTTACTGAAGTGTATACTCAATTTTGGTCATTTCTCAACATGTTGCCATCTTAGTAATGTTTGTTGCTTAAACACAACAGTGTAATAACTAGACAGAGAGATGATTATAGATTTATGAATGTTGTTAATAGAGGGAAATTACACAAGTATATACTGTGTATATGAGTATACACAACATTAAGAACACCTGCTCTTTTCATGACTTAGACTGACCAGGTGAATCCAGGTGAAAGCTATGATCCCTTATTGATGTCACTTGTTAAATCCACTTCAATCAGTGTAGCTGAAAGGGAGGAGACAGGTTCAAGGAGGATTTTTAAGCATTGAGACAATTAAGACATGGATTGGGTATGTGTGCCATTCAGAGGGTGAACGGGCAAGACAAGTGCCTTTGAACGGGGTATGGAAGAATGTGCCATGCACACCGGTTTGTGTCAAGAACTGCAATGCTGCTGGGTTTTTCACGCTCAACAGTTTCCTGTGTGTATCAAGAATGGTCCACCATCCAAAGGACATCCTGCCGACTTGACACAACTGTGGGAAGCATTGGAGTCAACATGGGCCAGCATCCCTGTGGAATACTTTTTGACACCTTGTAAAGTCCATGCCCTGACGAATTGAGGCTGTTCTGTGTGCAGAATGGGGGTTGCAACTCAATATTAGGACAGTGTTCCTAATGTTTTGTACACTCAGTGTATAAGACATACCAGTATTTTTGAAAATATATAACAGATGTAATCAAAGCATAGTTTGAGTGGTACTGAGAGCGCATCACATGCCTGCCGTAAACTGGGAATAGGCAAGTTGAAGAGCATTGAGGACAAGCTGAAAGGAAGGAAATGGATATCTGTTTCTATCATCTATATATGTTTGTGTTGGTGTGTACTCAACAAATATATTTGAGCCAATATAATTGATGACATGCTTATTGACATTTATATGAGAGTAGAATTCTTAATTGCCCATGAGGGAATTTCTCTTGGACATTTAGTCTTGGAAGCACTGCCAATACACAACACAAGGTACAGATGTACATAGTTCATAACACATTGAATTGGCTAAATATATAATTTAAACTCAACAAAAAAAAGAAACGTCCTCTCATTGTCAACTGCGTTTATTTTCAGCAAACGTAACATGTGTAAATATTTGTATGAACATAACAAGATTCAACAACTGAGACATAAACTGAACAAGTTCCACAGACATGTGACTAACAGAAATGGAATAATGTGTCCCTGATCAAAGGGGGGGGGGGGGTCAAAATCAAAAGTAACAGTCAGTATCTGGTGTGGCCACCAGCTGCATTAAGTACTGCAGTGCATCTCCTCCTCATGGACTGCACCAGATTTGCCAGTTCTTGCTGTGAGATGTTACCCCACTCTTTCACCAAGGCACCAGCAAGTTCCCGGACATTTCTGGGGGGAATGGCCCTAGCCCTCACCCTCCGATCCAACAGGTCCCAGACGTGCTCAATGGGATTGAGATCCGGGCTCTTCGCTGGCCATGGCAGAACACTGACATTCCTGTCTTGCAGGAAATCACACACAGAACGAGCAGTATGGCTGGTGGCATTGTCATGCTGGAGGGTAATGTCAGGATGAGCCTGCAGGAAGGGTACCACATGAGGGAGAAGGATGTCTTCCCTGTAATGTACAGCGTTGAGATTGTCAACAAACTTTAGTGTCCTAAGTTTTCATAACTGTGACCTTAATTGCCTACCGTCTGTAAGCTGTTAGTGTCTTAACGACCGTTCCACAGGTGCATGTCATTAATTGTTGATGGTTCATTGAACAAGCATGGGAAACAGTGTTTAAACCCTTTACAATGAAGATCTGTGAAGTTATTTGGATTTCTAAAAAATTATCTTTGAAAGACAGGGTCCTGAAAAAGGGACGTATCTTTTTTGCTGAGTTTATATATATAATATGAAACAACAGGATTTGGAGGTGGAGGGTCCGTTATGGCCATTCTCCCAGTACGGGCAGGTTCCCCTGTCTCCAATCAGCTCCATACAGATTGGATAACAAACTCTCCCTGGCAGGATGCCTTCCTTCTGGAAAATAGACAATTAAGAGCCCTATCATTGGCCGAGGCATTGAGGAAGAAGTCTCTCTCGGGGCGAGGCTGTTAGCAAGGCTAGCGCCACATGGCCCCTCGGGTCCTAACTCTTGAAGGTCACCGCGACATTTCGCCTCCTGCTTCTTTGCCATGACAACCCAGTCGCCAGTTGCCATGGACAACAACTGTCCGGGCGAGGGGGGCCAGTTAGGATAACGCGTTGCGACAACAAGACACCATTGTTAGTTGTTTACCTTGTTAGTTTGAACAACCGCCATTACCTATGAATGATTCATATTTTTCGTGTTCAATGCCTTTATATTTTATTGAGGTGGTACTACAATGCTCCCTGTGTGTGTGTTGTGTTATAGGACAACTGATGCTTCAAGGACCAAGGCTAGGGCAGCATTATTTAACTAGGCAAGTCAGTTAAGAACAAATTCTTATTTACAATGACGGCCAACCCCGGACGACGCTGGGCCAGTTGTGCGCCGCCCTATGGAACTCCCAATAACGGCCGGATTGTGATACAGCCTGGAATCAAACCAGGGTCTGTAGTGACACCTCTAACACTCAGATGCAGTGCCTTAGACCGCTGCGCCACTCGGGAGCCCATCTCATCTGCAGATGCAAAATCTCCAAGAATAATCCATTTAGACTCTGCTGTATGCGTGGCAATGTGGGTAGTGCAAACTTCCGTTTGGATCCAACAATGGGCCTGGGGAACGTAGGAGTGAGGGGCAGAGGGGAAGAGAGGAGAGAGAGAGAGAGAGAGAGAGAGAGAGAGAGAGAGAGAGAGAGAGAGAGAGAGAGAGAGAGAGAGAGAGAGAGAGAGAGAGAGAGAGAGAGAGAGAGAGAGAGAGAGAGGAGAGAGAGAGAGAGAGAGAGAGAGAGAGAGAGAGAGAGAGAGAGAGAGAGAGAGAGAGAGAGAGAGAGAGAGAGAGAGAGAGAGAGAGAGAGAGAGAGAGAGAGAGAGAGGCCAGTTTGTGAGAGGCATCAACGATTATTGATCAACGTGCATATTTACAGTATGTCTGCCATTGTGCCTGGTTGAAACATGTACGGCCTACCTTGCTGGATTTTTATATTTTTCTCCCCTCTCTGCCTCTTCCTGTCCTGGTGGCGAGCTACATACAACAGCTACATACAACAGCTACCTACATTGCTGCCACTGTCTGCCACTGACTCCCCTCTGTTGTCTCAGTCTATATATTTTCCTATTACCAGCTCAAATAAAGCTTAATGAATCCAAATGGATTTGTCTATCTGATTCCC